>NC_080788.1:134787092-135108758 GCF_028018385.1 Neofelis nebulosa
TGACCTTCTCTGTGACCTTCATCTCAATCAAATGACCTTTCGTTGGGGCAAATGGTATTTCTACCTGACAAGTTACTGCTACTGCTTTTTTTTTTTTTTTTTTTTGGTCCTAGTAGCACATTAGCAGTGAACATGCATGGAATATTAGAAGTAATCATCACTGGATGTTAGGCATGCAGGAATTTTGGAGATTATCAGTTGAGGGATTTTAAAACTTTTTTTTAGCTAAAGAAAACGCCACTCAAACAAAATCTTCCCGAGAAGCCCAACCTGCAGAACGGCAAAAGCAGGGATGCTTCCTGGGGTTCAGAGGGAGGGGGCAGGTCTGAGAAAGCTCTCCAGAGCACAGCCCGGGCACCACTCCCTCATTTACAGAACAACATGGGAGGTCCGAAGAAGTCCAGTCCTCTGGTCAAAGGCACACACCCAAGCCTCGATCTGCACTCTGCCCAGTTCTCGCCACCATACGCCGTGGTGCAACTCTTCACTTCCTCAACGAAGGAGCTGGCTTTCCTGAAGTCTCCCTGCAACTGGTACACGGGGCTACCGTGGCGATTTTCATCCTGTGATCTCATTACCTGCGGGGCCGTCTTCCCACTTCATTCTAAGGTCCACAGCTCAAATCCTTACAGGGACCAGGGGCGCCTGGGTGGCTCAGTTGGTTAAGCACCTGACTCCAGCTCGGGTCATGATCTCACAGTTTGAAGTTGGAGCCCCGAAATGCGCTCTCTGCTGTCAGCACTGAGCCCATTTTGAATCCTCTAGTCCCCCCCTCTCTCTCTCTGCTCTTCCCGCCCCCCCCCCAAATAAACAAACATTAAAAGAAAAAAAAAAAAAGGCTGTCTAAAGAAAATCTTTACAGAGACCGGATTAGTAATGATTCCTGTGATAGTACAGAGAATGAAAAAAAGAAAAAGACAAAAATACTTTGCCAAATAAGGAAATTGGTTTACAACTCTTACATCCGAGTTTTCAGCTCCCACCCTCCTCCTATGCCTTCCTTTCCAAGCTAAATGCAACATGAGGGCAGAGGTCATGACTACTCACTCCTGTATTCCCAACCCCTAGCACAGGGCCTTGGCACAAAGCAACTGGGATCAATAAATATTTGTTGAAAAAACAAAATGAGTGAAGATCTGAGCCATATCTTCCTATCTTTGTATCCCCAGCACCTAATATACTGAACTGAAGCAATAGGAGATTGTCATTATCTAGGTATAAAGTACAACCATTTTAATTCTTCCAGTCTTCACTGCAAATGGAGATTGAATCATTAAAGAATAAAGTACCGAATACCCACTATGTGGCCAGGCACAGTCCTAGGCTTTCGGGGTAGAGTGTGACTAAGGCAGGCCAGGTCTCTCTGCTCATATGGTATTTATACTTAATCATAACCTTACTGTTCACATAACACATGTGCATTGTGAAATTAAATTTTGGTTATATGGAATCCTGGAGAAAGTTATCTGAGATTAAACAATGCTTTATTAATCAGAATGCAGTCTTTTTCTATGTTTACTTACATCCTCACAATTTACAAGTTCCTTTGACAGAAGTCCAACATGTATTTAGATAATTATATCAACAAATATTATGTATTTAGATAGTTACATCAACACCATGCAGGGTGTAACATATTACGGACAGGTTGAGCAGGATACAACATGCTTGGGTTTAAATGGAGAAGCTGACTGGCTGACCAACCTTTTGTCCCTGCAGGCTAGTAAATAAGCATAGGTTGAACCTGCCTGGAAATGAGCACTCTGCTATACACACACACACACACACACACAAACACACACACACCTAAGGAAGGAAGCATGGAAGCATCAGGCAAAAAACCACTTTAGGAGCTTTAGAGCCTGGCTGGCTCAGTCGGTAAAGCATCTGACTCTTGATTTCAGCTCAGGTCATGTTCTCACAGTTTGTGAGTTTGAGCCCCGTGTCCGGCTCTGCACCGACATCACAGAGCCTGCTTGGGATTCTCTCTCTCTCCCTCTCTGTGACTATACCCTAATCAAATGCACGCACTCTCTCCCTCCAGATAAATAAATTAAAAAAATTAAAAAAAAAAAAAAAAAAAAAGAACTACTGACGAACAAAACCCAGGCAGGTATCTAGAAGAACCACAGCATGTGTAATTTTACAGAAAATTATATAATGAATCATCACTAAGTTGACATTCTTTTTATCACAAGTTTATTATATAATGCTATCTCTCCATCACTAGTGAAAATGCTTTAATTCAATTCCACTGGATACAGGGATGAAGAAATCACCACGAACAGATTTAAAAATTTTTTAACATTTTTTGGAATCACAACTGGATGAAATAGCCAAGTTCACCCCCTCCCCATTCTATTGTAATAAAATAGCACTGATTCACTGGTTTGAGTGAACTCAGGTGAGCACCACCCCTCCAGGAATCATTCAAAAAGGCATTTCTAAGGCTGAGTATAACAAACGAACATATATATTAGGGAAGGGGATTGTCCCTTTAGTAAGACTGAGTCAAGCTCTTCATTTTGATCGAAACCTTTATTTTCTGACAAGGAAACTCAGGGAGGAAACATTTGTTCAGAAAGCTCCAGCAAACATGGCTAAGCACTGAGTTTAAGGTGATTACAGAGAACCTAACCAAAGTCAGCCCTTCTACAGAGTTAACCTACAAGTTGAAGAAAACCCAGGGATCCCAAAAGTAATGTTTAAACAACCCAACCCCCAACATTCTAGTATCACAGTGTGACTCAGAACACAAGGTTTTGAGTCAGAAGGAGCTGTGTTCAAATACTGGCCTTACCGTTTACCGGTTGGGCAACTGTTAACAAAATACTTAGTCTCTAAGTCTCTCTTTCCTTTCATTCAGCATATTTTATTTTATTTTTATTTTTTATTTCTAGAAGCTAGGAACACAAAGCAAACAAGACAAACCCAACCCGACTCTCAGGGTACTGACACACTGGCAGTCACACACACCGTGACAAATGTCAAGATAAAGAAAATACACGGGGTACAAGGAGAGCACATGGTCCCAACCAGGTATGGGTCAGAGAAAGCTGCCTGGGAGAACATGTCCGTCAAGACCTGAAGGATGAGGGTAATCTGCTAGGGAGAGTCTGGGCAGAGGAAATGGCTGCTACAAAGGCCCGAAAGTGCAAACACAGGGCTCTGGGAAACAGCAAGCTACTATGTCTGGACCCCTGGGAGGGAGAGCAAGTGGGGGCAAAAGGAAGCTGGAGAGGTTAGGGGCCTTCAAAAGGTGTCAGAGTTTGGGCTTCTCCTAACAGCCACAGACAGACAGTAGAGAGCTCCGAACAAGAGTGACAAAGTCAGAGCTAGGATTCTAAAGAGCAGCAGCCAAGAGGAGTATTTAAGAGCACGTGTTTTGGGGGTGCCTGGGTGGCTCAAGCCATGATCTCACGGTTCATGAGTTTGAGCCCCGCATCGGGCTCGCTGCTGTCAGTGCAGAGCCCGCTTCGGATCCTCTGTCCCCCCATCTCTCTGCCCCTGCCCCACTTCCGCTTTCTCTCTCAAAAATAGAAGAATAAATTAAGAAAAAAAGAGCACGGGTTTTGAAGCTAGACTGCCTGAGCTCAGATCCTGGTTCTGAGGCTTAAAAAAGGATGGCCGCAAAGAAGGATGAGATCTTGCCATTTGGGACAACATAAATGGACCGAAAGGGCTATCATGCTAAGTGAAGTCAGAGAAACAAAAATACCACACGATTTCACTTCTATGTAGAATCTACAAAACAAATGAATAAACAAACAAAAAGCAGGGGCTCCTGGGTGGCTCAGTCAGTGAAGCGTCAGACTTTGGCTCAGGTCGTGATCTCGCCCTTTGTGAGTTCGAGCCCCACATCGGGCTCGCTACTGTCAGCACGGAGCTTGCTTTGGATCCTCTGTCTGCCTCTCTCTCTGCCCCTCCCCTGCTTGCACTCTCTCTAAACAAAACATTTTTAAAATTTTTTTTAAAAATAAAAAGAAAACAAACAAAAAGCAGAATCAAGCTTCTAAATACAAAGATCTGATGTTGCCAAAGGGGAGATGGGAGGATGGGCAAAATGGGTGAAGGGGAGTGGGAGATACAGGCTTACAGTTTTGGGATGAATAAATCACAGCAAGAAAAGGCACAGCATAGAGAATGTAGTCAATGGGATCGTCATAGTGTTGCACTGTGACAGATGATGGCTACACGTGCAGTGAGCATAGCGTAAGGTATGGAGTTGTTGAATCACCATGTTGTACATCTGAAACTAAGGTAACACTGTGTGTCAACTGAAATCCAAATATAAAAGGAAGTCCGGTGCTTCTATGTACAAAAGAAGACCAGAAACAGTGTAAATGTCCTTAACAGAGGATTGTTTGAATAAACCATGTGACATCACACGATGATGTTCTGTGCATCAGTCAAAAGAAATGAGGAAGATCTCATACTATGCTGTACGGTGATCTCTGGGATTCAAGCTAAAATGCAGACCAGTAGGCATTAAAGAAAGAGAAGGGAATATAGTCACTCATATTAAGGGAGAAAAAAAATGGAAGGATATCATTGACTAATTAAAATTCTAACTTGCAGAGTAAGGAAAGTAACAGGCTGGAGGAACAAAGATGGAAGCCTTTATTTCTCTGGATATACCTGGTTTACATTTTCAACCTCAGAACCATGTAAATGTTTCACAACACTATAAAACAGGATCGGTTCAAAAAGAAGAAAAAAGCAATCCCTAAAAATTAAAAATATACCTAACTGTATAACAAACTGTTGATAACACCACAGAGAATTATTTCAAGTGATCTTAAAACAGTAATTTGACCACACATCTGCTGCAGGATAGGTCCTAAGGACAAAAAGAATCACAAAGAAATACTAAACTATTTTTTAAGCTTATTTATCTTGAGAGAGGGAGAGACAGAGCATGACAGCATGCATGAGGAAGGGGTGAGAGAGAGGGATAGAGAAGGAGAAACCCAAGCAGGCTCTGCACCATCAGCACGGAGCTGACGTGGGGCTCGAACCCACGAACCAGAGATCATGACCTGAGCCAAAATCAAGAGGTGGACACTTAACCTACTGAGCCATCCAGGCGCCCCAAACTATTTAGTATTAATCACAATACTAGTGTTATTTTTAACATATACATAATTGTATCGATGGCATTAGGAACTAAGATTTTCAGTGTAAGAAGAAATATAAATATTAAATTACAAATTTATAGGGGCGCCTGGGTGGCGCAGTCGGTTAAGCGTCCGACTTCAGCCAGGTCACGATCTCGCGGTCCGTGAGTTCGAGCCCCGCGTCAGGCTCTGGGCTGATGGCTCGGAGCCTGGAGCCTGTTTCCGGTTCTGTGTCTCCCTCTCTCTCTGCCCCTCCCCCGTTCATGCTACGTCTCTCTCTGTCCCAAAAATAAATAAAAAACGTTGAAAAAAAAAAATTAAAAAAATAAATAAATAAATAAATTACAAATTTATATACAAATTACATATTATATAATAAAAAGAAATTAAGTAAAAATCTCACGATCTTCAATTTGGCCCGGAAATATCACTGTGAATTCATGATGTATTTTTCTCTTCCTGGTTTTGACCACTCAAAATGTCTAGAAATAATGCCAACCCAGTGCAACTAGCACTCCGAACACCAATTTGTGGTTTCAACCTCCCCGAACCATTTTCCACTAAAAGAAACAATGGTTTTTAGAGAAACAGCCAGTTCCAGGCCATAATGGAACATATAAGTGATGAGCTCTGGGCATCCTTTAGACCAGAAAGCAAGAAAGCAATTAAAAACACCTGGGTCATGTCAAAAAAAACACATACCAACTTAATTAGACTCCCATTAGCCACGGATGGGACAATGTGAGCAATAGAAAAAATATCTGCAATGGATTGAAATATAAGTGTTAAAAATTCAATAGTTTGTAATGAAAGCAGGGAAAAAAAGAAACACCTAATTGGTCACCTCTAAAAATTGTAAGGACCCCAACTCATTTTCTGAAAATTGGCAAAGAGAACACATCAAGCATTGTCCTTCCTGCCTGAACTGTATTTCAGGGTATCCCAATAGTGTTGACAGGAAGTTTATGGAATAATTGTCACCTCGGCCAATAGCAAATACCCCAACGAAGTATTTTCCATTAAAAAAATTATACCTGGGGCGCCTGGGTGGCTCAGTTGGTTGAGCAACCAACTTCAGCTCAGGCCATGATCTCACGGTTTGTGAGTTCGAGCCCCGTGTCGGGCTCTGTGCGGACAGCTCAGAGCCTGGAGCCTGCTTCGGATTCTGTGTCTCCCTCTCTCTCTGCCCCTCCCCCACTCATGCTCTGTCTCTCTTTCTGTGAAAAATAAACATTAAAAAAAAAAAGAAAAGAAATTAAAAAAAACATTATACCTGAATCTAATTAACTCTCTAGATCTAATTGCCAGCTCACAGGAAATACTGGGATAGAGAAGCATGCTAAAGGACACCAGGAGGATTTGGTGGGAAATGTCTACAGGACAGATGACTCAGTGTCCTCAACAAAGAAATCACAAGGGAAAATAGAAGGGAAGGAGAAACTGTTTTATATTAAAAAGAGACTTAAGAGATATATCTACAAAATACACTGTTGTATCTTTTTTGGATCCTGACTTGAACCAACATTAAAAGACCATTTGCAAGACAAGTTGGGAAATCTGAACAGACTAGAAATTAGATGACATTAAAGAATTACACTTAATTTCATTAAGTGATGCTTAGATTTTTTTTTCATAAAATGCTCTTTTACAAACATTATCCTGATGCTGAAGACCCCCAGAAGACATTCGATAAATATCTTAAGATAAATGACAAGAGCGACACTCCCCTTTAAACCTTCTATTTCACCTTCCCCCAGTAAAGGAAAACCCCTTGGCAGTTACTGAAGTCACTACCCTTCCTCACCACCAGTCTCAATCACCTTTCCCAAGGCTCCTCTTCATGCCTCTGTATTTCCAAACTGGGCTATTTGCAGTTTTCTGCATAGGTCCCATGATTTCCTTCCTGCATGTCTTTGAAGGCCCTGGAATGCCCTTCCACTATCTCCATTTGTTCAAATCCTACCCTCTTGAAGACCCCTCGCAAAAGTTAGCTCCTATATAAAGCCTTCTTTGAAATTCCCATGTTGCAGTAGCTCACCTGTGCCATCTATAACATCTTACCTTTTCTGTTACTTTGTGAAATACTTATTGTTGGTCTGTATATTCAGCAAACATTTATTGAATACCCTACCACGTTTTGGACCTGTGCTAGGGGCTAAGTATGCTATCATGTATAGACACTGTCCCTGACCACATGGAGGTTAGGGTCTAGCGAAGGCTAGCCAAAAACTACACTAACTATATAAGAAATGACTCACAATTATGAGAAGCATTACCAAAAAAGAAGCGTGTGAACTAGAAAGGATATAAAAAGAGGTGCCAGACACAATTGGACTCTGCCACGTAAGTGTACGATTTAGGATTAAATACTTTACATTACAATTCACTGTGCCTCACTTGTTAATAATGCAGATTTCTGGGAATGCTTAAGGCTTAGAACGAATATGTAATACCATCACCTGGCACCCAGGAGACCCTCAATAAACAGTTCTGACTCCCAGCACCTGCGCCCTTGTGGAAAGAACTTGGCTTTTTTTGATTAGGCTTTGGGTCCTAATCCCTAGCTCTGAGTCTGACAAAAGATATGAACCCAATAAGCATTTCAGAAATCAGTAACACGGGAAAGGAAGAAAGATGTGGTAAGAACACCCAGCATCTACATCAGGAATCTCCTTGAAATGTAGGGTACTATTATCTACGTTTTATACATGAAGCAACTGAGGCTCAGCGCAAGAATGAGGTCCAAAAGCATGACAACATGCAAGTCCCAGCTCCAGGGCCTCTCCTGGGTCTCTTTTTCTCCATCCATTACTCTGCAACTCAAACCCAGAAGCCAGGACGAGACCAAGAGCCCTTCCCAGAAGGCTTTGCAGCGCCGCTGAGAACTCTGGGATACAAAGGGATAAACAAATCCAAGGCAAGGACCGAGACCTAAGACCGAGAAACTTCTTTGTAATCTCGCCGGGTGACTTCTTCACCCCTTTTGTTTCCTTACCTTTCCTGGCGCTGCCGCTACCGGAAGTCTCACCAATGCCTGCAAAGGCCGGGAACAGCGCCATGACTGCAGGCCGCACCGCCGTTCCCCTCTCCAGAAATGGCGCCGGCGAGCGGACGCCGGTAGTGAGGCCTTCGCGGTTGCGGTGCACTCTGGGAAGTGTGGTTTTTCCCACTCGCACTCCCTGGGGCTTGACCCGGGGAACTGGCAGGGCGAGGAGGGGCGGGGCGGGGCGGGGTGGGGCGGAGCCACATCGCCGTAATTGATACTGGAAGGCTTCTGTTAGAACCCGGAAGTGCAGAGACCGGATGTGGAATTGTTCGGAGCAGAAAGTAGTAGGAGCTGGGATTCCGGTTGACCCCTGAACTCGCACCGTCACTAAGTGGGTCAAATTAATCAAACTCTGAGGTTCAGTTTCCTCATCTGCAAAATGTTCGTTAGATTAAATGAGCCTTAAGTAAGGTGCTTAGTTGGCATTGTGACTGGCCCATGGAAAGCACTTGGTGAAAGTTAGATATTATGTGAGTTGTGACTGCAAATCCAACTCAAAGCCACGTGAGATATCCAGAATTCCGTTTACCATTTAAAACATCTTGGGGTGCCTGGGTGGCTCAGTCGGTTAAGCGTCCGACTTCGGCTCAGGTCATGATCTCCCAGTTTGTGAGTTCAAGCCCCGCACTGGGCCCTGTGCTGACAGCCCAGAGCCTGGAACCTACTTCGGATTCTGTCTCCCTCTCTCCCTGCCCCTCCCCTGCTTGCGTGCGCTCTCTCTCTCTCTCAAAAAATAAATAAACATTAAAAAAAATTTTTTTAATAAAAAAACACCTCAGGTTCTACCAAAACCTCTGGCTCTAAGTTATCTCAATTAGTTGGAGCAGCATCTGCCTCCTTAGCAGATGACTGCAGAGCTGGGATGCTGATAGTCCTCCCCGGTGCTCCATGTCTTTCTACTCCAGAAAGATAAGTTATATGGAAGGTTTAGGAAAATCAAACCTTAATAGTAACGTTTCTGTAATCAGAAGGAATCTGGGCATGTTAGATATTTTTGGTGCTACAAATGCATAGGAGAATTGGGCTTAAGAGAGCACTCTTATAAGAACAATTTAAAGGGGTGCCTGGGTTGATTACTTGGTTGAACATCCGGGACTCTTGATTTTGGCACAGGTCATGATCCCAGAGTCCATGCTGAGCCTGGAGCCTGCTTAAGATTCTCCCTCTCTCTCTCTCTCTCTTTCTTTCTTCCTCTGCCTCTCTCCCCTGCTCATGCTCTCTCTCTCAAAATAATTAATGAAAAAAATTAAAAAACAATGTAAAATTGGGGGGGGGTTATTTATTTGCTGAGAAAGAGAGAGAGAGAGAGAGAGAGAGAGAGAGAGAGAGAGGAAGCTGGGCAGGGCAGGAAGAGGGAGAGAGAATGGATCCCGAGAAGGCTCTGCACTGCTAGTGTGGAGCCCGATGCGGGGCTCAAACTCACAAACTGTGAGATCACGACCTGAGCTGAAATCTGGAGTTGGATGCTTAACCAACTGAGCCACCCAGGCGCCCCTAAAAAAAAACACTTTAAAGTGTACAATCAAGGGGCGCGTGGCTTTGCAGTTTGACCCCCCCCCCATTGGGTGTAGAGATTACTAAAAGCAATTAATTAACAAAAACAAAGTGTATAATTGAGTAACTCATACAAACCCCTGATTTTAAGTCGAAACTTTATGAAGTTTAGGCAGTTTCAGAACATCAAAGAGAATATAAAGTTTACTATATGTGTAAGTGTAATTGCTTAGCTTTATAAAAATTAATACCTGACAGGTAATTGAAGTACCTGAAAAGGAAATGAAATATATTAAATTTATAAATTTATATGAAATATATAAATACGGAGCAAAGGTCAGCAAGCTTTTTCCTAAAGGGCGAGAAAGTAAATATTTTGGGCTTTGTGAGCCAGAGGGTCTCTGTCACAATTACTCAGTTCTGCCGTTGTATCGGGAAAGCAGCCATAGGTAATAAACACATAAACAAATGGGAGCGGCTGTGTTCTAACAAAACTGTGGTTACAAAAACAGTGAGCCACAGAGGACTTGGAAAGTGTTCTGTATTACATTGGGCAGTGTTTGATTAACTGTCTTTATAAATTGAAACAAACATTATTCAAGACCCCTTCAAGGTATTGCTAAAATTTACTAGGCTTATAAATCAAATAAAATTTGTAAGCTGAACTTGAACATTTAAGAACATTGTTCTTCAATTAAAACATTGATTCCTGGGCACCTGGGTGACTCAGTTGGTTAAGTGACAGACTTCAGCTCAGGTCATGATCTCGTGGTTCATCAGTTTGAGCCCCATATCGGGCTCTGTGCTGACAACTCAAAGCCTAGAGCCTGCTTCACATTCTGTCTCAGTCTCTCTCTGCCCCTCCCCCATTCAAGTTCTCTCTCTCTCTCTCTCTCTCTCTCTCTCTCTATCTTAAAAAAACATTTATTCCTTTATAGTCAATAGCCAGTTTTCAGGAAATGAAAAAGAGGAAAATGTTAAAACACCAGGGGACACAATCATCAAAACCCTGAAACTGTATAAAAACAAACCATCTGGTTCTTAGAACAAGGAAAATACAAGGGAAAAAAATCAAGTCAAAGAGACATACAGGAGCACCTAGCTAACTTAGTTGGAAGAGGCTGTGACTCTTGATCTCAGGGTCATAAGTTTGAGTCCCATGTTGGGTGTAATTACTTAAATAAACAAATACTAAAAAAAAAAAAAAAGAGGGGCTGGGGCACCTGGGTGACTCGGTTGGTTAAGCATCCAACTCTTGATTTTGGCTCAGCTCATGATCTCAGTTTTGGGACTGAGTCCCACATCAGGCTCTGTGCTGACAGGGTACAGAGCCTGCTTCAGATTCTCCCTCTCTCTGCCCCTCCCCACCCACCTGTTTTCTCTCTCTCTCTCTCAAAATAAATAAATAAACTTAAAAAAAAAAAGAGGGGTGCCTAGCTGGCTCAGTCAGTGGAACGTGTAACTGAATCTCAGAGTTGTGGGTTTGGGCCCCGGGTTGGGTGTGGAGATTACTTAAAATCTTTAAAATAAAAAAAATAGAGCTACATACATTAAATGAGACTTGAGAGGCATATTGACCAACAGTAATGCACACACATATCTTATTTGGATTCAGATTCATACAAACTGTGTAAATCAAAATCATGACACTTATGAAACCATTGGTTGGAAATTTGAACACTGGCTGGATAATTCATAAAATTAAGGAATTATTGTTAAAATTGTATAGGCATGATAAAGGTGCTGTGATTACAGATTTTTAAAAGCGTCTGTGTCTTTTAGATATACATACCAAAAGGTGAAATAGTACATTGCCAAAAATTGGCTTCCAATATGGGAGGAAGTCAAGGGGTGAGGTATGGTTGAAGCAAGATTAGCCCTGAGTTGATAACTGTTGTAGTAACATATACATGTACTATTATTTTGGCCTTTTTTCTGGTAAAATGTTGAAATGTTCTATAATACAAAAGTTTTAAACTAAACATCAAAAAGCTTACTTTTTTAAAATGTGTAACAATAAAAGGGAACAAATTACTGATAGGCACAACAACATGAATGAATCTCAAAATCTGTATGCTGTGCAAAAACAGGCAGACACAGGAGTACTTACCATATGGTTCTATTTATGCAAAATTCTAGGAAATGCAAACTAATATATAGTAACAGAATATATAGTAGCAGATCAATGGTTGCGTAGGGCTATGGGAGCACACGGAGGAATATTCTATGGGAGGCACGCAGAATCTCTTGGGGGTGATGGAAATGTTCTGTATCTCGATCATTGTGGTGGTGGTTTCATGGAAGTGTAACCACCACCTGGCTTTTTAAAAGTTTAAGACCACACTAAGGTGTGGAATGCATTGTTTCAATAAATTAAACACCTTTTAAACCAGGGGTCACCAAACTTTTTCTGAAAAAAGTTGCAGAGTAAATATATTAGACTTAGCAGGACCTAGGGTCTCTGTGTCAACTACATTGAAATTTGAATTTCATATAGTTTTCACAGGTCACAAAATATTCTTCTCTTTTTTGCAACACTTATAAATGTAAAAAGTATTCCTAACCCATGGGCCATAAAAATCAGCAGTGGGTCAATTTGACCCCTGGCCACAGTTTGCTGGATGGTTGCAAACTCTATATCATTAAACAAAACTAATTTTTTTTAAATTTTTTTTAACGTTTATTTATTTTTGAGACAGAGAGAGACAGAGCATGAACAGGGGAGGGTCAGAGAGAGGGAGACACAGAATCTGAAACAGGCTTCAGGCTGTGAGCTGTCAGCACAGAGCCTGACGCGGGGCTTGAACTCACGGACCGCGAGATCATGACCTGAGCCGAAGTCGGCTGCTTAACCGACTGAGCCACCCAGGCGCCCCAAAAACTAATTTTTTTAAAGTTTATTTTACTTATTTTGATAAAGAGAGAGTTTATGAGCAGGGGAGGGGCAGAGAGAGAGAAAATCCCAAGCAGGCTGCACGCTGTCAGCGCAGAGTCCAATGCGGGGCTTGATCCCACGACCCTGGGATCTTAACCTGAGCTGAGATCAAGAGTCAGATGCCCAACTCACTGAGCCACCCAAGTGCCCGTAAAAGTAAATTTTTGAAAGGTCTTTTCTACACGGGAAATTCCACCCCAGAGTACGTGGAAACAGCTCACTTTAACTGTTGTTGTTGTTGTTGTTGTTGTTGTTGTTGTTGTTATTTATTTTGCCCTACAGTCTTCGGGTATTTCCAGTGCCTATAGCAGGGATTTCTTAGAATAAGCCAAAAATGGGTTCAAATTCTGATTTGGCTTCATATGTAGTTTGACTAAACGGTGAGAGTGCACCACTCGACCCCTTGTACTTCTATTCTTTGTGGCAGGGATTGCTCCCTCTAGCTGGGCACGTTGCTGTTCTAGATCTATCTTACGTTGCAGTGTGTTCTCGTTTAGCCTGCGTTGCCTCATGGATTTTGATCACCTCCAGACACTGACAAGAATGAATCTTTTCTCTGAGGCTGGCGGGAGGAGAAGATACGTGAAGGAGGAGCGGTGGGAATTGTGCAGGAGAGATCTGCAGAAAGGGGCTCTGTTTTAGTTGCAGGAGTTGGAAGAGAGATGCTGTTCCATTGGATCCCAGTGGAGTAGGCAGCCAGTCTGTCCACGAAGAATGAAAAATGAGTAGAGGCTATAGAGAGCTATAGAAAACAGTCTTGAAACAACGTCATAGGAGACACAATATGAAGAAATAGACTGCCAGGAGGCACTTGGACACAAAGTAGGTAGGTGCCTAGTCCTTGTTTGTTGGTGAAATAATGCCTATGTAATTTCCATCTACTTTTGGAGAAAAACATTATAGGAAAAGTAGTAGACTCCTATTGTTTTGCCTAATTCACAGCCCTTTTCCTGAATCCGGGAAGTGGTCATGTGTGTGCAATAAGGCCGGGTGTCTTGGCCCCACCTGAGTTTTCCCGGTAGGTATGTGACCCAACTCAGTCAAGGCTTCGGTTGGTAAGGGCTCAACCCAGATCTGACCCAAGCCAGGCCCAGCAAGATTCTTTCCCAGGGATTTGGGAACTAGAGCTGAGCAAAGAAACTGGCCTCTGTGTGTCTAGACCGTATGATGTAATAGCCCAGGAGCTGGAGGAGGGGCAGAGGATACCTGCCTGTCAGTAGAGAAAGATGAAAGCAGACTGAGTTGGAGAAGAGAGTCCCAGAGATTTGGGGAAGCTCATTCCAGTTGCTTCTGGAGCCTCATTCCTATGCTTGGACTCTGGGAAACAACCTAATATCCTTATAATACCTTCTCCATTTCAGTTAAATGGATTCAAGTTGACTGGCTTTCACAACCACGAGCCCTAAGCAATACAGAATGAATGAGTGCATGACATCATTTCCACACTCAAGGTCATAACCTCACGGTCTGGAGGTGTTCCGATTTGTTGGAGTGATGAATGAGACTTTTAAACTGGTCTACCTAGAACCTGTAAGAGCAAACTCCTTTCATCTTCTTCTTCTTAATGTTTATTTATTTTTGAGAGGGAGAGAGACAGAGAGTGAAGGGGGGGGGGCAGAGAGAGAGAGGAAAACACAGAATCCAAAGCAGGCTCCAGGCTCTGAACTGTCAGCACAGAGCCCGACGCGGGGCTCAAACCCACAGACCGTGAGATCCTGACCTGAGCTGAAATCGGACACTTAACCGACTGAGCCACCCAGGCGCCCCAGGGTTTTGAGAGGTTTTGCAGAAATTAGAGAAGGATGTCAGCAACAGGTGCTAATGATGCTACCATTTAGAACACCCTTTAGAAGGAAGCTCACTTGGATTTATTCTCCTATAAGGAGGGTTGCGTAGTCAGGCTGAGGGCATTTCCTAAGAGCCTTGGGGAAAAGGTGATTTTGTTCTTTTTAGTGTGAGCTCTACTCCCAACGTGGGGCTTGAACTCACAACCCAAGATCAAGAGTCGTATGCTCTACTGACTGAGCCAGTCAGGCCCCCTGAGGGGGGAAAAAGTGATTTTAACCAGAGTTTCAAAAGGTTAAATGCATTTCCTTGGGTAGCTTACTCTAAACTAGCACCTCTTCCCAATATGCCCTGAAAGAATTTTCTACTTTTGTTGTCATGCAAGCTCTTCCAGGAAGTGGAATGTGGTTGTTTTGTTTTGTTTTGTTTTGTTTTGTTTTGTTTGTCTTGAGAGAGACAGAGACAGCACGGGAGCAAGGGAGGGGCAGAGAGAGAGGAAGAGAGAGGATCTCAAACAGGTTCCCCACTGTCAGTGCAGAGCCCAACGCAGGTCTCAAACCCACGAAACCATGAGATCGTGACCTGAGCCCACACCGAGAGTCGGACGCTTAACCGACTGAAGCCACCCAGGCCCCCCAAAAGTGGTATATGTTTTATAGCTATATTGATAATGAAAGAAATCAACGATAAACCTTCTGTTTTTCAATAATTTTTACATAAGCAAATGGTTAAATCCCCCCTGGTCAGGCTGCCTTTCTTGGTCTAGAAAAGTGACATTTTAAGAACTGGTTTGTCTCCATTTAACAACTTCTTTACCTTGATGATTTGTCTCTCTGGCTTGTGGTCCCATATCTTTTAAGTGCGAGGCAGGAGTGGGGTGTTTACGCCTCTCCACTTTGTTCCCATCTACACCTCTCTTTTCACTGCCTCCCGTCACTGCCCAAGGAGCAAAAGCGTGGATTTTTTTTCCCCTGTAAATTTCTAGTTGCAAGTGAAAGTGTCTAAATTAAATCGGTTTCGCCTTTTGCCCATCTATTTAGGAGTCCAGAGAGGAACTATCCTGTCCATTTTAAGCATGCAATACACGCCTGATACAGAAAAAGTTTTAAACACAGGGAAGTATGAAGCAAACGCAGAATAATCACCCATATTCCCATTGCTCGAAGACAAATACTATTTCAGAGTATTTCTACACAGGGCTTTTCTTTCTTCCTTTTCTGCTTTTCTGATGCCTTAGGTTATGAGCGTATGTTTTCATCATAGTTATGATTATTTTTCCTCCTAATATTCTATGCAAGCATCTCTCTGCTTTATTACAAATGTCATAAACATGTATTAGATGTATAATATTTCATCCAATGGATGGGATCACAATATACTTAACCATTCCCATTTCTAGATATTTAGCAAATCTCGCTTCTGTCATCTCGTTGATTTTATCCGTGAGATCTCCAAAACATGAATGGCCAGACGGGACCGTGAGTCACAAGATTGTAAATGGTAGTCCCACCAGTGGCCAAGAGAGGTGTTTGTAATGATGAACTGCCTTGTGCTGGAGCGTGAGGAGTGAGGTGGCAAAATGGCAGTGAAGGAGGGCAAGAGGACACTTTCTAAAAAGACAAATATAGGAGCGCCTCGGTGGCTCAGTTGGTTGAGCCTCCGACTTTGGCCCAGGTCATGATCTCGCAGTTCACGAGCCCAAGCCCCACGTCAGGCTCTGTGCTGACAGCTCAGAGCCTGAAGCCTGCTTCAGATTCTGTGTCTCCCTCTCTCTCTGCCCCTCTCCTGTTCATGCTCTCTCTCTCTCTCTCTCTCTCTCTCTCTCAAAAATAAATAAACATTAAAAAAATAAAAGAAATAAAAATAAAAAGACAGATATCAGAGTGCCTGGGTGGCTCAGTCGCTTAAGCGTCTGACTCTTGATTTCAGCTCAGGTCATGATCTCCCAGTGTGAGTTTGAGCCCCATGTAGGGCTCTGCACTGACAGCTCAGAGCCTGCTTGGGATCCTCTTTCTCTGTTTCTCTGCCCCTCCCCTGCTTGCATGCTCTCTCTATCAAAATAAATTTAAAAACCTAAAAAAAATTTTATAAACAAAAAGACAAATATAATTTCAAATAATAAAGACAAAGCTCCACAAAACATTTATTGAGCAAAGTCACTATACTAAGTGCCAACACTACATCTCAACAAATAATTCTGGCCTGTAGGAGTAAGTGCGAAGATAATCCATGAATGAACAAGGGGCACTAACAAGACTGGGGAGGTGGGGGTTAACTCTGCCTGGCTCCACAGAGGTAAAGCTGCTTACCCGAGTCTTGAAAAATGATGAAGGAGGAGTTCCCTGGATAGACCAAGGAGAAAACAAATGTAGGCAGAGGAGATAACAAGTGCAGAAGTCTAAATTATGAAACAGCAAGGTGTGTTCAAGGACCCTCAACCAGGGCTATGTGGCTGCCGTGAAGTGAGAGAGGCTTTGGGCAGGTCCTTATGGACCCTGATGCCTTGTGGTGTACAATAAAACATTTGGTCCTTGTCCCTGGTTCTTCCTCAGAGGCTAATACTAAATCCTTGGAATTTTCCAAGATGCTTTGTTATTCACAGGCAGGAGGGGGACAGGCTGGAAAGACTAACTACATGATTAGAGGGCTGGGCTTTGAACCAGCTGACCTCTAGGGAATGGAGTGGGGCGGGAGGTTGAGTTCAATCACATAGCCAATAATGCAATCAATCATGGCTATGTAATGAAACCCAGTAAAACTTGAGATACCAATTCTCCAAAGAACATCCTGGTTGATGAATACATCAGTGTGCTGGGAGGGTGGTGCATCCTGGTACCATGAAGAAAGGGCACAGAAGCTCTACCTTCAGGATGCTCCCAGACCTCATCTATGTGTGCTTCATTTGGCTGGTCCTGATTTATATCTTTTACAATAAAATTATAATCATAGCTATAGCACTTTTCTGAGAGTTCTTTGTTGTAGCAAATTATCATACGTTAGGTGGTTGAGGGATCCCCTGAACTTGTACTCAGTTGGTCAGGAGTGCTGATAGCCTGGGCACCCCCGAAATTGTGGCTGGCATCTAAAGTGAGAGCAGTCTTTAATTAGGGACAGAGCCCTTACCCTGTAAGTCTGCACTCACTGCAGGTGATTTGCATAGGACTCACATGGCAGGATTGCACCATGCTAAGGGATTTTAACCTTATTTTGACGATTTTTTTTTTTCCTTAGAGAGAGAGAGGGGGAGCGTGAGCAGGGGAGAGGAACAGAGGAGAGAAAGAGAGAATCTTTAGCAGGCTCCATACTCAGCTTGGAACCTGACACAGGGCTCAATCCCATGACCCTGGGATCATGACTTAAGCCAAAATCAAGAGTCAGATTCAGATGATCAACCGATTGAGCCATCGAGGCGCCCCTGAACCTTACTTTGAAAGAATTTTAAGCAAGGGAATGTCAAATATTTGTGTCTTAGAAAAACCACTGTGTGGCAGTGTGAAGAATGGATTAGACGGGGGAGAATATGAAATAGGGTGTTACGGATTGTTGGAACTCAGAAAGGAGCAATAAACGAGGCCAACACATAGCAAGCAAGAATGGGGATGAATTATAAAAGATCTCTGTAAAATAGAGTGTGCAGCATCCCGGGGGTTGGTTCCGCAAGGGTGCGCCCAGACTGTAGTGGGATAGAGACAACGGTTTATTGGAAACATCACTTTCAATGAGCAGCAAGCTAAATGATTTGGATCTTTTAAAAAAATAATAAAAAGATATATATTTCCTTTTGAGTCCGCTAGAAGAATTTAAAGATACCAAATGATACAACAAATTATCATGTGCTAACCCCCACCTGCAATTTAGCACATGGTAACATCTTCTTCCTTTCTCTTAAGTTGTTCTATTTGTGCCTAATTTTTAAAATTATTATATAAGTCAATGGCTCTCAAGGTGGGGAGGAGGGGCAGCTCTTCTCCACAGAGAACATCTGGCACTGTCTGGAGATATTTTTGATTGTCATGACTGGGGAGTTGCTACTGGCAATCTAGTGGATAAAAGCCAGTGATACTGTTAAACATCCTACAATGCACAGGGACAGCCCCCACAACAAAGAATTATCTGTCCCCAAATGTCAATAATGCTGAGGCTAAAAAACCCTTATTCACGGAAAAGAAAACAGTGTAGATAAAAGTGAGGTCCTCATGTATCTCTCCCCAAATCCAAACCCACTTTCCAACCACCCTCTCCCCAAAGATAACCACTCTCATGAATTAGGTAGGACAGAGGTTTGTTGGTTTGGTTTTTGGTGGTATTTATTTTTCCAATTTCTTTTTTTGCTCAATTCTTAGGGTTCGAGTTTTTGAAATTTTTAGCTAATTCTCAGTGTCTCATACAGGAGTAAAAGTACCCCAAATAGACACCACTGTTACCATAAAAAAAAGTATAATGGGGGGGGTGCCTGGCTGGCTCAGTCGGTGGAGAATGTGACTATTGATCTCAGGGTTGTGAGTTCAAGCCCCACGTTGGGTGTAGAGACTACGTAAAAATAAAATCTTGAAAAAAAAAGTACAACCGTATACATTCTGCCTTTTAAAGCCTTGACACATGCTACACGTGCCCA
Organism: Neofelis nebulosa; assembly: GCF_028018385.1. Classification (NCBI taxonomy): domain Eukaryota; kingdom Metazoa; phylum Chordata; class Mammalia; order Carnivora; family Felidae; genus Neofelis; species Neofelis nebulosa. Next base: position 134,806,085 of record NC_080788.1, read on the forward strand.
GATCCATCCCCTTGCCACCTTAGTCTGCCCTGCCCTCTTTCTCAAGGTAAGCTAGGTTGTCCACCTAGGAACTTGAGAGGAGACTGTGTTTTCCTTTATTTATTAACCTTTATTTACTGTGGTAGAAGACCATGAAAAGTTATTGACAGAAACAAGATAAGACACAGGGCTAGCCATGTTCCAGCCCTGACCAAAATGTAATACAATAAACATTCCCAGGGTACCCAAGTGGCTCATTCTGTTAAGCATCTCACTTCGGCTCAGGTCATGGTCTTAAGGGTTCGTGAGCTCGAGCCCTGCTTCAGGATTCTCTCTCTCTCCCTCTCTCTCTCCCTTTCTCTCTGCCCCTTGTGGGATTCTCTCTTTCTGTCCCTCCCTCTCTCTCTCTGCCCCTTGCTCACTCACGCGCTCTCTCTCTCAAAAAGTAAAAATAATAAATAAAAACAAACATTCTCTAATTCATTTGGTGTCCTTGGACACTGCCAGTAGGAGCCCATCCTACAAGATCATGTGATTGATTCTTATACAGAATATAGTATGAGTTTCATAACATCTATTGGAATGGAATCACCAAAGATAGGCTTATGAAGCAAAGATGACATAATTTGTTCTTTTCTTAATTCTTTAGAGAGGGAGGGGGAGTGGCAGAGGGAAAGAATCTTAAGCAGGTTCCATGCTCAGCATGGAGCCCAATCCCACAACCCCCAGGATCATGACCTGAGCTTAAATCAGGAGTTAGATGCTCAACCACTCAACCGACTGAGCCACCCAGGCCCCCCAAAGATGATTTAATTTAAATCAGAGTTTTACAAACTACTTACAAACAGCTGTTTGTGTTACAAACAACTTATAAGAATTTTGGATTAATTAATCCAAGAAATTAGGGTTAATACTGAAATGATGTGTCAATGCCAAAAAAAAAAAAAGTTAATCAACTGAAATAAATGAAAAAGTAACCAATAAGATGGAGAACAGGGGCGTTTGGGTGGCTCAGTCGGTTAAGCATCTGACTTCAGCTCAGGTCATGATCTAATGATTTGTGGGTTCGAGCCCTGCAACGGGCTCTGTGCTGACAGCTCAGAGCCTGGAGCTTGTTTTGGATTCTGTATCTCCCTCTCTCTCTGCCCCTCCACTGCCATGCTCTGTCATTTAAAAATAAATAAGTGTTAAAAAAATTTTTTTTAAAAGATGGAGAACAAAAAATTGCTCCTTACTTTTTATTAAAAAAATTAAAATTCCTGAATACCTTTCAAATGCATGCTAAGTGCTGTGCTCTACACTGTGATAAAAATATCTTCTCCAAGTGACATAAATCTCACCTAAGATACCGGTAAGGATCTCATGATCCAGAAGGGGAAACACACACATCAGCAGTTAATGTTCGTAATATGATGTGATGGGACAACGAAAGAGATATTTTTTCAGTATAGGTGCAGCAGAGATTAAATTAAAGACTCAGTTGTAATAGTGACACCCTTCTTCATCACCATCAAACTATGGTTCATAACCTTGTGATAAGAGCTGAGAACACCATTTAAATTAAAATAGTCAAGTAAATGTGCCCTACCCAATTTGAAACACATTGCTATAATAATCTATAATAATTTGAATGATATGGCACTGGTTTAGAACTCAGTGGACATAATAAAACACAATAGAGATTATAGAAAGAGAATCTGGTCTCCCATAAGCATGGTATTTCAAACCAATGATTGGAATGTGGATTATTCAATAAATGATCTTGAAATACATTTAATTTGGAAGAAAAATTATATCCCTACTTCTCCTTAATATCAAATAAATTCTAGTTGGATCAAAGATTAAATATTTTAAAAACATGCAAAATTGAGAAGAAAATATAAGTATTTTTAAGATCTTTGGAGGATGGGCACCTGGGTGGCTCAGTCAGTTAAGCATCTGACTCTTGATTTGGGCTTAGGTCATGATCTCACAGTTCATGGTTTCAAGCCCTGCATCGGGTTCTGTGCTGACAGCCTGGAGCTTGCTTGGGATTCTCTCTCTCTCTGTCTCTGTCTCTCCCTCTCTCTCTCTCTCTCTCTCTGCCCCTCACCTGCACATGCACACACACACACACACACTCTCTCTCTCTCTCTCTCTCTCCCCCAAAATAAATAAAATAAACTTTAAAAAAAAATCTTTGGGCAAATAAGATCTTTCTAAACAGAACATCAAAGCCAGAATTCTAAAAAAAAAAATGTTGATAGATTTTATTAGACTAAAATTTAAAACTTCTGAACTATAGACAACTCCTGAAAACAAATATAAAACATGAAGCAACAAATTAAAAGAAAAAAAAAAAAACTAGATCATAGATCATCCAGGGGAGCCTAGTGGATTCAGTTGGTAGAGCATACAATTCTTGATCTTGGAGTTGTAAGTTTGAGCCCCATGTTGGGAATAGAGATTACTTAAAAATATAAAATCTTGGGGCACCTGGGTAGCTCAGTCAGTTAAGCGTCCGACTCTTGCTTTCAGCTCAGGTCTTGATCTCGGGGTCCTGAGTTCAAGCCCCATGTTGGGCTCCACACTGGGCATGGAACCTACTCTTAAAAAATCGGATCATCAGGGAAATACAAATCAAACCACAATGAGATACCACCTCACACCTGTCAGAACAGCTAAAATTAACAACTCAGGCAACAACAGATGTTGGCGAGGATGCAGAGAAAGAGGAACCCTTTTGTACTGCTGGTGGGAATGCAAACTTGTGCAGCCACTTTGGAAAAACAGTATGGAGGTTCCTCAAAAAATTAAAAATAGAAGTACCCTATGACCCCAGCAATTGCATTACTAGGTATTTATCCAAGGGATGCAGGAGTGCTGATTCGAAGGGGCACATACACCCCAATGTTTATAGCAGCACAATCAACAATAGCCAAAGTATGGAAAGAGCCCAAATGTCCATCGACTGATGAATGGATATATATATATATACATATATATATATATATACATATACATATATATACATATACATATATATACATATACATGTATATATACACATATACATGTATATATATATATATATACATATACATGTGTATATATATATATGTATATGTATATATACAGTGGAATATTACTCAGCGATCAAGAAGAATGAAATCTTAGCATTTGCAATAACATGGATGGAACTAGAGTATATTATGCTAAGTAAAATAAGTCAGAGAAACACAAATATGTGATTTCACTCATGTGTGGAATTTAAGATGCAAAACAGATGAACATAGGGGAAGGAAAGCAAAAATAATATAAAAGCAGGGAGGGGTACAAACCATAAGAGACTCTTAAATACAGAGAACAAACTGAGGGTTGCTGGTGGGGTGGGGTGTTGGGTAGAGGGCAGGGCTAAAAGGTGAGGGGCATTAAGGAGGACACTTCTTGGAATGAGCATTGGGTTCTATTCCTGAAATTAAACACACACACACACACACACACACACACACACACATCCCCACAAAGCTTAAGCTAACTAATCCAGGAAACTCCAGAAGTGGAAAATATTAATTAGCAATAATATAAAGTTTTGAGTACATTTTATATCATTCAATAAAGAAATTTAATTTATAAATGCAATTTAAACTTTTGCAAATTATGTGAAAAGAAATAAAAATCTGCCTAAAAAAGGAGAGAGAGAGAGAGAGAGAGAGGGAAACCAAGAAACAGACTCTTAACTATAGAGAACAAAGGGATGGTTACCAGAGGGGGCAGAGGATGGGTGAAATAAGTGATGCAGATTAAGGAGGGCACTTGGAGTGATGAACACAGCGTGTTCTATGGAAGGTGTTGAATCACTATATTTTACATCTGAAACGAATGTTACTCTGTATGTTAACTAACTGGAATTGAAAGAAAAAACTTTAAAAATCTTAAAAAAAAAAAAACAACAACCCAACTAGATCATCTGGAAGAATATCCTTGACAGATTAAAAGGCTGTTCAGGGGAACCTGGATGCCTCAGTCAGTTCAGCCTCCGACTCTCGGTTTCAGCTCAGGTTGTGATCCCAGGATTGTGGGATCGAGCCCCAAGTCGGGTTCTGAACTGAGCATGGAGCCTGCTTAAGATTCTCTCTCTCCCTCTGTCCCTCTCCCCCACTCGTGCTCTGTCTCTGTCTCTCTCTCTCTCTCTCTCTCTAAAATGAAATAAGAAATAAAATAAAATAAAAAGCTGTTATTTTTTAAATAAGAAAAATGTGACTCTCCCCCATAACATGGGGAAACTAGATGAAAATGCAATCCACAAAAAAGATACACAAATAATCATGTGAAAAGATATTGTTCTTATTTTTTTTAATGTTTATTCATTTTTTGAGAGAGAGACAGAGACAGAGACAGAGACAGGAGACAGAGCACAAGAAGGGGAGAGGCAGAGAGAGAGGGAGACACAGAATCCAAAGCAGGCTCCAGGCTCTGAGCTGTCAGCACAGAGCCCAGCGTGGGGCTCAAACTCATGAACTGTGAGATTATGACCTGAATCGAAGTCGGACATTTAACCGACTGAGCCACCCAGGCACCCCAAGATACCATTCTTATTAATAGTGAAAGTTTCACCGCCATAAATGATAGTGAAGATTTAAAAAATGGAAAATACTAGTGTGTGCATAAAGCAGACATTATTATACCATGATGGTGGGAAGATAGCTAGGTAGAAATCTTCTGGGTGGGGATTTGGGAATATGTATGAAAAAGTCAAAGGAGGAAAACAAAACAAAACAAAACAAAACAAAAAAACAGAGGCAGGTTGAGGGGAGGAGGGGAAGGTGAAGGGAATATTTTGAACCAGCAAGTCCTTTTCCAGGAATCTCTACAATATGCATCTGTTATGTTTACAACCACATAGTAGTCGGCTCAGGCTGCCCTGACAGAATGCAGGAGACTACTGGCCTCAACAATAGTTTATTTTCCCACAGTTCCGGAGGCTGGAAGTCCAAGATCAAGGTGGCCATCTTCTTGTGTGTTCTCACATGACCTTTGCTCTGGCGTTTCTTTCTCTCATGTAAGGACACCAGTCACTTTGGATTAAGGTCCCATTTAACCTTCATCACCTCTTTAAAGGCCCCATCTCCAAACACAGTCGCATTGAGGAAATAGTGCTTCAACATAAAATTTTGAGGAAACACAATTTGGTCCATAACAAATAATGAAAAATTGGAAACAACCTAAGGGTCCATACAGTAAAACATTACCCAGCCTTAAAATTGATACAGTCAGTTTATATTTATTAACATGGAAAGCTGCCATGATACATGACATGTTTCTTAAAAGATTTTAAAATCATAGGCATATATATATATATATATATAATCTCATATATACATATTTGAAAAGCAAAGTTTATGCACCCTAAACAAGGTAACATCTGGGTAGTGGAAATTGAATGTGAATATACACATTCAACTTTATATTTCTATGAATAATATATAATGAATATTTTTACCTTCACATAAAAAAGAAAAAAGCCATTTTATTTTTTTATTTTATTTTTAAAAAATTTTTATTATTGACATATAGTTGACATAGGATGTTATGTTAGTTTCAGGAGCACAACATAGTGATTCGACAATTCTATATCTTATTCAGGGCTCCCCCGGGTAAGTGTGAAAAAAGCTATTTCCCAAAGGACAGTTCAATCCCAAATTTATTTCTTTGAGGATCATTTAAATAAATTTCCATTTCTGATTACTGATTTGTTGCATAAATAATTACAACCTATAAGCCAAAGTGGTTCTACCGGGTACAGCAGGAAAGAGGCCACTGACGTGAGGCAGGTTACAATCTTGAGCAGAAGCTATCCATCTACAGGAAACTTATGAACCTAAGTAAATATTAATTAACAATAGAATCTATGGCGATGCTTAGTGGATATTTGGCAATCCTTTGTTAATTTGATCATTTTAGCCAGTTAAACTAGATAATATAAGCCAAAAGTCCCTGAGAGTACACAAATACACTGACAAATTTCAAAGACAATAAATTCTTTTTCTAGCAACGTGGAATCCTATGGGCAATGTCAACACCAACCCAATGGAATTTCTCAGACAAATCCACTTCTACAAGTAGGAAAAAAACCCAACACCACAGTATACAGTATGCTGCTTTAGTTCTCGATTGGTTTATCAATGAATTCGGTCCCCGGAGTGACAACATTCCCTTTAGTGAAAAATCATCCCAACTTGCTACTTAGTTTGAATTAGGGTTTGTCAAATTCAAAGACCTCAGCAGCGCAAGGTCACATGGCGGTGAAGGTTGTTCAGACTGAGTGACCCTGCCCCGGGTAGTTCCTGATTGACGCTCCCCATTTGCCTACACCTGAGAAACAGATCTTTTCCTGTGGGACCGAACGGTGGCATCAGGGGTGCAAATTCATCGCCGGATTTTTCAGCTTCCCACAGGTCTGGCTAACTGATTGATCAGAACAAATGAAAGCGTTATGTCTTCCAACCTCCCTTCCGATGATCAAGCAGCTGATTGCAACTTTCCACAGCCTTCAGCATATGGGTTGCATGACCCATGGCCGATTCTGCTGAATGTGCTGGGAATAGCTTCCTTTTTGACATTCAAGTTAATTACCACTATTGAATCTTTAATACTTAAAAAACACACGGTGCTTAATTTGTTCATGAATCCGTGGTTTGATAAATGCCAGTGTATATATTAAATTATGTTAATGTCTAATATCTTTTTTGAGCAGTCAAAAGTGCATGAAAAATTAAAATAAAATTAATTCCCACTTTCCCATTCTTACACTGTAGGTAATGTTATTTTACACTGTGCTGTGGTGTTCTACAAATTGATGTTCGGTGCTTTGAATTAATGAACTTTGTGATTTATTTACTGCCTGGGGTGCTGTTCATTAGTTTTTCAACTACTGTAAAACTTTATATAACATGGCATGAGCCCCTAAGCAATCAGATGAACAGTACTGGGGAGTTTTTCTTTTAAATAGGATCATGTAATAAAGACAGAAGACTAAATTAGCATCTCTGATATGCCAGCCAGAGACACTGGGTGCCATGAATAGGCTTGTGAATAACCTTCCAGAAGTGAATCTTTCAGAATCAGAATGCTCGGGAAAATCTGCTCTCCTGCCCTTGAGTAAAAGTCCTGGTGAACCATCTTTGTCCACAGAACTCAAAACAAGAATCTCTAGGATGCAGCGTATTAGCAAGAGGCAGGCGTGATTTGAAAGTACTGTCATATCACCCTACAAACTCTTAGAAAGGCCAGAAGTGATTGTTACGTGATGAGGGAGGGTGGGGCAAGCTGAGGGCAAAATACCGGCTGGCACCCCGCCCCTCCATGTGGGATATGTGTGATGTGCCTGGGACACGCCTGGCTACCCAAGAACAGAGAAAGTGTTTAAGTGCTTGCCATGGTGATGTGGGACACTAAGGCAAATGAAAACTGAAATTCCCTTACTGCCTACAACCCATTGACAAGTCCTTGAAACTGGCAGTGACCTCCCTCTAGGAGCTCAGCTGCCTCCAGGATGATGCTTTGCTGGGGGCAAAAGACAACCTTGGCTTAACATTATCCCAACCTCGAGGATCCTGTAAGTCGACTTCCCTCATCTCACCTGCCCCAAGATATATGTTGGCAATCCTACTCCAAGCTTATGCCCCACCCCCCATACATCTGAAGGGTCTCATGACTGAGGTTTTATTAAACAGTAGTAAGCGGCATTTCCCTAGCAACAGCCAGCCCCTCAAGGTCCTGGAAACCTTGCTTCCAAAATTCCTTAGAGACTTACTCTATCCCTGACCCCCTCCCAACCCGAGGGTATATAATGAGCTCCCCATCAGGACCCCAGTGCAGCTCTTCCTGGCCATGGGTCCTGTCCCCATGCTTTAATAAAGTCACCTTTTGCACCGAAGACGTCTTCAAGAATTCTTTCTCGGTCATCGGCTCTGGACCACCCCACCACCACCCCCAAAACTTCATCATTATGTTTTGCACTAAGATTGAAATGTGTGCATGTGTCGGATTTCTTTCAGTGTCTCTTTTGGTAAGCTCTGACATGATTCCTGGCACACTCCCTCGGGGTTTTCTTCAACTCTTAGATACCCTGTGTCCTTTCCAGGAGGGGCGCTGCATGTAAAACATGGTCCCTGCTGGAAAACTCCCAGGGAGGTGAGGCTGAGGCAAGGAAAGGTTAGAGGGAGCCTCGCCGAACCGCTCCCACAATCACAGAAGAGCTAGAGGAACAGTGGGGAGTGAGGGGAAGCTGTTGGCAAGGCGACAGAGGCAGCTGACGGGCTCAGAGGGAGTCCAGACTCAGCACCAGCAAGGGGGCGGGGGGGGTGGGGTGGGGTGGTAAACACACAACCACCGAGGCCCAGGCTTCTTCCAGTTAGCTCGACCCGCTCTGCCCCATGACCCTAAATCTACATGTATTTCAGATGTGCCCACAGAGAGGGAAGCTTTTCATCTGACACAAGGGATTTACTATTCAAAGGTACAGTAACTCATACTATTCATAGGATGAAGGCAAGAAAGAAACGCTTGTTATACCTGCATGGGGGGCGGGGGGAAGCCTGTTGACAGGACACCGAGAAGCTGAGTACCCCCAGGAGCTGAGTAGCTACTCAGGTCGCTTGAGATCAGACCACACAAAACACCAGAAGGAAGCCCGTGCTTGGGACGAGGGGGGTAGTAGCCATGTAACTAATACGTGCTCATTAGTCTTTTGCAAAGTTACACAAAATACAGCGTGAGGAGACTTCAAACTCTAATTTTAAGAATTTTATTTCTGTATCAGAAATATAACGGAACCTCAGTTTTCTAGAACTTTCCTGGTTAGTCTGTTCTGGCATATCTTAGTTGGCCAGTCTGCCCTCACCCCTATGGTCATCCCCAGTGAAAACAACACCAGTCCCATTGCCTCTTCAGTCACGGGGCTGGTCCCAGTTCACTCGTCTGTCGTACAAGCGTCTGTCTGGCCTGACCCCTCGCTTCTTGTCCTCCAAACTGTTCCCTGCCCACAGCCTCTCCTGACCCTCTGACCTGATGTTCAGGATGGCCTCTCTGGCTCTTAACCCTGTCACCATGCTTCTTCCTTGATTTAAACACATCCCTTTGCTGACGCCTGGATGAGCCCCTCTAGGAGCCCCTCACCCAGGACAGGTCCCCACCAAGCCAGCCCTGGTTCCTCCAGCTGAACAGACCAAGGCAGTTCTGTAGAATTTGTTTTTGGGGGCCAAGGGGGAAAAAATCTTCTTTTGCTCCAACTCTTACTGTAAATAGCGCTTCTAAAGACCTCGTGAATTTATTGTCGGATCCTTCCTCCATGATGAGGGATGGTGTGAATCTCAGCATCCTCATTACCAACATCAGTGAAAGCTACACAGGGCCATGGTTCACCCAATAATTTGGTTCATCAGTTAATAGAACTAGACACTGGGGGCACCTCAGTGGTCCCGTCGGTTACGCATCCGACTTCGGCTCAGGTCGTGATCTTGTGGTCTGTGAGTTCGAGGCCCATGTCGGGCTCTGTGCTGACAGCTCAGAGCCTGGAGCCTGCTTCAGATTCTGTGTCTCCCCTCTCTCTGCCCCTCCTATGCTCATGCTTTGTCTCTCTCTGTCTCTCAATGATAAATAAATGTTTAAAAAATTAAAAAAAAAAAACTAGACACTGGGATCCTGAAGTCACCTCTCCTGTCATTCGATGTTTTCTGATAAGAGATGAATACTACAAAAACAAATAAGCAATAGATTCTAGTTGGTGCAAGTTCTGAGGAGTGGAGTTCTTTCCAACTTGTTACCCCGTAATATCCAAGTGGATCCTGAAAACTAGGTAGCCTCTGGGCAGTAAAGGTTATCTTGGGCCTCCAAAATCGCCACAATTACCTTGATAAATAAATCACTGTCTCCAGAAACACCCGGATAATTCATTTACAGTAGCAGCTATCAGGTTACTTGAAAAATATAGGCATAGCATAGGTGATAGTGAATAAAGGGTGTGGGTTCGGAGAAAGTCACCAACAGTGCTCACCTCCATGGTGGTTCACGGGTACAGACAGGATGGCCGGTCCCAGCCTGGACCCACGCGAGGCTCTCCGTAGACTGTCCAATGACCACCAGACCCTGTGGGAAGGTGGCACCAGCACAGGAAGGGGACTGAGGGAAGATTCAGGGCTAGGCCCCACCTTAGCCTCTGGAATAGGTGTGTTACTTTGGACCCCGTCAGGAGAACTGGTGAATTTCCCAAATCCAAATGTCAGTCATGATTTCCTAAATGGAATGGATCACGGCCCTCGATATTTTGGAAACTAACCATATTGTCTCCCCTAATCTCTTCGGGGAGAGCTGTCTACTTCTACACATCCGCTCCCAGGAGGTCAGACCCCAAGGAGCTCCCATTCCAGTGCAGGTCACAGGGTCAGAAGATGCTGCTTCAGCTGCCAGCTCGAGGTGATGTAGGCAGAGAACTGGGAACAGGCGGGATGTGCTATTTTGATGTACATTACTCCCACTGCAGCATAAAGACACCATTAAAATGACTTTGAAAACTTTAGACACCTTGATGTATCTGCTCATCTGAAGCGTACTTTAATAACTATAATTTTTTAAAAAATCTTAATGTTTATTTATCTTGGGGGGAGAGAGAGACGGAGTGTAAGTGGGGCAGGGGCAGAGAGAGAGGGAGATACAGAATCCGAAGCAGGCTCCAGGCACAGGAGCTGTCAGCACAGGGCCCGACTCGGGGCTCAAACCCCCAAACCATGAGATCATGACCTGAGCCGAAGTCGGATGCTTAACCCAGCTTAAGGTCACCCAGGTGCCCCTTAATAACTATAATTTTAAATAGCTTCTATCCTGATCTTGATTCTTACAACTTATGTTTCATTTTTAAGCTTTATAATGACTGTTATTTAATGTTTATTTATTTTGAGAGAGAGAGAGAGAGAGAGAGAGAGAGAATGCGAGCAGGGGAGCAGCAGAGAGAGAATCCCAAGCAAGCTCCAGGCTATCAGCGCAGAGCCTGACCCAGGGCTCCATCTCAGGACCTCAGGACCTGAACCGAAATCAAGAGTCGGAGACTTAACTGACTGAGACTCCCAGCCACCCCTACAATCACTATTAATAAAACAATTTACTTGGGAATTTACCTGGTGTCTATTTCTTCATGTACAGTTTTTATAACAGCAATCCCAAACTCCTCTAGGAATGTTACCAGCATATTTATGGCCCCCATTACTCACATTGGGCAATACTTGATTGATTTCTGCTTTTTTGTTAACTTGAGAAACTCACTGATTTTCAAAAGGAAAACTCTTTTTTTTTAAAGTAATCTCCACACCCAACGTGGGGCTTGAACTTACAACCCCAAGATCAAGAGTCACATGCTCCGCCAATTCAGCCAGCAAGGAGCCCCTCAAAAGGAAAACTCTTGCAATCAAATGAAATGACTCACGTCTCCCCCTCCAGCCACACTGCTGGGCCTTGCACAGCTCTGGACACATGTCCTGCTCCCTTATTTCCAAACTCTTTCCTTTTCCAAGTCTCCCTGCTGACTTCCAGCAGCTACACTGTGCTATTCTCATTTCCTTTGGGGGTCTCAAATCTGTTTCATCACCCACTGGGACTCATGAACCCCCCAAAATGACACATAATCCCCTGTCCACGTGTGCACATTTCTCTGGGGAGTAGATCCATAGCTTTCGTTCTATTCTCAAGGGTCCATGACCCCCTCTTCCTCCAAAAGAACAGCAATTGTCTGTCATTTTAATCAAAACTATCATTACACTATACTTGCAATATTAAATCACCCTCCTGGCTGATCCCCCTACCTCCAGTCTCCTCCCAGTCCCTTCTGGACGCTGATGTCGCCCCACTGTCTCATCTGCCCAACACGAGGTTTAATTGCTTTGGTTTTCTCCCTCTGCGTGCAGTGCACACAGAAGCCTGGTGGTGGCGCCACCACACCGCTTTTATTCCCAATTCTCTGCAGCTCTCCCAGCTGCAACACCTCCCCCGCTCTCCCCGCAACCCTCGCCCACACCCCGCGCTTCCAGGCCCAGCAAAAGTCGCCTCCCAGACTAGGACCAGCCCCCAGGTAGAGTTCGGTTTCAGATGCAGACTACCTGAGTGGGGGTGTAGGCCTGGAGGTCTACAGGGCTGGAAATGTCAATTGGAAAGTTTTTAAAAATCTTGAAAAAGGGCAAGCTCTCCAAGGGAAATAAAAACAGAAAACAGTCGAGGTATTATCCTCAGTTTCTACAGCACTTAGGTGCTGGGATCAGTGCTCAGCAAAGAGCAGCACTCGAATGCTTACAGAATGAACGTGAGATGTCTTGTTCAAAACAAAACATATCTAAGCGGGTGGGGGATTATGAGGTCAGAATTTGCCTGCAAAGTATTTCTAACAAACTGCTTTGTAAAAAAAACAAAACAAAACAAAAAAACCCAGGTGAATTATTTCCCTAGTCTTTGCGTCACAAATTATTTATAAAAGCATATTGGAGTTGATAAGCAGTTTTAAGCAATGCACGTCAAATGACAGTCCCGAATAGGGGCAGGTTAAATACACATCTTTCATGAACATTTTTCCAAGACAAGATAAGAAAGTGAATCTAAAGTGGAGAGACAGAAAATACGCGGGATTAGGAATCAGTAAACAGCTATCTCTGGTATTTGCTCAATTACTGTTACGTATGCAACTAACCCCGGTCATAATTATTTAGGAAAGAATTCGTGTCTTCTTTAGCAACAAACTCTACACCCATATCACCGGTCTCTAAGGTGCAAATGGGTCCGCAGGTTAAGTTACGTGTTTGATATTATGAGTCAATATTAATATTAAACTCGGGGCTGAAGAGAGAACAAAAACCAGGTCAGTGCGCAGCTAGGTAACCACGGGATGGTCTGCGACTTAGGCAGGCGGCTGTGAGCTGCCAGTTTAGGTGGGAGGGAGGTGGCAGTCCCAGCAGGAGGCCGGTGTCTCAGCACGCGGGCTCCTCCTTCACCCTTCGCAGCAACGGTGCTCCCCAGTCCGATGTTCCTATAGGGTGTCATCTTCTTCGTTCGCAGAGGATGATGGACAATATCAAGGTCAGGCAAGGTCAGGCAAGTTCAGGTCACTTGCACAAGGTCCCAGCCTGTAGGCACACGGTCACCGTGGAGCCAGGCCTCTACCTGACAATCGACTCCTTCCGGAACTGGCAGCGATCTATCTGTAAGTTCCTCTCGGGCTTGAGTTCCTTTGGTCCTCCGCACGCAGGAGCGTTTTTAAAAACCTTTGCAGCCGAGCTCCTGACAGCTCCTCAAAACCCTCATCCCCAAGGCTGGCTGCCTGCAGCATTCTGCCAGGGTTCGGACCACACGGCCCGACCGTGCCCCGAGTCTAGGGGAGGATTTGCAAGCAGGAGAGCCCCCAACCATGACTGCTTCTTCCATTTTACACGTGACCAAATGGGGGACTGAAGAACCCAAGGGCTGGCCCGAGACTGTGCAGCTGGCTCATGGCATGGCCGGGGCCAGTCCAGGGGAGTCTCTGCCGCGCCCTACTTCTTCCAGCTGTTGGTGGCCTGGGGGATGCCGACCAAAGTAAGGCTGCGTTTTTAGGAGGCGAAAACGGGGTCCTTTAGGAGTCCTGAGCACCTGGGGACTTTGAGTCTTATCGGAAAGGCGTTGTTCCAACTTACTGGATTTTTTTTTTTTCTTTTTGCAAATTGACTCCCTGCCCTTGCCAGACTCTTCCCACTCATTCCTTGGGAAACAAGTCTACTTTTGCCAACTCTTGACGTCAGTACGCAGCTGAGGTGAGCACGGGGATTCCTGTCTCCTGGACTCCGTTGTATATATTTTTTTTTTAATTTTTTTTTTAACGTTTATTTATTTTTGAGACAGAGAGAGACAGAGCATGAACGGGGGAGGGTCAGAGAGAGGGAGACACAGAATCCGAAACAGGCTCCAGGCTCTGAGCTGTCAGCACAGAGCCCGACGCGGGGCTCGAACTCACGGACCGCGAGGTCATGACCTGAGCCGAAGTCGGAGGCTTAACCGACTAAGCCACCCAGGCGCCCCTGGACTCCGTTGTATATTAATGAGCACTGGCAAAGAGCAGGAGGAAAAGATCAGAACTCCAGAGCTTTTATGGGGCAGCCAGTGGCCAAATCCTCAGATCTGCAACCTGCGTGGGGTGCCCACGTCCTCAGGAAAGGCTTCGCACAGCTCAGAAAAGCCCTTCAGCTGATCAGCTTTGAGACATCTCTGAGCTTCCCGTTTCCACCAATTAAAGCTACCTCACCCCTTTCACCTTTCCTCACTGGTGTAGGAAGATGGCCCAATTTGTCAGCAACCAAAGCAGAGACGATGGCTGAGCTGACTCATCTAGGAACAGTGATTCCTTCCAGAGAAGATTCTCCATTCATTTAGACACCGGAGCAATTATTTGCTGGCTGACAGTTGTAATTACTTTTTGCTGCAGGTAGGTAACTGTTCCAGAAGCCAAGCTAATAGGATTACTGGTTTCTGAAGGGCTTTTGGAACAAGTAATTTTCAAGTAGTCAGTGCGGCATGTTCAGTGAACTTTCCACCCAGGGTAAATTCCTTCCTCTGTGGCTCCCCACGGAAGGCCAGGCGTGGGTTCTTCCATGGGGCACTTTGGAACTGCGGGACATTTTTCTTCCAGCCTCCTTTGTTTGAAAATGGGACCTGAGCAAATCATGCTTGGAGATGTTTCACGAGCTTGCACATAATTTTCAACTGCTCTGAGACTTGGCATTAAATTGTATCAACCAATCAACCCTTTTGGCCACAGCAGGGTAAATCCCTTTCCCGGTCATGGCGGGTCGGGGTAACTTCTCCCTCCATGCTGCCCACTTCTGAAGGGAAATTAAGGGGAAAAAATAGACCCAGACAGCATTTTATTTTTTTTTTCTTTTTTTTTTTTTTAATTTTTTTTCAACGTTTTTTATTTTATTTTTGGGACAGAGAGAGACAGAGCATGAACGGGGGAGGGTCAGAGAGAGAGGGAGACACAGAATCGGAAACAGGCTCCAGGCTCCGAGCCATCGGCCCAGAGCCTGACGCGGGGCTCGAACTCACGGACCGCGAGATCGTGACCTGGCTGAAGTCGGACGCTTAACCGACTGCGCCACCCAGGCGCCCCCCAGACAGCATTTTAGACAAGGTTTCTAACACAATTACCCTCTGTGTGCCTTGTAGATAGTGATTTTGCAACAAGGTTTTCTATTTGGTAAGAAAAAGGCCTTTTGAATGCTTGTCAACATTTGTCCCTACCACATCGTTTGACATCTAACAGAGCTTAAGCAGCACCTCCACGGTCTGTTGGGACAACGGTTTCTTTTACTGAGGCGTTTGAGGTATTTTTGCTACTGTTGTTGTCATTGTTGGGATTAAACATTCTCACATCCTGCACTGTCATCCACTGGCCAGTGGAATGCTGGTCTCGAGCGGGTCATACGTGTTCTGTGTCCATGAGTTAGTCTGTCCAGGAGAGGCAGCAAACGCAAAATTGCATGACTGGGACCAGACGGGGCCTAACTGAAGGCCAGCATCTCCAGAACAGCTCTGCTTTCAAGTAAATAAGAACACCGAGTTGTGGCGAATCAAGAGGCGATGAACTATACAGACTGACGGTGTGGAGACTATCTCCCTTGTAGCTTTCTTGAAAAATAACTGACACACGGGAGCACCGGGCTGGCTCAGTCAGTTAAGCATGTGACTCTGGATTTCGGCTCAGGTCACGATCTCGCCGTTAGTGAGTTCGAGCTCCGCATCGGGCTCTGCACTGAAAGCACAGAGCCTGCTTGGGATCTTCTCTGTCCTTCTCTCTCTGCCCCTCCCCACTTCCCTCCCTCTCTTTCTCTTAAATTAAGTACACAAACTTACAAAAAAGAACTAGTCTCAGCAACTTTCAAGTACACAACGCAACATTGTAAACCATAGTCATCATGCTGTCCATTAGATCCCCAAAACGTATCCATCTTATAACTGGAAGTTTGTCCCCCTGGACCAACATCTCTTTTCCCCCACCTCCACCCCCCAGCCCCTGGCAACCCGTGCTATCTACTCTCTTTGTATCAGCTTTGCTTTTTGGGATTCCACATATAAGTGAGATCATACGGTATTTGTTTTTCTCTGTAGAGATTATGTTTTAAGGGTTTGGACATATAGTCAATGCATAGGAACTTGCGAATAAATTTTATTACAAGTAACTTGTGCTATCAGTTTGGTCTACTGATACTCAAATTCATTAGATTCTGGGATCCCCGGAGAAGGAACTGTAACCCTGCAGCAAACTTCCTTCACAGCCCTTAGAAATTGAAAATCTTCACTTATTGTTAGGCAAGCTGAAAGTATGCTAGAGAGCTGTCCTCAAAGCCTGAAAAGTGCTTAGCTGAAATTGTAAAGGAAGCTTAAGAAAATGTTTACTGTTTAATATCACACAGCCTTTAGCATTACCGCAACCTTTGCGAGTTGTTCTGGTGGGGACACTGAAGTCCCCCCACCAACTGTAGGACCCCAGCTCTAAAATATCAGGAGAGTAAAATTTGTAAATGAGAGTATAGGAATCAAAGAACAAGTTTAGAATTAGGGGCGCCTGGCTGGCTCAGTGAGAAGAGCATGTGACTCTTGATCTTGGGGTCGTGAGTTCAAGCCCCACGTTGAATGTAGAGATTACTAAAAAAAAAAAAAATTTTTTTTTTAAGTACAAGTTTGGAATTGGACAAAACTGGGTTCAAATCCTGCTCTATCACTTCCTACCTGTGTACAATCGTATCTACCTTGCAAGGGTAAGGGTGATGAGATAATGTATGTGAAGCACTTTAGTACTATGTGCCTGGCACATAGTAAATGCCCAGAAAACCGTGATCAACACATTAATGATACTGATGAATCACACTTCCTTCAATGACACATACCAGTAACATTTCTGAACAAAAGATGCACCGTTTGCCAGCCAAGCCTCCTTTGTGGAAGGAAATTTTTTTTTTAATTTTTTAAAAATCTTTGTATTTATTTTTGAGAGAGAGACAGAGCATGAGTGGGGGAGGGGTAGAGACAGAGGGAGATACAGAACCGGAAGCAGGCTCCAGGCTCTGAGCTGTCAGCACAGAGCCCGACGCGGGGCTTAAACTCATGAACCTTGAGATCATGACCTGAGCTGAGGTCAGATGCTTAACCAACTGAGCCACCCAGGCACCCCAGAAAAATCTTTTTTTAAAGTGTATTTATTGATTTTCAGAGAGAGAGAGAGGGAGGGAGAGAGAGAGAGGGAAGGAGTGGGGGAGGGGCAGAGAGAGAAGGAAAGAATCCCAAGCAGGCTCTGCACTGTCAGCATGGAGCCCAATGAGGGGCTCAAACCCAGGAACCATGAGACCATGACCTGATCCGAAATCAAGAGTAGAATGTTCAACCCACTGAGCCACCCAGGGGCCCCTCATTAAAGAAGATTCTAAGGGACCCATGAGACATAGGCTATCCCAAAAGGTCATTCTGGTCACTGATCACAAACTGTGGCCAGTGGCCCCCTGCAGCAGAATCGCTAAGAGTATGTCATTATAAAACTGGTTTCTGGGTTCCAGAGAAGGCAGGCTGTATTGGTCAGGACTGGCGAGGCTATGCCGTGTAACAGACACACCCTAAAAGCTTAGTGATTTAACCTTGAGAGGTTTGTCACTCGTGCAAAGTCCACTGTGGCTCTGAGCACCCTCCGGGGAATCTCACTTTACGCAGGGGCTCAGGGGTACAGGCTATTTCTGCTCTGTGGCTCCGCGATGGTGATGAGGCAGGTGAAGACAGTCAAGGTGATCCCTGGCCAGGGACCTACTCACAATCCATTGGCCATAACCTGTCACATGATCCCACCTATCTCCAGGGGCTAAGCAGGTGGATATCTGGTGAACATTAAATGTCTCTGACTCACCTACCTCCTCAGTCAGTCCCCGGGGTGGGATCCAGGACTCTATGTTTTCAGACTCCCCTGGTGATACGATTCAAAGTCGTAGCACCATGATTATCTGCTCTGGGCGATATCCCTTTATGGGATAAGTAATTTGAAATAATGGAAAAAAGAGTGGTTCTGTCAACATACTGATTTATTAAGATAAGCATCGAAGGGCCTAAAACATCAGGCTTTTTTCTGGCTGTCGTTTAAGTGTCTGTCTTAGATACAGATGCCTCTCAAATCTATTTCTGGTCCAGATTCCCCCCTATATACACTCAGCCAAGGGCTCAAGGGTGCCTCCACATGTTTGTTCATCCCTACCAAGCCTGTCCTGTGGCCAGGGACAATGCCAACATCCACCCTCCCAGGTGACTTCCAAGGCGTCCTGACTTGGGAGTCTTCCTTGCCCCTTTTATTTCTTCCGGGTCTCAAAGCCAGACATCAAGACTGCGTCTGTGTCTCTTTCTTACACAGTCTGTCTATTCTTTCTCTCTTCCTCCACTGCTATCCCTTTCCTCCAGGGTCCTATCATCCATCACTCACATGGTCCCCCTGCCCCAGTCGAGCGTTTCTGTCCTCTGTGTCCTGTGTTGCTGAGTGATGAATTCCCCTTCGTGATGATTATTTCCTCATCTTCTATGACTCAGCAAGACTCCCCTCTATAAGCCATTTCTGACTGTATTCTTTTCCCTTCCACTGCTCCCTCAGGTAGCTTGTCTCATGCAGCTCTACAGACGTCTTTCTCTCTGCCTGACTGCAAGTCCTACGGGAACAGACAGCAAATTTGCCTCTCTCCAGGTTGTCTTGACATAGTCTACACCATACTCAGCACATGGGAGGTATGAAGGAAGAAAGGAATGCAGGTAGCAAGCTGCATGGTGCCTGGCACACAGTAGGCGCCATATAAAAGCTCGCTGAATGAAAGAATAAGCAAGTATCCAACCATCCTCCTGTGCTTAGTTATCTGAAATATCCATTAGTGTCACCAAACCCAAGGTGATGAACTAATTAAACTGACTATTCACCTTTATGGGTACGGCACTTTTTCTTTGGAAGTCTTGATAGGCAAATGCGTCTTCATTGGAAACCGTGTTCTGCATCTATGACCAAAGAATGAGAATCAGATGTGAAGCGAACCATCATGTTCAGGGTATCTGAGTAATATCATTGTGCAAGGGGAGTTCTATTTTAATTTGCAGGAAAAGAGTTCTGAGTAAAATAAGGTGAATTAAAAATAGAATCAAGCGAATTAAAAATAAACTGCGTGAGTACACTAATACCTAGTTCAAAAGGCACTAACAACTGAAAGTGATATCATTTTTCTTAATTTACTATATAATCCATAAATATTTAGGGCAGTTAAAACAGTAACGTTAACATATCTACATGAGTACTCATCCACACATAATTAAAAATGAGCCACAGGGTGCCTGGATGGCTCAGTCAGTTGAGCGCCTGATTTTTGATTTTGGCTCAGGTCACAATCCAGGGTCATGGGATCGAGCCCCACATAAGCTCCATGCTGAGCATGGACACTGCTTAAGATGTTTTCTCTCTCTCTCTCTCTCCCTCCCTCCCTCCCTCCCTCCCTCTGCCTCTCTCCCTGTTCATGCTCTCTCTCTCTCAAAATTTAAAATAAAAAGAAATGAACCAGAAATATTCTCAAAATGTATTTCTAGGGGCAAGTTTGTGAACCATTTATTATACGGTGTGTCTCATATCTTAAATCATAATAAAATTTTGTTACAAAGTCTGAGGTATTTTAGTTTATTTTATTACCTCTAAGTCTGTTCTTTCATATATACATACATACATACATATATATATATATATATATATATATATATATATATGTATATATATATATATATTTTTTTTTTTTTTGAGGGCAAGAGAATGTGAGGAAGAGGCAGAGAGGGGGGGCGGACAGACGGTCTCAAGCAGGCTCTGTCCTGAGAGCAGTGAGCCTGATGCGGGACTAGAGCTCATGAACCGTGACATCATGACCTGAGCCGAAGTAGGAAGTTTAACTGCTTAACTGACTGAGCTACCCCGGGGCCCTTTCATATATTCTTTAAATGTTTATTTTGAGAGAGAGAGTGCGTGCATTGGAGGACAGGGAGTCAGAGAATCTCAAGCAGGCTCCAAGCTCTCGGCACAGAGCCCACGGGGTTGTTCTCACAAACAGTGAGACACTGAAATCAAGAGTCAGACGCTTGTTCAGCTGAGCCACCCAGGAGCCCCTGTTCTTTCATATTTTTAAGGGACCTCTCATCACTAAAGATTTCCAGAAAATTACCCCCAAATGGAAAATTCTACACAAGAGGGTAATATTTAATATGTAGACATAAAGAGGTGAAGAAAGATTAATGAGTTAGAAATAGTACATTGAAAATGTGAAATTCTTCAAGAGTAATTTTGACAACACATGAAATGTTTAGAAACCATAGACGAGCAAACATAATAAAATGAACATCAGTCAAAATCCTGCCAAACCAGATAACTACTATTAAAGTGTTGGCCTTTCCCCCCACCAATGAGCACATTTTAGGGAGCACAAAGTAGGGCCATCATAATGTTCACGATACTTCAGAATCTGATTTTCTCCTTTAACAGTATACCATGAGGATCTCTGCCTGTTAATCGTTTCTACGGCATCAATGACATTCTACAAATCCATTAAAATTATCTTGTTGCACCCTGATTCATGATCACTTCTCGCTGGTAGATTATATCCCACTTTTAAAGTACTATAAATAAGGCTGACATTAACAGCTAGAAATTAAATCTTTGTGCACATTCATCATTATTTGCTTAGGATAAATTCTAGGAAGCGGAATTTCTGGGTCCGAGGGAGTAAAAAAACGTTAATATACATGGTTTAATATATAAGGCTGAGCAGCTCCAGAAATATTATGCCATTTAATGTACAAATATTTATGGCTCTTCTCATTTCCTCTTTGGTACATTGCTTAATCATGACCTTTTGCCCTCGTTATTACTGCAGAGTTTGTCTTTTTCTTCCTGTAAGAATTCTTTATAAGTATGTGTATGGGATCTTACATAATATATTAGACAAATATATTAAATATATCGTCTTACAGGGCACCTGGGCGGCTTACTTGGTTAAGTGTTCGACTCTTGACCTCAGTTCAGGTCATGATCTCATGGTTTGTGAGTTCAAGTCCCGCATCAGGCTCTGTGCTGGCAGCGTGGAGCCTGCTTAGGATTCTTTCTCTCTCTCTCTCTCTCCTTCTCTCTCTCTGCACCTCTCCTGCTCATGCTCTCTCTCTCTCTCTCTCTCTCTCTCTCTCTCTCTCTCTCTCAAAATAAGTAAATAAATAATTTAAAAAACATTAAAAAATTTAATAAGTATATTGTCTCAGGTTTTTTGTTTGCCTTAAATTTTTGCTTACATTAGAGTTTCTTGTCATGGGAAAGTTTTTGTAATTTCCTTTTAGTCAAATCCATTCATTTTGCTCTGTGGTTTCTAGCTTTGGTGTCGTCATGTTTAGAAAAATGAAGGCCAAACTCTAGCATATATAGTCACCAAAGCTTTCTTCTAGTACATTCCAGTTCCATCACTTACATCTAAATTTTTAATTTCTCTGAAATCTCATGTTGACATATGATGCAGAGCAGCAATCAAATTTTGTTTATTCTCCAAATACAAGTTAGCCAATTGTCTCAATTTACATCATGGGGCAAAGCTTTAGCCGTTTGTTAGTTTCCATTTAAACAAACTGAGCCGGCAGCAGGTGCCGTGCCCTCCTTCAAAGCCCAGAATTTTGGGTTTCTGCTTTCCAGAGCGCCTGTTCTTGGAGCGGCACAGGTGTTGGTGCTTCTCCTGAGATCCTTTGCTTTTGCCACATTTTGCCAACTTTCTTGGTTCTCTGAGGGAGAGGAATATGCCAGTGGTGGTTGCCACACTGCCCCACCCCCACCCCCCCAAGGCCCAGCACCACTGATGCCCCATTCCTGAAGCTGGGAAAACTAGTCAAACCAGAACAGGGAGTGTTCCAGGCCAGCATGCTTAGAGGGGGGTGGGGGCGGGGGGGACTGGGAAGAAAGGGCACCAGAGATATTTTCCAAAATTTTAAATGCATATACTCAGGACACCACTTCTTTGAATCTAGCCTAAAGAAATACATTCACATGTGGAGCAAAATGCAAGGATAACACTGTCCGCTGCAACACCATCAATTACGGCAAAAAAACAACAGAAAATTGATTACATAGTGATACATCTGTATTATGGAATATTTTGCAGTGATTAAAAAGAATAAAGGGGAGCACATGGGTGGCTCAGTTGGTTAAGCAGCCGACTTCAGCTCAGGTCACAATCTCGCGGTCAGTGAGTTTGAGCCCTGCATTGGGCTCTGTGCTGACAGCTCAGAACCTGGAGCCTGCTTCAGATTCTGTGTCTCCCTCTCTCTCTGCCCCTCCTCCACTCACGCTCTGTCTCTGTCTCTCAAAAATAAATAAATGTTAAAAAAAAAAAAAAAGAATAAGCGGGAGGGAAGAAGGGAGGGGCAAGAGAAAGACTGCAAAAACATGTTAAAGGGGCAAATCCCACTTAGGAAATAACAAATGGTATTGATAGGGAGAGTGCTGGGACGAGGGATACAGATAATTTTTAAAAAATACTTCTTGCTCTAAATACTTCTGTATTTTCAAAAATCCTTCACAATAAGAATATTTTCAGGAAATTCTTGTGCAATTTTTTTAAGTTTCTTTATTTTTGAGACAGAGAGAGCATGCGTGCAGGAGGGGAAGAGAAGGAGACAGAGAATCCCAAGCAGGCTCCACACTATCAGCACAGAGCCCAACATGGGGCTTGAACTCACAAACCACGAGATCATGATCCAAGTCGAAACCAAGAGGCAGATGCTTAACTGATTCAGCCACCCAGGCACCCCAACTTGGGCAATCTTTTTAAAAGACAAAAATAAGCATGCAAAAATGAAGACTTTCATGGAAGTCAGTCCTAAACCCACTTACACCAGTATGAACTAGAGTGTTCCCGAGTTGCCTACCGGCTGGGGCTCAGTGTTTCCTTATCAGCAATTTCAACAAGCCCAGGCAGGCGTGGGTGAAGGCCAGCCCACGAATGCATACCTGGGACCCAACGTTTAATATAGGAAATGCAGAATGGAATACATTAGAACAGGAAAACATAGAGGCATCCCAGAAATGCTTATAATAAGGACCAATTGAATCCAGAATTTAAAAAACAAAAGAAGCCAGAAATGATGAATACAGCAAAACAAATTATCATCCAGATGGAAAGGACTAAATGGACTTTGTTCTGGGTTGGACTTGCCTACAGCATGGCATTCATATAATTAATATAATATAATATAATATAATATAATATAATATAATATAATATATACAATATATACAATATATACAATATATACAATATATACAATATATAATATATATTATATATATTATATATATATCTTTTTTTACTGCCTCAGAAGAAAAATAGAAAAGGTATGCCCGAAAACCACAGTTTTATTTTAAAAAATGGAAATGACCATCTATTTTGATACTGTGACATCTCTTAGGACTTACTGAGAGTATACCCAAACTGAATTACTCAAGACCCGGCCTTTGTTTCCTCCTGCATTTATAGCAACTGTCAGATAAGACTCAAACACAGAAGTAAAAACACCTGCCCCAGCACGGAGTGTCAGCCAAGTGCTGAGGACTGTCTGTGACAGGAGGGGGAAGCCCACTTTGCTTTGTAACACAGGAAAGCCAGGGAGGGAAAATCCCAAAGAGTCCTGTTAAGTGAGAAAGGGTCTCCTCTACTACCCTTCCCTCACTCAAATATTCTCTTACCTCCTCAGCCACAACTTTCAGCATGCTGAGGCCTCTCATTTAAAAAAAACAAAACAAAAACAAAAAACAAACCTTCTCTTGTTATGGACTGAATTTTGTCCCCCCACAATTCATATATTGAAGCCCTAACCCCCAGTGCAGTGGTATTTGGAGACGGGGCCTTTGGAGGTGACTAAGTCTAGATGAAGTCACGGGTGCTTGGCTGACTTAGTTGCAAGAGCACACGAATCCTGATCTCAGCGTCAGGAGTTCCAGCCCCATAATGGGTGTAGAGATTACTTAAAATAAATTAAAACTTAAAAAAAAGTATTTAAAAAAGAGCATTTAGACAAAGTCATGAGGGTGAAGCCTTCATCATGGGATTAGTGCCCTTATAATGAGGGACGCAGAGAAACTGTGCTCTCTCACTTCCCAGTGTGTGAGGACACAGTGAGAAGGTGACTGCTACAAGCCAGGAAACAGGCCAGGAGCAGAGCTCTCACCAGAAACCAGCCGTGTTGGCACCTTGATCTTAGACTTCCAGCCTCCGGAACTGTGAGAAAATGAATGTCTATGGCACTGTTATCGAAGCCCGAGCTAAGACATTCCCACCCACACCCTGCTTTCAGCAGCCACTCTTCCACCATTTCACAGCCAAGTTTCTGGAATGGCAGTGTCTATGCAGACTGTCTTCATTTCTTTGTGGCCCCCATCCCTTCACCACTCATTCCTCAAACCCCTCCAGTCTGCAAACCCCTCCACCTTACTAAGCCAAAGCCCCTTTCTCTAGGTCACCATCACCTCTATATTGCTACACTCAGTGGACCTGCTTTGGATCTGACCACTCTGTCTTCTCCTAATTTTCCTCTTCTCTCTGGCTGTTCTGCCTCCACCTTCTGTGCAGGCCAGCTTTCTGCTGGGGCCTCAGGCTCTCTTCTTTTCTCCCTCTGGACTCTCACTCAAGGTACGCACCTCCAATATCACTCCCGTGACAATGATTTGGACTCTCATCTTCAGCCGGGACCTTTCCTCTAAGCTCCAGACCTACAGATGCCTACTGGACAGTTCCACAAGGTGCACTCAAGCTTATGTCCAAAATAAACTTGCAATTTTGCCCCCTAACCTGGCTCTTTCTTGGTGTCCCGGTCCATGGATTCAGCAAATGAATTGGAAACCTAGGAATGAATCATCCTTGACCATTCCCTCCTCCATCCTCTATCTGATCTATCACTGAGACTCACTGATGTGACTTTCTATGACCAATCCCTTCTATGTCCGCTCCTCTCCTACCTGCTATCGCGTGGATTCCTAACTGGTACATCCACATCCACCCTTGCTTCGTCAACTCATTCTGCACCCTGTATGGAGCCAGGGTGGTTTTTTCAGAGTGCAGATCTGACCACGCCTTATTCCTGCTGCAATTCTCCGTAACTCTTCGTTGCTTTTACATTATGACTAGAATCCCTTACGTAGGCCTCACAACTAATCTCACTTCCTTTTCAGCTTCCTCTCATACCACACTTCCCGCTCCCTCTCCACAGCACACAGGCCGTGTTTCCTCCTGCCAAAGGACCTTGGCATGTTCTGTCTCCCTTGCCTAGAATACTCTTCTCCTCTTTATGCTGTTATGGGTTGAATTGTGGCCCCCAGAAAGACATGCTAAATTCTCAACCCCCCAGTACCTCAGAATGTGACCTTACTGAAGACAGGGTCTCCTGCAGAAGTCATCAAGTTGAAATGAGGCCATTAGGGCAGGTCTTAATACAGTATGATTGACGTTCTTATTAAAAATGGGCCGGGGCCCCCGGGTGGCTGAGTCGGTTAAACATCTGACTTCGGCTCAGGTCATGATCTCACGGTTCGTGAGTTTGAGCCCCGCATTGGGCTCTGTGCTGACAGCTCGGAGCCTGGAGCCTGCCTTGGATTCTGTGTCTCCCTCTCTCTCTGCCCCTCCCCTGCTCACGCTCTGTCTCTCTCTGTCTCTCTACAATAAAATAAATGTTAAAAAAAATTTTTTTAAGGGGCAGTTTGGACACAGAGACAGGGAAGATGATGTGAAGGCACAAAGGGAGAAGACAACCTCAAGGGTGCCTCTACAAGCCAAGGGACACCAAGGATTGCCAGCAAATACCAGAAGCGAGAAGAGGCAAGAACCAAGGGCAAGATGCCCTAGAACCATCAGAGGGAGCATGGCCCTCCTGACATCTTGATTTGGACTTCCAGTCTCCAGAAGTGAGACATTTGTGAGGTTTCTGGAGACCCAGTTTTTGGTGTGGTGTCACGGCCACCCTAGGAAACCAATGCATCCTGTCATTCCGTTTGTCTCATTAACTCCCACTCAGCCAAACTTTCTCGGGGAATGTATCCTGGACCTCCTGGCTCAGGGGAATCCCCTATTGTAGACACACAGCACTCTGTTCCCCCCCACCGTCTCTGTAGCACTTACCACATTACCCCTTGATATTTATTTATGCAATTTTTTGATTGTCCAACTCTCTCACTAGACTCTTACAGTAGGGACTGTGCCTCCTTTAGCTCACCGTGGTATGTCCTGTGCCCAGACCAGTTCATGACACATATTGGCAATCCACAGGTATTTGCTATATTGAAAAAATATAGCAAATATATTGAATACATGAATGAGAGGAAGAGGGGTGAGGGGGGCATGTTGGAGAGGTGAAGACTAAAGCCTTAAGAGAAGGCAGGCGAGGAGACAGTTTAATGTGACATACTTTCCACAAGGGAAATGCCTCTGCTATCAGCTGGTGCTATCATTGCACAAGAAGAAAGGTTCGAAATGCACATATCCCTGGGAGAGATCAGGTATTAACCTAAATTTGCATTAGCATATTAATAACACATCCTTTCCAGAAAGCAAGCTGGAGTAGAGGGTGTGCTGAGGAGAATACTAAATCAAGACACTGAAAATCTAAAGGTGAAAGTGGTGACCAGTGAGGGAAAAACATGGGAACCAGGGTGAATGGTGTTAACAAGTAACCTTTCGTAGGCCACAGTTTTGCTGAGGGTCACCTTCCATCGGCCAGAAACAATCCACCAGATCACAACTTACCGAGGGTCAATGAGACCCCTTCCCTGGGGTCTAATGTGCTTACGGACACTTGGCAGGTGCTGGCAGCCAGGAAATGATTTACCTCTTCAACCAGATGCATGCAGGGGGACAGCGAGAGGCTGTGCAGATGGCACCCACCCAAAAGGATTCTGATCACAAGGTTTTTCTTTAGGAATTAAAATGGAAGAATCTTCATCATTGATCAGTCTCCAGATCCTACAAGGTACAGGCCACCACACATGGCCAATTATCACAGAACGGTCATTTTTGGGGAGAGGTCAAACTCCAGAACCCAATAATGACAGGAAATGATCCTCACATTCTATTTAAAAAAGACTTGCTGAAGATCAGCAGACACAGAAGAGAAACTTGAAATGGATAATTGCTTTTATAAAGCACTTTCAGGGCTACAGGAGTTCAAATTTTTTTTCCTCTACTGTCAACATGCCTTTAATGACAATGAAAAGGGAGACGGATTTTTCTCCATTGCCCCAACTCAGGAGATAATTCCAGAATAATGATTAAACATCGCCCAAATGCCTCCCATTCTGAAATTAAGGTGAATTGCATAAAGTATTAGATTGAAGTTTACTAAAATCTTAGATTTTCAGAGTTTAGAAGGGATCTCTGAGACTATCTGGCCCGATCTCCCTCCAGTGAAAAAAAATACATTCTATAAAATCTCCAACAGTGACCCCAACTCATGCTTGAGTTTTCACAGAAACAGTGATCTAGTTTACTTCTTTTCTAGCCAACTTATGTCATTATTAAGCAGTACTATTTAAGCTTTTCAGCTAAATTTTATGACATGGAACTCTATGAGACCAATTGGATCAATTTAAATTTTACACTGGTGGGGCGCCTGGGTGGCGCAGTCGGTTAAGCATCCGACTTCAGCCAGGTCACGATCTCGCGGTCTGTGAGTTCGAGCCCCGCGTCAGGCTCTGGGCTGATGGCTCGGAGCCTGGAGCCTGTTTCCGGTTCTGTGTCTCCCTCTCTCTCTGCCCCTCCCCCGTTCATGCTATGTCTCTCTCTGTCCCAAAAATAAATAAAAAACGTTGAAAAAAAAAATTTAAAAAAAAATAAATAAATAAAAAAAAATAAATTTTACACTGGTATCTTATTCCTCCAAAAATAATTGCCCAAAGAAAAACATTTTAATTGCACATTTAAGTGAAAGGCACAGGATTGGCAACAGTTATAAGTTTTAATTTGTTTATTCATTTTATGTAATCTCTGCCCCCAACAGGGGGCTTGAATTCATGACCTCAAGATCGAGAGTCACATGTTCTTCTGACTGAACTAGCCAGGTGCCCTGGTAATAATTTTATTTTTAGATTTATGGCCACTGTAATACTCCTGTGGCAGGAATGAAAGTAAACTAAATTTTGAAATTTAATAGATAACCATACACTTATATTTCAACATGTAAATTATACATTTGCATTCCTTCTCCAAAACTAGGTTTCAGCATTGGAATTATTTCAATTTTTATATTTTTTAGTGATACTTGCACCACACAGAACACTTATTTGTGAGATATCTTTCCTATGGTGGTTTGTTTTTGTGAACAATTTTATTCCTATAAAACATATTGTTGGCACTTGGCATAGTTGTTTGATTTTATAATATGACAGCATTATATCAAGAGTAAAAGCAATTGATGATTTAGAAATTTTGAAACATCAACTGAACAACTGAAAGTAAAACCAAAAACTTTCTCAAATATGTTTTAATGTTTAATTATTTTTGAGAGACACAGAGACAACAGGGGAGGGGCAGAGAGAGAGGGGGACACAGAATCAGGAGCAGGCTCCAGGCTCTGAGCTGTCAGCACAGAGCCCAACACGGGGCTCAAACCCATGAACTGTGAGATCATGACCTGAGCCAAAGTCAGTTGCTTAACTGACTGAGCCACCCAGGCGCCCCTTTTCTCAAATGTGTTTTAAGTAAACTATTAGAGTCAGATTACAAAAGAATACTTTTAACTTTGACCAGAATTTAACAATATTCAAAACATTTGTAAGAATCTTAAAACATACAACCGAAATAGGGGCACCTGGGTGGCCCAGTCAGTTGAGCCTCCAACTGTTGGTTTTGGCTCAGGTCATGATCCCAGTGTTGTGGGATCGAGCCCCGTGTTAAGATCCACACTGAATGGGACCTTAAGATTCTCTCTCTGCTTAAGATTCTCTCTCTCTCTCTCTCTCTCTCTCTCTCTCTCTCCCTCACCCCTCTCCCCAACTTGTGCTCTCAAGTAAACATTAAAAAAAAAAAAAAAAAATATATATATATATATATACCTCCAAAATAAACAAGAAAATGTGGATGTCACAAACTTTGATGGGACTGAATGTGGAAATAACACCTTACCTTGTTTCCTGAAAGTCAATAACAGGACTTAGTCATACCAAGAGAGAAAATTCTGAAGAAAGGGGATCTTATCATTAAACCATGAGATGGTTAGAAAAAGCATTAACCTTTCAGGAGGCAGTAGGAAGAAGGTAATCTCATCGAACATCTCTAGTCAGTAAAAGGGGGAGCCCTGAGAGGCTAAAATGGGTTAGACAGAGCTCTGATACAGTTCCCCACGATTGATACAGGCTGCTACTGTTGGATTCAGATGTAAGGGTCCATCCTGATGAAAATTAGTCACAGCAAGTATTTGTACTGCCAGCCATGTCCAAACACTGCTTTCTACTGGACTATAATAATCACATTTCAACTCGAAAGGGATGAAAACCTCCACAAATGCTGAAGCCTACTGAAAATAAATTGAAAACCAGTGGGATGTAGAATGCAGTTTAAAAAGCTTCCTGAAATCAGCCACCTTAAACAGAAGAATTATTGTTTGGGCCCTAGAGAAAATTTCAGGATGCCCATTGAAAGCAACCATTAAGATATTTCAGCATCTCAAATTATTATACTATTGGGAAGGGAGGCTAAACAGTCTTATTTGGATCTGCTTTGGACAAAACAGAGTGTAACTGAAGACAAATTCCATAGTTTGCTTAGGATGCATCTTTTATCTGCCATATTTTAAAGGTAGAATTTTGAAAGAGGCAAAAAATGTTTCTCACTAACTCCCCCCCCCCCGCCCCCATGCTCACTGTGAACAAAAGTTCTGTGTTGTGGATTTCTTACGTGACAGAGGTAAGTGCTCAGGTGCATCAGCAGGGAAGGGAAGGAGTAAATGCCACAAATGCTCATCCTGGTTGCAGTGGAAAACTATCTAGCCTCATCGTTTTTCAGCTGCATAAAAAAAACAAAGGAAGACTGTTATATGTCGCAGTCGTGGATGATCACAGCTTTCACCAAACATGCACACCAGCGCCCTGCACCATCACTTCAAAGAGCCATTCTCTTGTTCCGAACAATTTCAAAAGCAAGGGAACTACCGAGAGCCGTTTAGAAAGTGAAATGTGGCCTACAAAATAATTATCAGGGTCAAAACTAAAACTAAAACTGAAGGTAGGGGCTTTCTTAGATTTACTTGGGTTCTTTCCTAGAGGGTTAACGTCAAGGATTATCAAAGAAAATGGATTTTAAAATACTGTATAAACTCCTTTGGAAATGAGCTACATGTACGCAAGCAGATATTCTCTGGATGTGTATAAAAATCATCTCCAGACACTAACAGACACACTACCCTGAATTTTGGTAGTACCACGTAGGATCCATAAGATGGCAGGCCTAGATTTCACAGTGATATATTTTTTTGGTTTTTTTCCCACAGCGATGTTCTCAAAGGTGTAAATCTATTCATCGCCTTGAAGTAGATAGTACGTATTACCAGCAGCCCGTAGCTAGCAATAATACTAAGAGCACCTATCAGATTAAATCTGTAAATATTCAAAGATGGGAACTATTACCAAACCAATGCGTTCTATTAGTTCATAACGCATCACAAAATATTACAGCCAAAAGGAAACTTACAATCGCCTATTCCGGTATTGCCTTTGTCTAATACGGAAACCGGGGTTCGGGTTTTAGTGCTTTGGCCAAGGCCACGTGGCAAAGTGGGTAGCGGAGAGAGAACCGGGATCCCGCTTTCCCTCCTTCCAATCTGCACCGGTGCCATTGAACTGGCATCTCTCCAAGTCCTCGGGGTGGCATCAAAGTCCACACACAACGGCTGTGCACTAACTTACTGCTCTGAGCCCTACTTTTGCACTTCTTCACAGACCGCCTTCTACCTGTCCGTGTCACTCACGAGTTACCCCGAGCCTGGAATCCCATGACTGTCTTCATAAATTCGTCCCTGTGTTTCTCAAACTGGGCTGTGGGGAGGTACAGTTGTATCTGAAGCTACAACAAGAATAAATGATTGGCGGGGGGTGGTCACAATACCTTTTTTTTTTTTTAATGTTTATTTATTTTTTGAGAGACAGAGTATGAGTGGAGGAAGGGCAGAGAGAGAGGGAGACATAGAATCCGAAGCAGGCTCCAGGCTCTGAGCTGTCAGCACAGAGCCTGATGCGGGGCTCGAACTCACAAACCGTGAGATCATGACCTGAGCCGAAGTCAGACGCTCAACCTACTGAGCCACCCAGGCTCCCCCCGCCTTTTTTTTAAATGTTTATTTATTTTTGAGAGACAGAGAGAGACAGAGTGTGAGCGGAGGAAGGGCAGAGAGAGAGGGAGACACAGAATCCAAAGCAGGCTCCAGGCTCTGAGCTGTCAGCACAGAGCCGGATGTGGGGCTTGAACCCACAAACTGTGTGATCACGACCTGAGCTGATGTCAGACGCTTAACTGACTGAGCCACCCAGGCACCCCTCACAACATCTTTTTAATGAAAAGAAACACAAAAATGTATATGAATTTTAAATATGAAATACATAAAGTTTCAAAGAGGTGTGTAGCTTTGGGTAGCCTCGCTCAGGCTACACCCTCAGGCCTGCAGAAGCAGACACCCTTGGTCCCCTAGGCTATTGGGATACTTCGGTGGAAAGCTCAGAACTTGGTTAAAAGGTTGCTCTCTGTCAGAATGCAGCCAGGAGCCCACCTTGTCTACTGTAAAGTACATGAAGAAGGTCACGTGACACTCGTGTCCTAAACAAATTGTCACACTGCTGTCTAAATACCTATCCTAAGATAAATGTAGAGTCTATATATGACAAGAATTACATTGTAAACAAACATCATAGTATAAATCAAACATCAACTCTTATACAGCTATTGTAAGGAATAACAGCTAGAGATCACTGGTAGGCAGAATTCTAGGGGCAAACCAAACATAGTAGACGGAATAAAAATAAACCAATGTACTACTTTCAGGGTTTTATAGTGACTTTTTCCATTTACACGTATGCTGCAGACAGAAGTACAGGGATTCAGGAAGCAGGAGAGATGGTGGGCTTCTAGTCAATTATCTAAACTGTCTTAGTCTGTTTTCTATTTTCTCATAAAAGAGTGGATTGTGTCATGATGGGGGGGAAAAATCTAGAATTCTAAATTGTTTTTTCTTATCCTTTGCTCCACCATTTCTTCAGGCATTACTTTTTAATGCATGTAACAGAAGATAATTAGCAGCTAAATCTTTCCCTGTATGCCTTGACAGTGATTAATTCAGTTACTTGAAATATACTTACTTCCTTAAGAATTCTCGTCATATCGATCGGTTAGAAATCAGTAAATTAGTCAATGTTGTGAACAACAAAGACAAATTGAAGAAAGATTCCACATTAAATGGGACTGGAGACACGACACCTGAATGCAACGCATGATCTGGGATTTTCTTTTGCTGTAAAGAACAGCATTGGGACAACAAAATTTGAATGAAGACCATAGATTAGACAATAATGGATAACGGTGTTATGTCCTTTTCCTGATTTTGACAATTATACCATAGTTATGTGATAGAATGATCTTATTTCTGGAGTTCTCCGCTGAACCATTCAGGGACAAAGGGGCATAATGTCTGCCGCGAGAATGAGCACGAGAGGACATACATGAATGTGCTTAATGTGGTAAATGTTAACAGTTGGGAAACGGAGGGGGAGGGTACATGGGAATCCTTTGTACTGTTCTTCTAACTTTCCTGTAACTCTGAAATTATGTCCAAAAAAAAAAAATTAAAAGAAACGGGGAAGACAATTTGTTTGAATGGCTACATATAGAACTCCAATGGAAACCAAATGTAGAAAGATGAATGGGAAGGGCAAAACTGTCCTGGAAAGGAATCCTCTTTGTTTAGAATATTTCTTTGGAATGTATGAGTTTATGCCACTAGACGTGACATGCTATGCTGTCTATTGTATAAAAGTATGCTCCTAGTAAACATTGGTGTAAGAATTCTTTTAAGTTTATTTATTTTGAGAGAGAGCGAGAGCGAGAGCGAGAGAGAGAGAGAATCCCATGCAGGCTCCACACTTCCAGTGCAGAGCCCGATGCAAGGCTTGAACTCATGAGCTGCAAGATCATGACCTAAGCCAAAATCAAGAGTCAAATGCTTAACTGACTGAGCCACCCAGACTCCCCTTGTGTAAGAATTCTTACTGGAGAAGGCAAATGTTGCTGTAATGAAAGGCAAAACAAGACACGAGAAAATGACCTCTAGTATCTGCCTTCTCTGTGTGCATGGTAGACTGTGCTGATGTCCCCAGGATTTAGCACATTGAAGTAACCTTGCTTACTACTTTCTGATGATATTCAAAGGGCCTGTAATGATCTCCCACGGGACTATTATTAAATGTATTTGGTTTTCAATTGCTTACTGTGTAATTTTTTTAATGTTTATTTATTTACTGTGAGAGAGACAGAGAACATAGGGGAGGGGCAGAAAGAGAGGGAGAGAGAGAATCCCAAGCAGGCTCCATGCCGTCAGCACAGAGCCCAATGTAGGGCTTGAACTCATGAACCGTGAGATCATGACCTGAGCTGAAACCGAGAGTTGGATGCTTAACCAACTGAGCCACCCAGGTGCCCCTAAATGTGTAATTGTTAATGAAAAATTACATAGACTTGCCTTCTGTAAAGCCTTGTTCCTAGTTTATACATCTTAGGGTTAAAATACTCCTGAATTGAGAGTGCGGTCTGGGCTGGTGAGGAGGCAGAAGGATGACATTGGAAGTGTACAAGTAGTTCCCACAGTCTTGGTAATTTTCTAGTTATTTGAATAGGTGGTGGGTTCACTGGGGCTTATTATGCTTATTAATTTACATTTACTATATATAGCATTTTGTATGTGTTAAATATTTATAAAGGCATTTGAAAAGAAGAACATAATGCGATATTTTCCTTTTTAGAAGCTACATCACAAAATAGAAGCTTTCCTTTTATTTAACTCTCTTTTTCTCTCCAACTATTTTAATAGCTGTTGATTCAGATGCTCAATCTATATTTATTTAGCAACTATGACACGCCAGACATGGTTGTAAGTATTGAGGGTGTAAGCCAATATAAACGTTAACAGAAACCAACATAAATAAAACATGGTCCCTGCCAGCACGCAGGTGATGGTCTCATTATGAGCACTGAAAGGGCAAAGCTAGTGCGATTCTTTGCAAGCTTGGCACCTCCCCGAGTGCCTTGCCCACGTAAGAGTCTCGACATTCACTGATGATATTGATGCTGTTTGCACCGCTTACAGATCTTTTGATCGGTAGAAGATTCTTTATGTTGTAATCAGATCATGTGGCCATTTAAAATAGATTTATCCAGGGCGCCTGGGTGGCTCAGTCAGTTAAGTGACCGACTTCGGCTCAGGTCATGATCTCACTGTGAGTTCAAGGCCCGCGTTCAAGGCCCTGCGGCCTGCTTCGGATTCTGTGTCATCTTCTCTCTCTGCCCCTCCCCTGGTCACACTCTGTGTCTCTGTCTCTCAACCCTGAATAAAAGTTAAAAAGAAATATAAAAAATAATATAAAATAGACTTCATCCAGTGACAAGGGGAGCTGTCACACTGGAGACCTAAAAGCCGCGTAGAATCTCATCCTTTTTGGGAATCTCATCTTAGTGAACTAATCATCACTGCAACAAGTTTCCAGGTAGAGTAAGGAGCTGTAGACGTTTGCAAACTTTGTTTGGTGTCCAGCTCATCCATCATTAATCATTCACGGAGAAGAGATTCTCAAATGGCAGCTTTTGTTGCCTTTTTGCACCTTTTAAACATACAAGTCTTACACAAATGTATAGATTTCAAAAGGGTTTCTCTGTCAGTCTTTCTGTAATAAAATTTAGCAAATACTGATATTAACTAGGAAGAGCAGCATGAGGGAATAAAAAAAAAAAAACCCACTGGGAATCTGTTCTGAAAATAACTCCTGTAGTCACTATTCATCCTCCTCAAAGAAAATAAATACTTTTTCAAGATAATAAACAAACATTGATTGAACACATCAATAGTACTAAATCTTATGGGAAAATGTTCTGTGAAAAATCTCATTTATGTACCTCGTTTCTTAGTTGAATTATATACATTTCAGGTGGCACAAAATTTAAAACAAAGACTAGAACCTGAAAGTTTCAAAGACTAGCTCTACCAATATGGCATATTATAATTTGAAAAATATTTTTATCAGTGATGAATTAGAACCCTTACCTTAATGAATAAATGGTGCTATCATAGCCCATCTTCCAAATTCTAGTAGTAGAAAGATGGCTATTTTTGCTTTAGTAGAGTTTTAAGATTTAAAAAACAAACAGAAGGGGTACCTGGCGGGGCTAAGCGTCTGACTCTTGGTTTCGCTGAGGTCACGATCTCACAGTCCGTGGGGTCGAGCCCCGCATGGGGCTCCCTCAAAGATAAAATGAACATACACTTAAAAAAACATTCAAGTATTGAAATATCTCCCTTAGTGCTATATCATTGAGTAATTGCATGAATGCCTCCATATATAGTTACCTATATAAAATAGATCATATGTGATCGCACAGTGGTAAACCCTAAGCACATCACACTGAAGGGGATTTTTGGATTTTCTAAAATGCTTTTTGTTTTGGTTTTGATCGAGTCAAAGTCTAGATTCTATGGCAGGGGTTGCAGAATTACTTGATGTATGTATACTTTTCTGAGAGGTTTCCATGGCTTTTATTAGACTCTCAAAGGTGCTGATGACCCAAATAAGACTATGAACCACGACCCCAGAAGAAAGTAATCAACACTCACATTCAAAGGTACTTGACATATAGAATGAAATCAATAGCCATGGTTGAATGAATAACCTTATTCCAGAGTGTCATTGAACTTTTTAATGTTGTAATCAAGTTTTGGATAGAAAAGATAAATCAGAAAAAAAAAAAAAGAGGAGAAAAATGACACATCAAAACTGACAAATCAAGAGTGACTACTATATGCAGAGCAATGGTAAGGGTGGTAGGAGATCTTTTTTTAGGAGCGCCTGGGTGGCTCAGAGCGTTAAGCATCCAGCTTCAGCCTAGGTCATGATCTCTCGGTGAGTTTGAGCCCCGCACTGGGCTCTCTGCTGTCAGCACAGAGCCCACTTCGGATCCTCTGTCCCCCTCTCTCTCTTTGCTCCCTTTGTCCCACTCACTCTCTCAAGGATAATAAATAAAATACATAAATAAATGTAATTTGCTGTTAAGGAACTTATGATACAATCAGAATAAAACATAGACAAAATGCTGTGAGACTATTAGCAAAGGGGAAAAGATAGTCAAGGTATAATAAAATGTATGCTAGAACTTTTGAAGGTGAGCCTTTCCTAGAGTTGAAGGACTTTTGACACATACAGGGTTTAATTTTTCCAGCTACAATCAGAACAAGACAGGAAGTGTAAAGGGTAGGGAGAGGTGGAATAAAGGGATCAGAACAAGTGAAACTTTCCCCTCCTTACTCCTCTTTTTAGAATCTTCAGTGATTGGGAAGATGGTACCAGAGGCAATCAAGCAATCCAGTGGTTCCTGAAGGGAACACTCCCTAGCTCTTTTTATTGCTTTTTTTCTTGGGGAGGCAAGGTGGGTGGAGATCACAGACTTGACCAAGAGCATAAGAAAACCACTCCTCCGGTGCCCTGAAACCATTAAACATCTTCACACAGGTACTAGCACAAGAAAATTTTTCACCCAAGGCAAATGCCTTGAAAAGTTCTAGTTCACATTCAGGAGATATCCCCAGTAGGGCTATTTGGTAGCATAATTTGGTACACCCCCAAGCCGCTGCTGTTGCTTTCTTCTATGAGCTTTCTTTCTTTCTTCTTCTTCTTTTTTTCATGTTTATTTATTGATTTTGAGAGAGAGGGAGAAACAGGGAATCCCAAGTAAGCTCCATACTGTCAGCACAGAGTCCAATGTGGGGCTCGACCCCACAAACTGTGAGATCACGACCTGAGCTGAAACAAAGAGTCAGACGTTTAACCAACTGAGCCGAGGTGCCCCTCTTCTGTGAGGTTTCTGAGGAGTCCAAGTAGAAGATCCAGCCCAGGTTTAGCATCTAAAACTTTTCCTCATTTTGGTATTATGAGTATAAAAAAATTGAGGTGAAACTTTAGCAATTACATTTTGCTTACTGGTGTCTTATTTCTTCACTATAGGAAAGTATGTAGAAATTACATGATGCGATCAACATTTAAGAAGATAGTCCTGGGGTTGCCTGGGTGGCTCAGTCGCTTGAACGATCAACCAACTCTTGGTTTTGGCTCAGGTCATGATCCCAGGGTCGTGGGATCAAGCCCTGCATTGGGCTCATGCTGAGGGTGGAGCCTGCTTGAGATTTGAGATTCTCTCTCTTTCTCTCTCTCTGTCCCTCTCTCCCCCACAAAAAAAAGAGAGAGGAAGAAAAAAAAGATGGTCATAGTCCAGGAATTCAGCCCAATCATGGTGGTATTTGTTGCTACTTCATTTTTTTACCTCAGACACAAAGTACAAAGTACAAAAGTACTATTACTTAAAAAGGTCATTTCGGGGTACCTGGGTGGCTCAGTCGGGTGAGTGTCCAACTTTGGCTCAGGTCATGATCTCCCGGTTCGTGAGTTCGAGCCCCACATTGAGCTCACTGCTGTCACTGCAGAGCCTGCCCCGTTTCCTCTGTCCCCCTCTCTCTCTTCCCCTCCCCCGCTCACACACTCTCTATCAAAAATAAGTAAAACATTTTTTTTTTTTTTAAAGCACATCACTCTTGGATCTTCTCTAATTCCACTG
Source organism: Neofelis nebulosa (assembly GCF_028018385.1). NCBI lineage: Eukaryota > Metazoa > Chordata > Mammalia > Carnivora > Felidae > Neofelis > Neofelis nebulosa. The sequence continues at coordinate 134,844,028 of NC_080788.1, forward strand.
CTAACGTTTTCAGATTATAGCTAATTTGCGGACCAACTACTGCAGACAGTAATGACTCAACTTCCAGTTCTGTCACCATGGGTGAACCTGGACAAGTTATTTATTCTAAGCTTAGACTTCCTTGTTTGTGAAAAGGAGTGAATAATAGGGTTTTTGCGAACAATAAACAAGATACTGCAAATAAAGATACTGCATGGCATTTTCTAAGTGCTCAATAAATGTTTGCCATTATTCTCATTGTTATTGCCTTCATCAGTCTCCCTGTCTACAGTCTCTCTAAAATTCACCTCCCACTATGATGCCACATAATTATTCCTAAATCACGTTTGATTTTGTCAGTGTCTTGTCAAAACTCTTCAATGGATTCCATGCATACAAGAGAGTCTTTTCTTTTTGCCTGGAACATTGCCATTCTCCGTGTACCCTTAACCAACCTGTCACCAGCTTCCTCCACAGAGCTTTTTCTGATCCCTCTAGTAAAATGAGTTTTCCCTCTGCACTTCTGAAATATTTGGTTGTTTTCTTCTACCCTAAAAAAGTAGTTCCTAAGTTTACATTATCTATCAACTTGAATGTAAGTCCTTTAAAAACCAAGGGACAAATAAACTATTGGGACTACATTAAAATAAAAAGCTTCCGCACAGCAAAGGAAACAACCAACAAAACTAAAAGACAACCTACTGAATGGGAGAAGATATTTAGAAATGACATATCTGATCAAGGGTTAGCATCCAAAATACATAAAGAAATTATGCAACTCAACACCAAACCCCCCCCCCCCAAATAATCCATTTTTTAAAATGGGCAGAAAACATGAACAGATATTGTAGCAGGATTCTCGCACAGAGAGTCGTGGCACTGAGGCTTTTCTTTCCAGGAAGCAACTTTATTCGCTCCGGTACAGCTCAGTTGTTATGGAAATATAAACCTCTAAACCAAGATGATGCTCTTTGACCCAAAAAAAGGGGTCCGAGCATCAAAGGGAGGAATGTAGTAGGGTCCCCGTCCCTAAGAAATGGGAAAAAAAAAAACTCTCAAGGCAACCTGTCTACACATGTACATAACAACACCCCTCACCACCTTGTAACATGAGATCGCTTAATCAGACTGCATGCTTGTGTGTTACCATATATGGGAGACAAAGAAACAGAAAATGTATAAAAACTATGCCACGTGGTTTTTGGGGCTCAGTTCTTCAGTATGAACTCAACTGAGCCAAACCGGCCCAAATAAAGTTGCTTCCTGGAAAGAAAAGCCTCTGTGTCATGACTCTCTGTGAGAATCCTGCTACAATATTTCTCCAGAGAAGACATACAAGTGGCCAACAGACACTCAACATCACTCATCATCAGAGAAATGCAAATCAAAACCACAATGAGATATCACCGCACATCTGTCAGAATGGCTAAAACAAAAAAACACAAGAAACAAGTGTTGGTGAGGATGTGGAGAAAAAGGAACCCTTCTGCACTGTTGGTCGGAATGCAAACTGGTGCAGCCACTATGGAAGGGCAGTATTGAGGTTCCTCAAAAAATTAAAGATAGGACTACGCTATGATCCAATAAATCACACTACCAGGTATTTACCCAAAGAATAAGAAAACACTAATTCAAAAGGATATATGTACCCCCTACATTTATTGCAGCATTATTTACAATAGCCAAATTATGGAAGCAGCCCAAGGGTCCTTCGATAGATGAATGGATAAAGAAAATGTGATGTGTATACACACACACACACACACATATGTATATGTATCTATACACACACGCGCACACACACACACACACACACATATACACAATGGAATATTACTCAGCCACAAAAAAGAATGAAATCTTTCCATTTGCAATGACATAGATGGATCTAGAGTATAATGCTATGTGAAAGAAGCCAGTCAAAGACAAATACCATATGATCTCACTCATACATGTAATTTAAGAAACAAAACAAAGAAAGAAAGAAAGAAAGAAAGAAAGAAAGAAAAAACAGAGACAAACCAAAAAACTGGGTCTCAAACATAGAGAACAAACAGATGATTACCATTGGGGAGGTGGGTGGGAGATGGGTGACAAAGATGAAGGGGATTAAGAGTACACTTATCTTGAGGAGCACTGAGTAAGAAATGGAATTGTTGAATCACTATATTGTACACCTGAAACTAACACAACACTGTGTGGTAACTACATTGGAATTTTAAGAAGAAGAAATACAATTGTCCAAGGAAGACCAGTTTATAGTGGTAAGTTTCAGAAAGGAGTATTTTAATGCCACCCAGCGTGGACGACTGGAGGACAGACTAGGAGGATGCTGAGGTAGTCCACGAAGACCAGTCCTAGAAGGGTGGGAGGGAGAATTAAAAGGAAAAAGCAGTTGGGGCGCCTGGGTGACTCAGTCGGTTGAGCGTCCGACTTCAGCTCAGGTCACCATCTCATGGTTCATGAGTTCGAGCCCCGCGTCGGGCTCTTTGCTGATGGCTCAGAGCCCGGAGCCTGCTTCGGATTCTGTGTCTCCCTCTCTTTCGCTGTCCCTCCTCAACTTGTGCTCTGTCTCTGTCTCTCAAAAATAAATGTAAAAAAAATTTTTTTTAATTAAAAAGGAAAAAGCAGTGAAATTGGTGGTTGGGGGCTACTTTTAGGAAGCCCCCCTCATCTCCACCAGACCCCCCAAATCCTACGGAACTAAGCATTTAAATAAATTTGTTCTGCAAATTAAAAAAAGTAAACAAAAGTAAATAAACAAAACCAAGGTACGAATCGGTTTCATTTCCTAGGCCTGTTGCCTCTAGTACACGGCCCCATTCACAACAGGTACTCGACACATACTTAATGGAATGAATAGTCAAATACTCAGGAAAGGTAGAAGGTGGTAACAGAAGAGGGTGAGTGAGATAAAATGCCAAGGGAACCCAGGGAAGGAAGAGGTTATTTTCACGGACTTGGCATTTGAAGTAAGCCTTCAAAGATACTAGAATTTTGTGAGGCAGAGATGGTGGGAATCAGAATTCCAGGCCAAGGGAGCAATGTGCATAAAGGATGCAGGGGGAAAGCTCAAATACTGAACAATTCCTCCGGCTTAAATCTAGGAGATGCAAAGGATAGTAGGTTATAGGGACTGAAAAGGCCAGATCATGAAGGACCCTGGAGGAACTAGTCCTGAGGAATCTGGACTTGGTCCTAGAGACCACAGGAAGCCAAAGCAAGTGTAGGAGGGAAATAATCCGCTGTGTGCTTTGGGAAAACTACTCCGTCAGCTGGGCTGAAGCTGGAAGTAAGGGCGGGACACCAAGGAAGGCAGTCTGTGAGAGGGAAACAGCAACAATGTTTTGAACTGTGCTGATGGCGGTGAGAATGTTAATGTGAAAGGATGCAAAAGGGAACAGAGTGGAAAAGAACTGCGGTGGGGGCAATGGAGAAGGAGCAGGGGCTCTCCACCTGGACTCCATGAGGCAATTCACAGGGTCTGTGAACTTGGATGGAAAAATAGAACATCTTTATGTTCACCAACCTCTAAGTGACATGTAGCATGCCTTCGTTCGTGAAGAGGGGCAAACACCATAGTAGCAATTAGGCTTCCCTGGACTGGCCGAGGGACCCACGACATAAAAAAACAGAACTTAAACACTCTAAAAGGGACTGAAGGGGCACCTGGGTGGGGTGGCTCAGTCAGTTGAGTGGCCGACTTCGGCTCAGGTCATGATCTCGCAGTCCAGGGGTTCGAGCCCCTCGTCGGGCTCTGTGCTGGCAGCTCTGAGCCTGGAGCCTGCTTTGGATTCTGTGTCTCCCTCTCTCTCTCTCTGCTCCTCCCCTGCTTGTGCTCTATCTCTCTCTGTCTCTCAAAAATAAATAAATGTTAAAAAAAATTTTTTTAAAGCGACTGAAAGTTCAGTAAAAGCTCTACCAGCGATGGAGATTTGAACTAAATAAGAACAACAACAAAAACGTGCGGGGAGAGAAGGGAAAATAAAGATGGATGGAAGTATCGGTTTGACTTTGGATGAGTTTCAGGTGTCAGCCCACGCTTATCTCATCTCTTGTGACCAGCAGCCTTCAGCCGCAGGGAAACCTAATCGCCCCTCTATGGTAGGAATTTTCATTTCCCATCCTGTTCATCCTCCCATCTCGCGGCACTGAAAACAGTCCAACGGTGACCACATGTCCTTGTTTGCCTGGGACAAGAGGGGATCTCTTGGACACGGGCCTTTGATGCTAAAACCAGGGAAGTCCTAGGCAAACTGACAAGCCAGTCACCCCAAGAGTCCTCAAACCTGGCACTGTATGGCAGTAAGGCTATATTAATACGATGCCTTCAATTAAGGGGAAAAAAATATGCCATTTAAGATTCTGGATCTGAGTTTCTCCATCTGTTCTTCCCCCAAAGTAGAAAATCTTGAAGGAAAATCTCTCTCACACAAGGTCAGACAGCTACGGGCATTCAAAAAGCTGCTTTAGTAACTGAATATCAGTGTCAACATTATGTCAATAGTTCTGCAATTGACACAGTGCTGGCACATTCACATCTCATGCAAAACTCACAAGGACTCTGTGAGATAGACTTGATTCTCTTCATGCTACAGAAGAAACCACGGTTCTGGAAGATTTAGTCTTTTGCTATACTTCACACAGCAAGCAAAGGGCTCCTAGTGCTGCAGCTGCCAAAGAACACTGAATTACTGAGTGTTCCACAGAGGCACAAGTGGTTGCTGCTAGGTGGAGATGATGCAAAGCTGCGATTTTCTTTCTTTTGCAATGTCCATGGAGCCAGTGCTCAGGCATCATATCCATACACCGTAAAGTGCAATGTTAGTCTTGGGCAGAAGGCACCCTATGGTAAAGTGTCGGTTTACCTATGGTTAAATGGCATACCGGCCAATAATTACATGTTCCAAATTGGTTCAGATTAGGTAAGGGTAGCAATAGCTTGCAAATCAAAATCTGTGGCACATGGTACCAAAACTATCTAATCAGAAATGCTACACAAGGCAGTGAACCCACTTGTATTAGTCCAGATGTAAAACCTGACACGCCCACGTGTGCCCGTACCAATCCAGGAAATCTCGGAGATGGGAATGGTGAAAGCCAGAACACCTAAACCAGGGTAGTAGATTACTAAGGCTTCATACATGGGAGAGGCCCGGCCTTGCTGGGTTTAATGGGCCCTGCAATTCACCACCTACCTCTCCCCGTAGCCGTGGCAACACCCACACCAAAGCAGCTCCTCGACTCACCTTTGGATAGCCACACTCTACCGAATTTGCACCTGCGCAGCTCACAAGAAACCGACACAGACATCACCTCCCGCGAAACAAAACAACCGTGGTTTTTCTCCGTTTCCCATCTCTAACTCCTCCAGAGAACATATTCTTTCTTTTCACCCACAAGCACGGAAGGGGGGAGGTTGAGTCCTGAACAACGACTACTTTTGGTATAAAGATAAGAGGCTCTGGGTGTGTGCGTGTGTTTTACGAGGGGGTGGACATTGGAGATGAACGAAAACCGGATGCACGCATAAACATAACAGTTGCCTAAAAAGGCAAATAAACTGATATGATCACACTAATTTTCAGCCGACGTCTCGTGGCATGTCTATCAGGCAAGCTCAGTTTTGCCCCTGCAGGCCACTGTCTCTGGAGCCGATAAAACTGTTTCCAAGACGGCTGATTTGCAGTTCTAAAAAATAAAAACGCATTCCGTGCGGGCAAGACCGCTCACAGCATGAGCAAGGGCCATGACGTATTCGGCAGAGCTTTCCAGAACTGCTTTCCAGCTCCAGCAAGATGCCCAGGAAGCAAAACACATCTTTGCTTCTAGAAAATAAGAGGAACCGCGCACGCCGAGAGAACGCACAGCAAGCGGTTTTATTGAGGCGGCGGCTGAAACTCTCGCCAGACCCCCTCCTTCCTGGGTGGCTACTCTGCCCGGAGTTCCGAGCCGCGAGCCCTCCAGCTCTACCCCCCCCACATCCCTGGCACCGGAACCGACACAAAACAACCCCCCGAAAAGTAAAAAGGGAAAAAGAAACCCCAAACAAAACTTCTGTCCCACAGCCTTTCTCTACTGGCCAAAGCGCCGCGAAAGCCCCTCTGCGTCCGGGACCGTCCGCACTGCCACTAGTAAAGATGGCGGCCATAGGCGGAGCCGCTCCCTCCCGAAGGCCGCGCGCTGCCCCGCCAGCCACGACCATTCACGCGGAGCCCTCCACGCCCGCCGCGGCTTGACGCATTGCAGGTGCGGAGCGGCCAATGAGGCGGCTCGACGCTTTCCGGCCAACCACTGCAGGGTCGCGCTGGCCTATCAGAGCGTCCTTGTCAAACTGAACGAGGAATGAAGGCTCAGCAGCGCCAACTAAGCAACCGGCGTCTGAGCGCATTTTGGGGCGTGTGTCTGCGGCCCTGCCGTGTGCTCCTCCGCCGGGAGATATAGTGCCCTCGCCCGCCTCCGCCCCGCCGCCCGCGCGCGCTTGAAAGCCTTAGGCGCGAGGCTAGCGTCTTGCGTCCCGCTCGGAGAGACCGGGGAAGAATCGGTTGCCTCAAAAACAATGCAGAATTCCTTGGCCTGGGCCCGTGGCCCTCCGAGGGGCGATCCCAACCCGCTGCCGCCCTGCCCCCTTGCTCAGTGAGGCCGCGCTCGGTGCCGTTCCTGTGGCACGTTTTGTGAAAACAGTTGCTGCCGGAGAAATAAGGCGGCCTCCCCTTATCTCGAAACCCCGACCCAAACTGCCACCGAGCTGACCCTTCCTGTTTACAGCAGAGGCCCGACCGCCCGAGAAGAGCCCTCATGGGCACTTTTGTTTCTCGGGGGGGGGGGGGGGGGAGACGTTTCCATTTCCCTCCTGTGGTTTCTTTATCTCCTCCCGCGGGCCGGGTTTTGAGCCCCGTCCGAGCAAGGAGGGGGCCGCCAGGGACGCGGCCAGGAGCCGGCTGGGGACAGGCGGTGGTTCCCCGCTGCTGAGCTCGCTGGAAGACCGAGGGGGAGCTTCTAGCGTCCTCCCCCATGGAAAGCCCCTTGTGACTTCTTTGTGGAAAGGCCCTTCCAGATTGAGGACGGGGTTCAGTGGAACAACCTCTCAACTGGGCCAGATCTGGTGCCACAGACTGTGTGGTGGCTGGATCTCTAAGCCCTCATTGTGCGGTGAAAAATCTGAGACCCAGGAAGGTCAAGCGCCACGCCTACAGTCACATAGCGATTTAGTAGCGGAGCGCAGAATACAGCCTAGGTTGTCTCCCAAGCCTGGGGTTCTCTGCTCCAGTAAATACCCCCGCTTTCTAGAGCCAGCGCTATAGTTGTGAGAGATGGTGGAAGCATTTGGGGAAGGAACTTTATCGTGAAACTGCAAGATGGTGTGGGAACTAAGAATGGGGTTTCTCGGAACAGAATTTTGTTAGTGTCCTGTAGAGAAAGCAGCAGAGAAGAAATGTTACTTGGTTATTCTCACTACTCTAAGAATCTAGCTGAGAAAATGAAATCTTGTGGCTTTCTTAGAACTGCCATTTCAACATCCTCTATCTGTGATTTTGACACAATAGAGCTTTGATGATCTCATGATTCTTGCCATTGAACTATTCTCTATTCCCATCCTGTTTCTAAGAGTATGCTGTTAATGGCCTTTCCTGAGGTTTTACAACGAGTAGTGGTGTTTCTGCTGTATCCACGTAAAGGTTGTTCTTTGATCTAAGGCTGTAGTTGCCAGTAGCTGTTTATTGCCGCTTCTTAAACCTTTACTCAGAGCCTTGTTCAAAAAGGAGAAAAGCTGTGGTTTTCTTTCTGTAGGCGGCCCGTAGTCGTCCCCAAAGATGCTTGCCAAGTGAGCAACGCATCGTAAAAATACCTGGCCAAAGAAACAATACATCATATTTCTTTTGCAATATAAATGTTAGAGGAAATATATACCGTGACTTTTTGGGTTAAGCCAGACCACGGTGCGAGAAAAGAGATTTGGCAGGACGCCTGGGTGGCTCAGTTGGTTGAGTGCTCGACCTCTGCGCGGGTCATAATCTGGTGGTTTGTGGGTTGGAGCTCCCCATCAGGCTCTGCACTGGTGGTGTGGAGCCTTCCTGGGATTTACTCTCTCCCTCTCTTTCAGCTCCTTACCCGCTTGCGCGCTCTCTCTCAAAATAAATAGATAAATAAACTTAAAAATATATATTTTTTTAATTTGAAAAAAAAAAAGGGATTTGGCTGGGCCACTGACAAATTGGGAATTCTTGCAGAAGTCTCTGTATTCTTGGGAACTCAGTTTTATATTCTGTAGATGAGAGGATGGGATTAGATGATTTCCACGTTTCCTTATAGCACTATTATTTAATGTTGCTGTGAAGAAGTTAGACCACGACTCACTGTGTCATCATATTTAGGCTTATCTGCTTCTGTGCACAGTGCTTTAGACTTTTAAAGTGACTTTTGCATTTACTTTCACATTTAATCTTTGCAGTACTTCTAGAGGGAGAGTCTCCATTGCATAAAAAATTGGGTTTACTCTCAAATGTGTCCCAAGATTATGTAAATGTGAATCAAGGTGCTACAAGGTAGTCTTCTGGGCCGATTACTTCAATGCTAGTACATGCCAAACCTGCTGTTGCTTGGTGGTCAGCAATTAGCTCACTAAATTGTGAGCTCCTGTACGGATAGGGCCTATCCAATTCGTCTTCATATGCTCTGTGCTTAGGCAATTTTACTTTAGATTACAGAAGCTCAATAAAGATTCATTAAAGGAATGAATGAACAATAATTAGGACAGTAGTAGAAGAATCCAGATGTGAAAATGTCTTTTGAGTTCCAAGAAAATCGACCAACCGGGGCGCCTGGCTGGCTCAGCTGGAGGAGCGTGTGACTCTTGATCTCAGGGTTAGGGGCTTGAGCCCCATGTTGGGTGCAGAGATTGCTTGGAAATAAAATCTTGAAAAGAAAAAAAAGAAATTCAGCCAACCAATACTTACTGATAGTCTGCAATGTAGAAGGTACAGTTTCTTTTTCAACACTACAAAATTTTTTTCTTCATTTGCGTTGTTTCCACTTGTTATTTTTAAGTTAAGGAAATATCATCATTATGGGACATGAATAATGTCTTCTTAAATATCAAGGCTTATCTCCAAGCTTTTCTTTGTATGCATTCTGTTACATTCTTTGAACAATACAAAGATTTAGAAGAAAATATTAAAAAAAAATCAGATTCACTGAAACCAAATCACTCGATTTCCCTTACTATTGTTGCTTTTCTGGTCTTTATAAAAAGATAATGTCCTTTACCCAGCTTTTGGTCTTTTTTTGTAATTTGGGGGGATAAGTGTCACGATTGATCAGTCAGTTTGAGGAGGCATGGCCTAGCCTGTTCTAAGTATTTTAATCAAGTATCATTCAACAAAGTGGGACTTCTATAATGATCTTAATTTTTACTGTTTATAAGAAGATGTAACTCTTGAGTCAAATCCCCTATGACCACATCTCCGGGGGTCTCCTAGTTACTGTGGAATTCTGCACAAATCCCTTGCAAAATTCACAAGTAAAATAATTAGAATCATAAAATTCTAAATCCGGGAGGAACCACAAAATGTCTATCTGGTCCCCCTTTTCCATTTTACAGATAACTAAGTTCTGAGAAGTGAATAGTTAGGAACAGAGTGGGCTTTAGGATCCTTCTAGACTGATCTATGCTTTGACCTTTGAAAACATTTTAATCAAAGATTAATTGTAAAAAAAAAAACAACCCACACTATAAAAAAAAAAAGATTAATTGTAAATGAGGGGAGCAGAGGAATGTTATCATCCTCAAGGCCTCCCAGTGACTGGAAAATCTTGAAATGACTTTGCTTTGGACTTTGTTATGCCATTTAGGGATTGGCACTCCTGAATTGTTCTCTGTGCTAGGCTTTATCTATACAGCTGGTTTAAAATCTTTGACCTTTATTTAAATTGCTGACATTTTCCTGTTGTTAAGCTTTATCAGTTTCTTTACTTAGGTCTTCTTCAGGCTAGCAGCGTTTCCCTGTCTCATTCCCAAGAGAAGCCCATTTTCTGAAATGAGTAACAAACACATGAAAAGGCATGTCACCATACAATTGCAATTTTTCCACGACATTCTGAAGTATTTTTTTTAGGGTATTGCAAAGTGCTCATAAAGAATAACCATGGTTTCGTCTTCATTGGTCGTGATGCAACTTTTAGGCCGGTTCCTAAAAATGTGGTTCTCCTCCTCAGCTGATTGCAACAGGTATGAGTGGACTTGTTTAGAGCACGGTGCTGTTTCACAGAAAGAATAACTTGTTCCATAGCTCCAGTAGCACCTAACCCCCTCACCTAGCTTGTAGCAAATGTTCACAAGCCAAAAAAAAAAAAGAGTTTCAAAAGAATAGCACAGCGTGAGCCTCTGTATACAAAATACAGGCTGACATGCGTGCTCGAACCTCAAAGTCTCCCCAAATACAAAGCTCCCACGGGTACAAAGCACCGTAGAGTTCCATCGCGTCTCATGTTTCTGTGGGATTTGGAAATCAGAAATGCCTCTCTTCCGAAACACTTGTCAACAGGCCATTTAAAATATGGCTTCTTTATTTTGCTGCTATTCAATTTTGAGGTCATCTCCTACGTCTCAAACTTGGTGTGAAACAGGTACAACCGTGCAACTTTGTGTAGCAGGGAAGAGCTAGGGCAGCAAAGCCCAAACCGATAAATCAGTTCTCTGAGTCACAAATCTCTGAGGCGGCTCTACGGGCCGTTGATGACTCAGCAGCATTCCGCTGGAGTGGCGGAGGGAGTGAGGCCTGCTGGAGGGCTTGTTGCCCCAGGCAGCAGCCTGTTGGGGGCGATGGGAGACCTCTTGGATCTTCCCACTGCAGAGCTTTAGGGGGACTGCCTCAGATTCCCCTGACTGGTCCTGAATGGACTTCTGCCCTGCCCTTTGCCATATTTAGCTGCCACAGGTTTTAATCGTATAGACAACCACAGCTTACATTTGTCTAGGGTTTTATTGTTTACAAACTAATGTGACATGTTTTCCCCTTTCATTTTCTCACTTTTTCTCGTACAAGTCCTTGAGGTATGTTATTATTATCGCCATTTTACAGATGAGATAGCTGAGTCTGTGTGGCTGAGTGGCCAAGGAAGCGGCCATCTAACCTAGCAAATAATATTTCACAGTGTTGTCCCCTCCTGGGAAATAACTGTTTGCTTTGCCAAGGTTAATAGAAATAAAACCTTGAATAAGCTTTCATTGAGGCAAGACACAATTTATTTCTATCCTCTTGCTTTATGGGGGAGAATGTGAGAAGGGAGGGGGCGTGCCAACAGGCATCTGTACAACTTGCAAACTCTCCTGAAGGCAAACCTTCTCAGTGACCGAATGGTCCACTCATCCCGTTGTGATGCCTAAAGTTGGTTTATTAGCCAATGACTCAGAGTCTCTACTTAGAATGAACAAAACTCAAGAAACATCTTCACTGGACTTGGGCGTAGATAGTTCAGTTTTCCTATTCAAATACAACTTGCCTTTGGCCATAGTTTCTCCATTACAGGAAGCTGGGAATGGATCCAGTTATGTGAAAGTGGGGAGAGAATTGCCGAAGAAGGAATATGCTTGCTCAGGGCTGTAGAAGGGTACGGGTCAGGAGCAAGGCAGGAACAGTCCAGCATGTTCCAGAGGAGATGTGGCCTGCCACCAAAGCTATGGAGACTGGTTTCAGGTGATAGTTCAGCATTAAAGTAAAGATTTCCTTTTCCTTTTCTCTCTACTTTGGAAAATTCATATCTAATACCTTCCTTAGTCCCAGGAGTGAACTGAGCTCAACACTAATCAATTAAATAATCTATCGGTATTTATTGACTCAGGTACTATGCCAAATTCAAGAGTAGAAGATGGATGGGGCGCCTGGCTGGCTTAGTCAGTGGAACATGTGACTCTTGATCTCAGGGTCATGAATTCAAGCCCCCTATTGGGTATGAAGCCCACTTGGAAAAAAAAAAAAAAAGAGTGTAACATGGAGCTTCTGCTACTATCTGGAGGAGGAGATGAGGTACATGAAAAGATAATATCAGAAATGGATAAGAGGTAGAATCCAGAAATGGATAAGAGGTGGAATTTGGGAGAGAGGGAGTTCATTTGGAGCTACGATAATCAGGAAAATCTGTAAGGTGTGGTATTTAAACTGGGAATGAAGGACCCGCAGGGTTTAGACAGGTGGTGAGGATATGGACAGACACCTGGACCCTGGGAATGGCATGAAGGGCAATGAGTTGAGAGGGCACCATGCTTATTCAGGGGGCAGAGAGTTAACCAGTTTGAAGCAGAGAATTCATATCTATAGAATAACAAAAGTAACTCGGAAAGAGTATATCGACAAACTGTTGAAGGGCTTTGAATGCTAGGCATGAGGACTTAGCATTTTATCTCCTGTAGGCACCGAGGAGCCACTAAAGGTTTTAGAGTGAAGTGACACAATGAAAGTAATCTGGTGGCTGTGTGCTGCATAGCTCAGAAGGAGACAAGTCATTGGGATGAATAAAGAATCATGGACCTGGCATTACAAATTTTGGGATCCTGGATTTTGGGATTCTGAATTCAGGCAAATGTGTGTATTTCTTCCCTTAAAAAAATCTTTAGAATGGTGCTGTCCAAATTGAACTTTTGTGATGACCGAAATGTTCTATGCTTTGCAATATGGTAACTCCCAACCATGTGGGTCTCTTGAATAGTTGAGATGTGGCTAATGATCCTGAGGGACTGAATTTTTTATTTTAATTTTAATATAAATAGCCACATGTGGCTAGTGGCTACTGTAGTGGACAGCATGGCTCCAAAAGGCAGGACAAAGGCCATTTGTTAGGATTCAAAACCAAACCACACAGTCAACAAACTAGACCTTCCCTCTGCTGGAATTGGTGAGGCCCATTCTTTGCTATAATCCAGAATCGGCGTCAATTTATCTAATTTATCATTATGGTCAATTTTCTCCGTATCAAGACCTCATTGAACGTACCAATTTGTCCCAATCCCTGGCTCTGCTCTTCAGGCAAACTGAGTCACCCAAAATGTGCTGAGTTACCACTATGGCCACATATCCCTCAACTGAACAGTTGTCAAATCATTTATAAGCTGCTAAATGCATATTGTTATATGGACATCTGAGATGAGCTCTCTGGCATGTCCCCCACTCTAGCACATATGGTAGGAATGAGAAGTTGCTGGTTACTGTTTGGATGTTGATTAAAGTTACTTTTACACTTGACTTTTGGGTTAATTGGATTTAATAGGGGAAATGGTGACTTACGAATTTCCAAAATAATATGACTTAGAGAATACATTTCTCAGTAGGTCAGCTGCATTAAAAAAAAAAAAAAAAAAAAAAAAAAAAAAGCTTGAATTTAGTGTAAACCACTAAAGCACAAAAACTGTGATCTTATCCCACTGGGCATTTTAGAATCTGAATTCACATACTTGTTCCCTTAAGTCTGTACAACCATTGGCTGCCTGTGACTTAAGAGCTCAGTGGGTGAAAGCACAGAGCTAATGAAGCCCAAGTCATGGGTCCAGACTTATTAATGGCCAATTATTTTGCTCTGTTCTCTATCCCTGACCCCAACTTGCTGTGTTGCATATTCATGACCTTGGTCACAAGGGTGGAACAGGCCAGAGAGGGAATGGTGCAAATCCATCACCACAGCTACTAGCAAAACAAGCACAAGCCCTGTGAATGGAGGGCAAGATGTGTCCTCTACTTTACAAAGGAAAGCATTTAAAAAAAAAAATGCAAGAATGGGTAAAACATGCAAGGTGAATGGTACTCTTTACAAATACTGCACTTTAGACTATTAACTAAATATACTGATGAACATTGTAAGCTGGAACATACTGCAGGGCATTTAGTCTGATCAGGATTCACTTAAACTTATGGGGCACTAAATAGACATATGCTAAAATTGATAATGTTTTTCTCCTGGTACAAAGTGTTGGCCTAACACTTGCTTATTGTGTTCTGATGGTAACATTTTAAATTTTCAATGTAATGTTAGAATTCTTCCTTTATCCTTTACCTTTATAAGAGCCATTCATAAAAGATAATAGCAAAACAAACACACACACACAGAAACAAAAAACAAAAAACAAAAAACAAAACCCAAAACAGCACAATTTGAAATGGAAAAATGAGGCATCTTGTCTGTTGTTAGAGATAGCAAAGCTTTTATAATAATCCTGTGGAACATTTCATGAAATGTAAATCCACACACAAACAGCAGGAAATCTGTTCTGGCTCATGGAGATGATTAGCGAGGGAGAGAATCCCAAATAGTAGATAATCATGGAAGTATTATGGGGTGGAGAAGGGGGGAGCTGGGATGGTGGAGAGGGAGAAGACAAGACTCCTTTCCTGCGAGATCGTTCCGGGGCTCCAGTTTGGCGTTACATTATGTCTTGAGGAAAATCCTCTGGACAATCCACCCATGAACACAGCACCGACTATAGTTATGTGCAGTGAATGACTTCAGACTGGACACTTTGTAGAGGGTGGGTACAAGAAATACTCAATCGGAGCCCTGTTCTGAAGCAGATCTAAATATGTACATATATTCTCTGAATATATACTAGTGAAAATCAGGGCCATATTTCTGTCTGTATTCATTGATGTCTTTTTTTAAAGAATTTTTTTTTTTTTAACGTTTTTTTATTATTTTTGAGACAGAGAGAGACAGAGCATGAACGGGGGAGGGTCACAGAGAGAGGGAGACACAGAATCCGAAACAGGCTCCAGGCTCTGAGCTGTCAGCACAGAGCCCGACGCGGGGCTCGAACCCACGGACCGTGAGATCATGACCTGAGCCGAAGTCGGACGCTCAACCGACTGAGCCACCCAGGCGCCCCTATTCATTGATGTCTTAAAAGCAGGTTATGTTGGGGTACCTGGGTGGCTCAGTTGGCTGAACATCTGACTCTTGATCTAGACTCAGGTCATGACCCTGGGGTGCTGGGATTGGCCTGCTTTGGGCTCCATGCTGAGCATGGAGACTGTTTGGGATTCTCTCTCCCTCTCCCTCTCTCATTCTATCTCTCTCCATCCCTCTGCCCTGCTCCCATGTGCGCTCTCTCAAAAAAATAAAAACATTTAAAAAAAATCAGGTTTTGCTCCAAGACAGTTTTGTAAAAAGACCAAACGCTGGCGCTAGGGCATGGAGCAGGAACAGGGTTAGGGAGCCCTTTGTTATCTCTTTCTATGAAAACACGGAGTCGTCACCTGAATGTGCCACAGTGACTACGTTCCCCCGCCGCCTTGGGCCTCATCTGCAAAATGAGAAATGTCCTCTAGCTACAAAACGCCACAAAGTAAATGTTTTGCCTTGAGTTTTCTTTCACAAACACTCTGCTCCTTGTGTGGAAGATGTAGCTATTACTACATTCCTATAATCTTATTTTAATTTTAAATCCTTGGATAAGAAATATTTCTTTAAAAATAAATTTTATTTTGGGGGGCACCTGGGTGGCTCACTCGGTTAAGCGTCCGACTTGGGCTGGGGTCATAATCTCGCGGTTCGTCAGTTCGAGCCCCGCGTCCGGCTCTTTGCTGACAGCTCGGAGCCTGGAGCCTGCTTCCTATCCTGTGTGTGTGTCTCTCTCTCTCTCTCTCTCTCTGCCCCTAACCCAGTCATGCTCTGTCTCTCTCTCAACAATAAATAAACATTAAAAAAATTTTTTTTAACAAATTTTGTTTTTTAATTTTTAAAAAAGATTTTAGGTAATTTCCACATCCAACACGGGCCCCAAACTCACAACCCCGTGATCAAGAGTTGCGTGCTTTACCCACTGACCCAGCCAGTCACTGCTAAAAAAACAAATTTTAATTTTACTCTTTGTGCTTCCTCCTCCCCCCAGAAAATTAAATTAAACCTAAATTCTATTAAATTACAGGAAATAGTTATAGTGTAATGTTTAAAGTGCTTGGGACTAGATTTTTGGGTTCTACCACTTAAATTAGGCAAATCATTGAAACTCTTAGTGCCTGTTTCCACATAAGGATAATAATACCTGACTCATGAGATGAGCAGAAGAACGAAATAATGCATTTTGCACAGGGCCTGGCCAGAGTCAATGCCTGGCAAAAGTTGTTTTTATCTTTAACCTATTTCCATTTCTTCATTTGCCCCCTTCATCTTACACATATGCACATTTGTGTATATACACACATAGGTGCATGATAAGTATATTTTTATTTTTTAATTTTAAGATTTTATTTCTAAGTAATGTCTACACCCAATGTGGGGCTAGAACTCACAACTCTGAGATCAGGAATCACATGCTCTTCTGACTGAGCCAGCCAGGTGCCCCTGATTTTATTTTATCATTTTATAAAATAAAATGATTTTATTTTATCATTTTATAAAATAAAATGATTTTATTTTATCATTTTATAAAATAAAATGATTTTATTTTATCATTTTATAAAATAAAATGATTTTATTTTATCATTTTATAAAATAAAATGATTTTATTTTATCATTTTATAAAATAAAATGATTTTATTTTATCATTTTATAATGTTTATTTTTGAGAGAGAGACAGAGTGCAAGTGGGGGAGGGGCAGAGAGAGAGAGAGATTGGGAGACGCAGAATCTGAAGCAGGCTCCAGGCTCTGAGTTGTCAGCACAGAGCCTGATGCGGGGCTCGAACTCACAAACCGTGAAATCATAACCTGAGCCGAAGTTGGACGCTTAATTGATTGAGCCACCCATGCGCCCCGATATGTATATTTTATAATCATATATATTATAATCTCAGGCACAGGGTTTTATAGCTGGAAGGAATTTATAGATCAAGTCCAAAACTTTTGTCTTATCTTTGAGTATGTACGAGTTTTACATTTGTATTCTTACCATCAGACTCAGTCTGACAGAGTGATGGAGTAGTGGAGTGATGTGGTTACTCAAGCAGAAATGACAGAAATGATATTCCAACCTGAGATTCCTGGCTCGGGCTGCATTCTTTTAACTTCCATGCGGCATTATTTTATTTAAATAATAACAATGATAATAACCATTTTCCTTTCAACATCATGAAATACTCCATAGGTTCTGGGTTCTCAGGAAATTATGATATCACAATAATGTGGCTTGTTTTCCTGATTGATCTCTCCATAAATTAAGAAGTTTATTGACTTCAAAGAATCTATTTGACTTTAATGAAAACTCAGTGATCATCTAGGGAGAAGAATCTGCTTCATGAATGAGGCAAATCCTTCACATTGTATGTTTAAAGTTTTCAGATATTGATTTCACAAGTATATAATCTAATATTAGAGCCCCTGTGCAAGGGCCCATGCTTTATTTTATGCTCCATCATTGACTCATAGTAAGATCTTGGGCAAGTCACTGACCTCATATTTCAGTGTGTCAAACTAGCCAAAAAACTGAATAAAGCATGACCTCACTACAAACCGAGTAGACTTGAAAGGTGAGATGTGCTTTGATACATGAAATTACTAACACAGAACTTAAGCTAGTAAAACATAAAGAATCAGAATAATGAATTGTACTATAGTAAGTAAAAGGGTTCTAAAATGTATAGGTTTTAGCAAGCAAAGTCATGAAAAAGTTTCAAAGTATTTAATTTGGGTGAAATTGGTTAAAGGACAGTGGGAGAACATGATTTTCAAAATATTATTTGAAAAACCATGGCTTGTAGCAATTTAACCACAATAATTATAAGGAATGGAAGATAGAAGCTAGTGAATCCTTAATAATTAAATACATTTCATTTCTAGGCTGTTACTTATTCATTTCTAAGGCTGTTCCCCTTACTTATACGATGTATACTGTATTTTAAAATGTATTTCACTAAATACTATATGAAAAACCTGACAAAAGAATACAAATACCCTAGCAATGAAGCATTTTTAAGATGTGTTTGGCCATTGAGATTTGTAACTCGCCATATCACGGAATATTCTTTACATTGATTTTCTATTCGTGCCTCTTCTCTCTTCCTATTTCCAACTCTCCCCTTAATATATACACTTTATTCCCACTCAGGCTTTCCACCGTGAACAAACCTGAACAAACACAATGAAGATGGGGAAAAGGGAGGGGTAGAAGATGGGGGAGAAAGATGATGATGATTGATAGATTTGTGAAGCAGATCATATCTTTCTGGTCTGCAGAGAGAAGGCAACACCATTCCACCATTCCCTGGCTTGCTGTTGCAGCCTCTTTAAGTCTTTTTAAAAAAAATTTTAAGTTTATTTTTGAGAGAGAGAGAGAGGTGGGGGAGGGTTGCAGAAAGAGAGGGAGACACAGAACCCAAAGCAGGTTCCAAGCTCTGAGCTCTTAGCACAGAGTCAGACTCCGGGCTTGAACTCACAGACTGCGAGATCATGGCCTGAGCTGAAGTCAAAGGCTTAACTGACTGAGCCACCCAAGCACCCTGCTGTAGGCTCTTTGAACAGCAGGTTCACCCTCTCTGCAGCATTTCAGAAGGAACACCTGGTAGAACAGTTCACAAGAGGTTATCCCAGAAGTCTTGTGGCATCTGCAACGTGCCTGAACATTTTTCATTTTTAAAAAATATCTTTCTGCAAATTTTGTCAGAGCCGGAAACAGACATAACCATGGGAAGCCCTTTCTAGCAGAGTTTGTCAATTACACACTTTGTATTCTCTGATTAAGTAAGCAAATGATAAATTGGAACTGTTGCCCAGGCCCTGTAAACAAAAGATCAAATTTTGTCTTCTGCCTTGGCAAGAAAACTAACTGCAGCATTTTGTCAAGATTTTTACAAGTGCTGATTTCAAATTAATTAACTGAAATTGTCCTTTTTCTAGTTTACAGAAAAATTGAAAACATTAGTAAATTTAAAGATAAAATATTTTTAAGAAAGGAACATAATCAAGATTGTACATTAAAATATTATCCAACTGCACTGTAGAGTCAATTTGCTGTTTGTTCCAGCTCTAACCTAGGAGATTCTAAGTGCCTATTTTCTCCCCTTCTTTGCTTTTATGGATTTATGAATAAAGGTCTGAGCCTTCTCAGGACCAGGAAAATTTTAAAAATGTATCAAAGCATGGGTTTTAAGGTCTATGGAAGATTCACAGATACATTAATTTCAGTAAGACTGGAGCCAGGATGAACAATATTTTCCATAGGAAAAAAAAACAGTAAAGGGAGAGATATTCAGGCATACAAAAAATATTCAGTGGAAACGTGAAAACATTAAAAGAAGACTGGCTAAGCATATGAGCATGACACAGATTTAGCAACTAAGCATACATCATTTGTTTCAGAAACTGCTTCACTTTTTTTAAAAGAAAAAAAAAAACATCTGACCAATTTCTTGCGCGAGGAAAACTGCCATGACCCTTCCAGACCCTCCCCAAGGCAGCTGAGGTGTGCAGTCAATTCCTCTGTCCCCAGCTCCCCACGGCCGGCCGCCCCTTGCCCCAGGACCTCCTGAAGCTCCCCGAACGGAGGGTGACCAGCTGGGGACCCAGGGGCGCAAGGCCAGGGTGACCTGGTTGCTCCCGACAAGCTATAAAAGATGCGAGGCGGGGGGGAGGGGTGTCCCACAGGTGGAGGTGGGGCTGGGGCGAGAGGCAGACAGCTTCTCAAGTCCTGGGCTGTCCCAAGTCGGGGCTACGCAAACACTCCGCCCTTGAGCGTCCCCAGATGTCAGTCTCTGGATACCACCCCTCACCTGCCTCTGCCCCTGCCCCTGCCCCGCGACCTCGCGCCTCTCTCCAAACCCTACGAGTCCCGGGCCTCAGCCTCGGCCCGCGGCCGGCGCGCGGGTGCAGCGAGAGGCGGGGCGCGGTAGGGGCGGGGCCAAGCGGGCAAGGCCCGGCCTCTCGCAGGGCCGCTCGGCGCGAGGCAACCGCGGTCGTGGCGGAGGGATACGGATCTCCATATATATACCGCAGGGAGCAGGCTCGCACTTCGGCAGTGGTGCTGAGAGCCTCGAGGGCGCGGCGCCGTTACTCGCAGTCGGGCGGCGGCAGCGGCACAGCGCTGAGCGCACACCGCGCCTTAGCAGCAGCAGCAGCAGCAGCAGCAGCGGAGGCACCCCCGCCGTCACAGCCTCTGCGCTGGTGCAGCCACCCTCGCTCCCTCTGCTCTTCCTCCCTTCGCTCGCACCATGGTAGGTCGGGAGTGGTCAACGGCGGCATAGCAGCTCTCTGCCCATGATTTCTTCCCAAATTTTTAGTTCAGCCCCCCCTTTTGGTGGAGGGGAGGTCCTTTTTTCCGGGTGTTACGCAGCAACTGCGGTTAAGAAGGGCGCATTTCGGATTTGCATGTCGCTTTCCTCGGCCAGGGTTTCTTATTAAATATTGGTCCCTCTTGGAGCTGGACTTGGCTGTGGGCTGTGCGCGGGCAGGGGCTCTGGCCGCAGCAGCACCGGGGCCTTCCGCATCCACCTCCTCTCCCCAGCCCCGCACCACTGCATCCAGCGCGCCGCACCCGGGCTTCCCGCAGCGCTGCGCCTGGGCCGGGGCCCGGGGTGGGGGTGGGGGGCGGGGGAGCCGGGCGGGGCCGGGCACTCTATACCCCCACCCCCCTCCGCCTTCAGCCCGGGGCACGGAGGCGGCGGGTCGGGAGGGCTGCAGAGAATGAATGGGCCCACGCTAGCCGGTGGCGCACATTGCTCGGGCCGGGGCGTGGGGGGTGCCGTCCGCGTCTACCTCCTCCCCCACCCCGCGACCCTGCTGCGTGTTCTGGCCCAGCCGCTTTCCCTTCTCCCTCCCGGGGGGCGCGGCGCGGGCGTGGGCTGGGAAGGAAGGAGCCGGGGAAGGGTGGGGTGGGGGCAGGAAGGCGAGGGGTGGGGGGCGGAGAGGGCGGAAGCGGCGGGCCGGCAGCACTGCGCCCGGGCGGGGCCCTGCGGTGTGGCCGGGCTCGTGTCTCCCTGTTTCGCACCCCTGCAGCCCCCCCACCCAGTGCAGTAGTGAAGGCGTGCGTGATCCTCAGTACATCGGGAGGTCCCTTCCCGCGGGAGGCGCTCGGCTCGCGCTAATTGGGGCGGGGGGGGGGGCGGGGGAGGAGGGAGCTGGCGCGCGGCTCGGTTTCCATTAGAGACGCAAAGTTTCTGCTTCAGGAGGAGGCGGCGGCGCGGCGGGCTCGCCGCCTGGGGGAGCAGAAGCGGGTGGGAGGCGCGGGGCGGGCTTGGCCCCCTCTCGCCGCGCGGTCCCGTAGCGGGGGTGGGAGTGGGGGTGGCCCTGGTCTGGGAGGGGCGGTGTCTCCGCCCTGGGGCCCCCTCTCTCCTCCGCACCCCGCCTGCTCGCGGGGCACGCACCCCTGCCTGGCCCCTAGCCACTTTGCAGTCCGCAGGGAGATGCCCTCCACGTTTCCGCTTTCTCTGCGGCCTCTAGATTGCCAGATGCGCCTGTGCGCCTCGCCGGGTGTGTTTTCTACAGCCCCCTTCCTCCCTTGGGCGGGCAGGGCTGACATCACTCTCAGCGTTTTCTGGCTTGGCGGGGTGGGGAGGTTCAGGGCACCTTTGCCCCTAGGCCAAAGCGATTTGGGGGCGGGTATTTCTTTGTCGAGTAAGGCTGATGATGGATCTCAGAAACCTCTCCAAGAGAGTTTTGCGGTGAGGTGGGACTGTGCTCCCCCAATAAGGTGACAGCTTCTCTTGCGAGGTGTGGCACCTATTCCTGTTGTACAAAGACAGATGTCCTGACGTTATATAAATCATCGGGTCTCCTTCTTTCGATGTAAAGAAAACCATCTTCCGGTGACTGGGGTAGAAAGGAAGGAAGACCCAATTCTAATTTGAAAAAATAAGTTCCCCCCCCCCAAATAAATAAATTGGAACGTTCTTATTGGGAAAGTTTTCATTTAAGAGTTCGAGTAAACATGACTTGGTTAGCTTTCTGTTAGAACTTACTTTGTAACTGGCTTCACTAGGTGGTGTCCTTCATTAAAATAAAAATACATATTAGCTCTCCTTGCATTCTCAAATTCCTCTGGCTGGAGGCACAGGTTCCGTGTTGCAGAGATCAGACAATACAAGTGAGAATTACCTTCATGGCCATTACCACCTCAAGTAAAGTGTTTATTATGAGCAGCTCTTGGTAGATTGGTAGAGTAAATATTCTCTGGCAAAGTTAATAGCTACTTCTTTTCCAGAAAAGAGAAGGTGTAGTCTTACAATTGTTGTGTACTTTATGTGTACTTACCGTTTACAGTTTTGTAACAGCTCAGTTGTAGGATGGTTCCATTTTTTCCTGGCTTCTTCGTCAAAGATAATTTGAGGGCATCAGCCATAATAAATGGTAGGCTTTTAAGTCATAACTGCCTAATTTAAACAGAAAGCATTTATTCCACGGAAATCAAGTTAGGTGGGGTAACCCATTGCCATAAATTTATTTTTTTCCACTTCATTGTGTCTCATAAAATAGATCTAAAAGCCTCTTAATCCACTCCAATGCCATTACGTAACGCCTATTCGGAGATTTTGGAGCTCCCGCAGCAATGCGCAAGGTGCGCTAAAAGCCTGCCCCTGGACGCGATCCTGGCTGTGGTGACAGCAGCCTCAGACTGGGATCCTTGGATGGAAGGGGGGACTGCGGTGTCCCTGGCGCAGTAGGTGGCGCTCTTCTTTCTCAGAGCTTGCCTATGCGGTGTGGCCTTTTGCCGCTAGAGGTGCCATTTTTCAAATTATGAACTGACCCTTCCTTAGGGAGACCTCAGCACATTGCCTTAGGCCCAGCCAAGAAAACCTGAAGTACAGTGTTGTCACTTCTTTGTCACCGTTTGTTTTTAAAATGGGTTTCATTTAAGGGCAGTGCTACCGTTTGGGGATGGTTGTCTTTTTTTTTTTTTTTTTTTAAAGGTCAATATTAAAAGTATAATTGGGAAAACTATGTTGCCCTCAGTCAACTCTTGTGCATTGAGTTATAACCTCTTCTTTCTTTATCTAGGCTGATCAGCTGACCGAAGAGCAGATTGCTGGTAAGTTGCTGACTTCAGGGGGTTCCAGTAGACCAGAACTAGTCACGACTGTGTGGGTGGCTTCTCTGACCCTTCCCCCCCAATAACCTGAGCAGTTTTCTAAAAATTGATTTAAATGGAAACAATATGCAGAGATATTTAGGTCAGGAGTGAATTCCTTGCCAGTGTTTCAGAGGCAACGTGGAAGGAAGTGGAGGTGGGAATACTTGTTCCGCCCTGGAGTGTTTGACTGAACGTCCTGGTGTTCAGGGCTCCGCACGTAATGAGATGGTGCTGAGCCTGCTCCTCGCAAATGGAGTTTAGAATTCTTACGCCACGGGGCTTTTAGTAATTCACCGTGAAGGCTTGGGCTTGCCGTTTGAAAATAAATGGGAAAATGAGTGTTAGGACTACTATAATTATTGGAAAGGGAGTTAGTTTAGATTCTAGCTTTTAGTGTTCCTTGGAGGACTTTTTTTGGGGATGATTCTGTTCAGGAAACCAGGAATACGCCTTTGAGATGTTAAGTGCCATGTAGAGAGAACAGCCTGGTTACCTGGGACTGTACATTTCTAGGAACCGCTTCATGTTGTTATGAAACCAGGAGTTCTTATGGCTGTAGAAATTTAACAGGGAGGGGCCTGAAGGGAACTTGCTGACCAATCTTCACTTGTCAGATTGGATTGAGGGCTAACTTAAGTGTGTTTAAGCTTAGTTTTCTTGAAAAACGTGAGAATACTATGGTTTTGCTTTATGGATTGCTGAATGGAGGCCAGTCCAATAGGACTGTTGTGGTCTTTATTTTAGCAGATAAAGACCAGGCAGTTTCTGGTAATTCCCAAACTTGGACGGTTTGCTTTGGCAAGCCCAAGGAAAGTGTGTGCTGTGCCTGGGTTGGATAAAGACGTTCATTCTAAAGGGTACGCTTTTGTTTTCAGAGTTCAAGGAAGCTTTCTCCCTATTTGACAAAGATGGCGATGGTACCATCACAACAAAGGAACTTGGAACCGTCATGAGGTCACTGGGTCAGAACCCAACAGAAGCCGAATTGCAGGATATGATCAACGAGGTGGATGCTGACGGTGAGGGCTTAGACCTATGAATGAGTGCCAGCGTTGTGTAATGCAAGTTCAGACATGTCACAAGATTGTCTTTCAGGTCCCCAGAGCAAAGCACATGCACCGCAGTGGTGGCCTTACAGCCGTTGACAAGGAAAATAGAAGATTATGGGCCTGCCTTTGGCTGTGCTCACTGTCTAGAACATTTCCTGGATCAGATCGCTGATTTGTTCTTTTCTACTTGCCGTGACCTACAGCTCAATCTTTTATCAACTGGCCCATGAGTCTGCACTGAGTCCTGTGGGGGAAGTAAAAAAAAAAAAAAAAAAAAAAAAAAAAAAATAGCCATAGACCTTTTAAAAGAGCTTACTGTCTGTCTCTCGAGGAGTGGGAAGTGAAGGTGGGTAAAGAGCACTCTTAGAATTGAGTACAGGCGTGAGCTGTGGATGTGTTTGTGCCAGAGAATTTTGAAGATCACGTGAAGCTTGGAGAGATGGGGTGCTTGGTGACTGTACGGAGTAGATTTAGAGAGTCTACTAGAAGAAGAAGATAAATAAGGTGCAGAGCAAGAAGGAACAAGCAGTAACCCCTGTAACAGTTGGTCACCAACTGGTCATCCATTTCTCTGGACTCTAGAAGAGTGGAGAGTAGACCTTATCTTGCTCACTTCCATCGGTAAACAATTTCTGAGCATTCCCCTCTTGAAAAAAAAAAAAAGAAACCATGTGTTTGTGGAAACCATATATACATGTACTGTAGAACATTGTAGAACATGGGTAATTTTTCAAAAGATGAGCCAAGAATAAACAGTTTGGATCTAGACTCTTTTCTAGATGATTGGCTTGGTGTAGTAGCCATTTAAACAAATGTGGTATCCTAAGGTGATAAAGTAGAGTTAAACTTGTCTGATCACATTTAGAAGCAGGGGTTTGGGGCGAGCTCTTTAACAAGTGGTTTCAGCCCATTTGGGCTACTTCAGAAAGAGTTTTCATCCATATTAGTGTTGTTTTGGAAAGGATATAGCTCATAATTCTCTTGCGTTTGATTGCTAAGGCCATCTGGGAACATGGAGTGGCTGCCTCCCGTTTCATGTGAAGCCTGGGAAACTGCTTAGGGACTCGCAACTGGCAAAGTGTCTTGGGCCCTTAGATTGTATGGAACAAGGAGAGAGAAGTTGTCTGGGACTACAGAATCTAACACTTTGCGATGAATAAGTGTAATGCCTGAGGACGTCTTCTCTGCATGGCTAGGAGATGGCACTTCAAATAATTTTTGTCTTGCGTGCATGTCATTAATGCTTTAAAATTTTGGAGGCCAAAATGACTTAAAGGGGTCTTTGAATTACTATTTTGATTTAAAGGTACTTGCTTGTGAAAATGAGTACTTAAGGCTTTTTTCCTCTAGTTTTGTTTCCATTTAATGCAAGTTACCCTGTTAATCTGGTGGCTTGTCTCTGGAGGTGGTTCACGTAACTCTTCGTTTTAGAGGGGAAGTTGTTGGGAATACTGGCTGTAGAACAGATTCTTCTGACACTGTTTCCTAAATGTTTACAGTTCGGAGCTATGAAAACACTTCCGAGCCTTGCCCTTAATGGGAAACAAACAAAGATACGGAATTGGAGAGAAAAAGATCAGTTGACTTGTAATGTGGTTGAGAAACACTTTCTGGAGAAGACTTTGTGACGGTTTATGGTCTGTGGCATAACAAAGTCAGTTTTTCCCCTCCCGTAATTCTTTTCTTCTGTGAGAACGTTTGGTTGTATTGGCAGGCCAGTTCTGGGCCTTTCCCAGCATCACCGGCCAAGGCAGAGTTAGGTCGGAGTGGTCACCCTCACTCAGGGGGACGGCGCTCTCCAAAGCCTCTCTCAGGAATGGAAGGGAGCTGTGCTCTTTCTCTCGACCTGTACACCCCCCCATTAGTGGTCAAGAGGCCACGTGTGCACTTTCCTTTGCATCGTTAAATGATATCCTGGGCACCGATTGCTAGTTTGAATTACCATGAATCATGTGAAATTACCCTGCAAAGTGTTTAAACAGTTTAGACTTATAAATGGTTTTACCTAATAAAATAATTTACCAGTTTGTGCCAGTGAGGCTTCAACCATTCCATAAAGTGCTTTTAAGATTATCACTGCCAGGTAGCATTACTGGAGCATTTCTTTTATGTGAGCTTTTGTTTTTTAATTTAAGGTAATGGCACCATTGACTTCCCAGAATTTTTGACTATGATGGCTAGAAAAATGAAAGATACAGACAGTGAAGAAGAAATTCGCGAGGCATTCCGAGTCTTTGACAAGGTAATCCTGCATCTGTGTTGCAGACGGTACTTACATATGGCTTTTTTTTTTTTTCCCCCGATCGTTTCTAAATGCTCTGACAATCTGTTCCCTAGTTAGCACACTTAAAGCTAATTGCCGGGCCCTGTTATCTCACTTTCAAATATCCTGACTTCTGCAGCCATCTTATTGGGTGAGAGTAAGCATAGTAAGTAGTGGCGAGTTCTGAGCCAAGTTCTTGGTTGTCACTTTCAGTTGGTTAGCTTTTGCAAAGCCCCTGCATTCTCTGGGTTCGCTGAGTGTATGCACGTAGTCGGTAAGCGGGGAGAGGGGGCCGGACCGGAGATGTGCACGCTGTATGCAGAAGCGGCAGTACTGGGAGAGGGGATGATGAAGTCACAGACCCGCTTAGCTGCCGCCGTCAGTAACAAGGCTCCACGTTCACAGGATGGCAACGGTTACATCAGTGCGGCAGAACTACGTCACGTCATGACAAACTTAGGAGAAAAACTAACAGATGAAGAAGTAGATGAAATGATCAGAGAAGCAGATATCGATGGAGACGGGCAAGTCAACTATGAAGGTAAAACACTACAATTTCCTTAGCTTAGTTTTGAATAGACTTCCCTTTGGTGTCTGTAAACAAGCTAACTGCTTCACTAGACAGGGGTTTTTTTGGTTTGTTTTTAATGCAGAAGAGAGCTGACGTGTTCATGAAAGCTACTTTTGAAGATAACCAAAAGCTATGATTATTTGTCTTTTCAGAATTCGTACAGATGATGACTGCAAAGTGAAGACCTACTTTCAACTCCTTTTTTCCCCCCTCTAGAAGAATCAAATTGAATCTTTTACTTACCTCTTGCAAAAAAAAAAAAAAAAAAAAAGTTCATTTACTCATTCTGTTTCTATATAGCAAAACTGAATGTCAAAAGTACCTTCTGTCCACACACACAAAATCTGCATGTATTGGTTGGTGGTCCTGTCCCCTAAAGATGAAGCGCTACACATCAGTTTTACGATATAAATACTTGTACTACCTTAACGATAAGGAAGCACTTAGTGGACTCCTTGCAGTTCCATTTGCTAATGATTACTACACTGTTTGGGCTGGCCAGTTTTTCATGCATGCAGCTTGACGATTGAGCACAGTCAGGCCTTTGTATTAAAAACGAAAAATGAAAAAACAAATTTAAAAAAACCTGTTTCAGATGGGTTCTAGTTCAATTTGTTAGTATAAATTGTCATAGCGGGTTTACTGAAAACAAACCTTTAAAATTGGTTTACCTCAGGATGCTGTGCAGAAAAATGGGTGAAGGATAGATAGACCGTCTAGACGCAGCCCCACAGAGCAGGACAGCCCCCTGTACTTCGTGCGCCCCCACCCGCGGTGACAGTGACCCATCCTGCCGGCATCCTGTGCGTGTTGGTTTAGCGTTGTCCGCGTTGTACCAGAGAGCGAGATGGGTGTCGGGCTGTCACCATTCACACAAATTTTTAAAAAGAAACCTTTACCAAGGGAGCATCTTTGGACT
Organism: Neofelis nebulosa; assembly: GCF_028018385.1. Classification (NCBI taxonomy): domain Eukaryota; kingdom Metazoa; phylum Chordata; class Mammalia; order Carnivora; family Felidae; genus Neofelis; species Neofelis nebulosa. Next base: position 134,871,789 of record NC_080788.1, read on the forward strand.
CTCTGTTTTTAAAACCTCCTGAACCTGACTTGGAGCCAGCAGAGGTAGGCTGTGGCTGTGGACTCTTCAGCACAACCATCAACATTGCTGTTCAAGAAATTACAATTTAACGTCCATTCCAAGTTGTAAATGCTAGTCTTTTTTTTTTTTTTTCCAATAAAAAGACCATTAACTTAAAGTGGTGTTAAATGCTTTGTAAAGCTGAGATCTAAATGGGGACAAGGCAGTTGGAGGAGAGGTTTAACCATTTAACGCCCACAGCCCAGAATCGGGCTTCTCGCCCTCCCGACATCCCAGCTCCGACCTCTGAGCGTGAGACCTTGCCTAAAGCCGGGCAGATAGCAATTGCTTCGTCCTGTCCATAGGCACGTAGGTCTACTTGTATTTTCACTGGGGGGAGGTGGGGAGTGAAGGCCGGGAGCTTCATGATTATTCAGGCAGCAGAGCTCTTAAGGAAGGAAAAAAACCCACTTTTTCTCAAGCATGTACTTCGGGGTTCTCAGTCGTGCTGCCGATTACCTGTTTTATGTAACTACTTGAGACCATCTGTGCAAGAGACATGGTTTTGTGTGTCTGTAATTCAATCCTCGCTGGGTGGTAGGAGCACGAGGTCCCTTCTTAGCCAGTCTTCGTGCCTAAAAGACACTACCGGTCACCTTTGATTGATGACTTTTAATTTATACTACTTTCCTTAGCCTCCTTTTCTTTTCTATTTTTTTGTTTTGTTTTGTTTTCCTGCAGTGGACTTGACACTTTGCTTTCTTTCTCCCAAGTAGTCCCCAGCCTGAAAGTAAACAACTCCAGCATGGAGTGGATTTTGTGTCTAATTATAAACCTGTAACCAAAACTGAGATGCTGACACTGGTCTTTGCGGTGGGATTGGTGTTCTCTAAAAGCCCCTTTAAAGACAATGCATTTAGTGTAGAACTCTTTTTCTGCAATGAAGGCTGGAGGTGCGTCTTTCAGGGTGTTAACTGATCGTATCTTACCAGTAAGGAGATGGGGGTTTCAAGAGTGTTCGTGGGCGGTTTTAATTTGCCTGGGACAGCAGCAGGCTGCCAGTGAGGCAGCGAGAAGCTCTTGGCAGCCAAATGGGTGCATTCGGGGCTGGTTTACAGAGACCCTTGGCTTCTCCCTCTCCTACTCCCTGTCTTTCTGGCATTTTGCAGCCTGTTAGATTTCCTGCCAGAGGGATAGGTCAGAGCCGTGGAGAGGAGCCCACCCATCTGCTGCTGGTCCTTAGACTGGGTGGTTGTAGAAGAGAAGGTGACTGAACTAGAGATGGCTTTCAGAGTTCCCTGAATCTGGAAGGAGCACCTGAGAACACCTTAGAGGTTCTTCTGGTGAGACAGTGAGGACCGAGGGCTCCTGGACGTTTCTTGCAGGGAGGCCAAGTGTTGACCCATCGCAGGCCTGTGTTCAGTGGCCTCTCAGCGTCAAAGAGGGATGGGGGTGATTCAACTTGTTTTCAAAACTTTGCCTTCTGTCTTAACTCTTTCGTCAAGTCTTTTTCTAGAAGCTGGGTGGGCTCCATTTAAGCGGTCCCACAGTCCTTCGTGAAAGACCGTTCATGAAGTCAGAGTCTTACATGGCCAGCATCCTGGATGGGAAGTGAAGCCTTGCCCCCAGGGAGTGCTGAGTTCAGCTTGGCGTCGAGGGGCAGCCCAGTCCGCTGTAGCCTTTTTTTTCCCCTCTGGCTTTTGAGGGGATGACCAGCCCAGACTGGGCGTTTGCAGGCTGCACGAGTTTGTGAGAGGAAATAGCTGGATGTGGGGGTCCGTCCCCCTAACGTTGCTTAGCACCTTCCTGTAAACTCTTGCCCCTACTTCTAACTGCTCTATAAATATATACATATATTTATATATATAAAGTGACTAGTTTAACTGGCATCCCGCTTGAGCCTGAGACTTGCCATAAAAAAACTGCTGAGTACTTGGCAAACACTTTCATAGTTTTGTTCTCCATCTGTTTGGGGTAGGTGTTAAGCAAGGCAAATGCATCTCGATGTTTCAGATGGGCTTTTGATGCACTGTTGCCAAGAAAGGCTTTTTTTCTGATTTTTAGACAAATGAATTTTTGCACACTTTAATTGGTGTCTTTCGGCAACACATTGAAAATTAGCTACTGTACATATTTTTATATTCTCTTTATAAATGCATGTCTGACTGTACTTCTAACCTGTATCGTAACGAGCGGCCGTCCAGTAGGCCTCCCTAAGTGCCACCGTGGCACATCAGAGTAGCAGCATATTATTGGCCCCTCAGCATACTGGGAACTTCCTCCTAAACCAAGAATGTAAATTTGGTCAAGGGTCCGCTCTTGTTTCATTCAATTATTTTAAACCTTTGAACTAATACTGTATATCCTAAATACATTATCCTTTTGGCAGTGACTAGGATTCCACGAATGTGTCTTAACCCGTCCCTTCAGCCGGCAGTTTACGATTTCCTTTTTTTTTTTAAATCCCCTGAAGTTGTCTTCTAGGAGACAGAAATCCTTTGCGGTCTGTATCCCTCGAGTAAGAAGGTAGTGGCGTGGGTGGGGTGTGTGTTCTTTCTCCAGCCCTTCTACTGTTCATTACACACGTCTGTAGCAAAAGATGGCCGTAGTTGTGTTACTGGAGTTAACCCTTCACCATGGCGATTTGAAAAGGAGATGTACTTGAATGTTTCTGTAAATCTTGAGATAAACTGTTTGGAGATTTAACCACCTCTCTGATGGGGGACCAACTCTATGGAAATTGTAAATAAGTTTTATTTATAAACCTGGCACTGTATTCAATAAACATTTCTGCAGCCTTTCATCTCTAACTGCGAACTGTGTAGGTTTTTAGCTTGTATAGCCTCCAATCCCTTCTGCTTAACGGGCGAGGTACACCTGCCCTCAGATGTTATTCCACCCAGGCTCTAGGACAGTGGGTGAGCATGAGGGGCCAGAAACACCACAGACACATCCCACTATAGCCTTACTCTAGTTTTAAGTTCAAGTGATAATAGCTGACATTTGAACTCAATCTTGTGGCCTATCACTGTATCCGTGCTTGCTTTATGCAGAAAATTCACACCACGAAAAGGTTCATTTCCCTTTAACCTCAGCGTTAATTCCAAGTTTCTTGAGGAACTGTGTGAAGAAATACACTTTACAAATTGGACGGGAATTTTATACCTAAGCCCATATTACTTCTGCCCGCGTCAAGAGCAGGGCAGCCAAGGAAACGGGGTGGGATGCAACTTTACAGCCTTGGAGTTGAAACCTTCCCCTGTTCCGATCCTGTTCAGACCCTGATCCTAGGCAAAGTTCTCTAGCAGGAAAGTCCACCTGTTTTCCTGAAAGATCTTTTCCAGGTTGCTTTGCCCGTTTCCTTCTGCACAGAATCTGTGAGAGAGCCAAAAAGAAGGGGAAAGGTCACAGGGGAAGCCCCTGCTTTGGTCAGAAGGCTTGAGACCCGCTTCCAGGGAGCATTTGGCCCCTTCTGTATACAGGAGCTGAACTAAAGGATGTGGACACCACTGTGGAGACAGAGCCCCTCTGCCTGACACTTTAGGCCTGGCTCTTTGTTTTTGGTTCTTTCCCTCTGGAGCTGTGGACAGGTGCTTCCCTTCTCTGGGCCCCAGTTTCTTCCTTGGTAAAAGAAGATTTTTAGACTAGGTGGCTTTCTAGGATTCTGGCCAACCCAGCTTGGCATCACTTGGTGTTTAAATTGAAATAGCAGCCTAAGGGGTGGGAGGCAGAATAGTGTGGGCGTGCTATACGCTTTGAGGTGACAATTGGGATTTTTAAAGTGTCAGCAGCTCCATGTTGGCAGTGGAGTGAGGGGTAAGCTTGCTGTTCAGACTGATGTCAGGTGGGGCACCTGGGTGGCTCAGGTGAGAATTCGACTCTTGATTTTGGCTCAGGTCATGATCTCCTGGTTCATGAGATGGAGCCATGTTGGGTTCTGCGCTGACAGCATGGAGACTCTTGGGATTCTCTCTCTGCCCCTCTCCCCCACTCACGCTATCTCGCTCTCTCTCAAAATAAACATATATGAAGACTGTGATGTAATATTGGAACGTGGGTCAGAGAAACTGATCATTAAGTGACTTCCATCCTCCTCCTGGGATGGAAATAGGAAGCTCTCTGCCTGCAAGAGATTCAGTCCAAGTGGCAACGTCATCTGGATTTTCAGCAGCTTTGGTTCAGGAAACACACACACACACACACACACACACACACACACACACACGCACACATTTCCGATTTGAGCTGAACTTCCCCGGGCACTGGGGGCTGGAGCACCCAGTGACTCAAGATGCCTTAGAAGGAAATAAAACTTGAAAGTTTTTTTATAGCTTGGAGTTTCTCTCTCACTGCCCTCCACCCTCTGCCAGGGAGCAGGAGGAGTTAGCTGACTCCAGAACCCCACGGGAGAGCAGATGAGGCCAGAGGAGCCGGCCGGCTTTCCCGCCTCTCCCATTGACAATCCCTGAACTTGAGTTAAAAAAAAAAAAAAAAAAAAAGGTGGCAGTTTTCTTCAGAAGAATTATGTTCTGCCTCTGTGTCAGCAACCTTTGGAGTGAGTATGTATGTATTTACACAGATATTATTAGAAATGTCTCATTTGAAAGTTTTATTTTCACTTACAGAGATGAAGGGGAAAAATCTGGAGGTACTTCCACTAAGAAGATAATTTCTTAAATTTTGTGTTATCATCTTTCTATCCTCGTGGTATGTAAACATGTGCAGTTTGCTAATAATTTTTTTTAATGTTTTATTTCATTTTTTGAGAGAGAGACAGAACGCAAGCAGGGGAGGGGCAGAGAAAGGGAGACAGAATCTGAAGCAGGCTCCAGGCTCTGAGCTGTCAGCACAGAGCCCAACGCGGGGCTCGAACCCACAAACCACAAGAGTATGACCTGAGTCCAAGTCAGCCGCTTAACCGACAGCCACCCAGACACCCCTACGGTTTGCTTTTAAACTAATTTACTTCCCCTTGTTGGGTCTTACTATATACCCTCAGGCTGTGACTTTCTTTTTTAATTACCGTGTTTTAGAGTAAAAGATTTTTTTTCCCCCACAGAGATTGGTACCAGAGGCAAGGTTTGAGATAATGGATTATAAAAAGAAAATGGGAAATAAATGAAGAAGTAATTATAAACTAATACTTTAGTTAAAAGGACTAGATCAGGGGCACCTGGGTGGCTCAGTCAGTTGAGCATGTGATTTCAGCTCAGGACATGATCTCATGGTTTGTTGATTCAAGCCCCACGTCAGGCTCTGTGCTGACAGCTCGGAGCCTGGAGCCTGCTTCGATTCTGTGTCTCCCTCTCTATCTGCCCCTCCCCCATTCACACTCTGTCTCTCTCTCTCCAAAATGAATAAATGTAAAAAAATAAAAATAAAAGAAGGACTAGATCATACATTGTAGGTCAAACTCTCAGTGCAAATATCAATATCTGGTGATTCTCAAACTTTTGGGAATACTTGACCATGACAAGAAGCTTGTTACCTCAACAGGCAGCCAGTCCCATTTTTACAAAAGTATGTCTGTGATTCTAAAAGAAATGTTTATTGTAGAAAATCTGTGATCTCAAATGACCCCACTGCTATGTAAAATATACTTAATGCTTAGTATTACCTTCCAGAATTTTTTCTCACCATATGGATGCAGAGACAATGGACAAAATTGGATCTGTAGGTACGGTTTTGGTTTTTTTTGAATTAAGCATAATATTCTTTATTATATACAGTTACATATTGTGTATATTATATACATATATAATCTTTTTTTTATGCTTTTTCTTGATCTATAATTCATGTGCCATAAAATTCACCCTTTTCATAGTGGTTTTTAATATATTCACAAATTGTGCAGCCATCAATATTATCTAATTTTAGAGCATTTTCATTACCCCGAAAAGTAGCCCTTAGCCGTCACTCCCTATTCTCTCTTACCCCTACCCCTGGCAACCATGAACCTACTTTGTGTGTCTACAGATTTACCTATTCTGGACATTTCATGTAAATGGAATCATGTATTCATAATTTTTTCTCCTCTCTTTTTTACTTTTTATGCTGAACATTCCTCCATATACTTCAATTCTTAGATACAATTTTTAGGAGCTGACTACATGAGTATGGCCTACTTTCGTTAACGATCCCCTAGTAAAGGCCATTGGGCACATTCCGTTTTGAGCAGCTCTAAGTGTGAGAACATTCTTAATAGGTTGACCTCTTCCTTTCAGCTTCTCCTCGTTGATTCCATGTCAGCCTGGTGGAGCAACCACTGGACATCTAATCCTGTTTCTACGCTGTAGACCTTTGGTCTTTTCCACTTCCACACAGCCCTCCTTAAATCTTCAGGCTTGGGGCGCCTGGGTGGCTCTGTCGGTATGACTCTTGATTTCGGCTCAGGTCACGATCTCATGGTTCATGAGTTCAAGCCCTGTGTTGGGCTCCGTGCTCACAGCGTGGAGCCTGCTTAGGATTCTCTCTTTCTCGCTCTCTGCCCCTCCGCCTCCTCTCTTCCTCTCTTCTCTCTCAAAAAAAAATATTACAAAAAACTCTTCAGTCCTAGTATTTACTTTTTGTTGTTGTTCTTTTTAAGACTGCTCTGAGCTGGGGCACCTGGGTGGCTCAGTTGGTTAAACATCCAACTTCAGCTCAGGTCGTGGTCTCACGGTCTGTGAGTTCGAGCCCCGCATCGGGCTCCGTGCTGACAGCTCAGAGCCTGGAGCCTGCTTCAGATTCTGTGTCTCCCTCTCTCTCTGCCCCTCCCCTGCTCATGCTCTGTCTCTATCTGTCTCAAAAATAAATAAAAACAAAAAAAAAATTTTTAAAAAAGACTGCTCTGAGAGTAATCAACAAAATACAGTGAAATTCACTCGGATTCTGTATTCAGACAGACTTCTGCATTCAAATCTTGCCTTCCCAAGCCATACAATTTGGCAGGTGACAGCTTGGTGCCTTAGTAGCCTCAAGGCAGTTGCAAGAGTGAGATTACGGAAATCCTCTGGCACGGCGGCAAGCACGTGGAAGGTGCTTAAACGCTTTCTTCTTCCACGAGGTATGAATTCTGTTACCGCAGAAGAAAACGAGGCCAGGTTTCCAGTTTCCTTTGTTTGATCCAGCTCCTGTTGGCTCTTGGGAGTTGCCACTTCCTCTCTTTGTTCAAAGCACACAAACCTTCTGGTTAGTTAGCTTCTCATCCCTTTGGGAACCTGATGCCAGATGCCAGTGTCTATTCTTCTGGTATCGGCTCCCCAGAGCTCACGGGCAGGCCTTCTGGACCCTCAGCGGGGCCAGACCTAAAGGCCTCTGTCAGTGTTCTCCCTAGGTGTGCCTGCATGGGAAGAGCTGTAGCATCTTTGGGCACTTGCAGGCTGGGCCTTCTCTGGAGAATGATCAAGGTCCCATTCTTGTTAAAGGTCCATCTTAATGGAAGCAATTGACACCATGCGGGAGAGGGCAGTGGTTAAGCCCTCTCTTCCTTCTCATTACCTTCTATCCCTGGCAGAGGACTACCTCTTCCTGCTCCTTCTCTTCTGGGACCCTGTGGTTCTATCAGAATTCTGACTGGTCCTTGAGAAATGCTCACTGCCCCCAGCTGGGAGCCCTACTCTCCAGGATGGCTGGACCTGGCCCAAACTTGTCTAACACCATGGAAAGTAAAGCCACCTGGTCACATCCTGCCTCTTCTCTTCTCTGCCAAACTTGATCTTCACCTGGAACATGTCATATGACATGCCTTGGCTCCCAAGACCTGATTCCAACTCAGTGTCAGAGATACCTCCCCAAACCCCAGAAGTGGGCAATGACCCAATGGTCAGCTAAGTCTTATGTGAGCACATCTTTTTTTGAAGGGTTCTGGAAGAAAATTCAGAGTCTGGACACAGCTGTTTAAACGGGGCAAATCCTTTAACTCAGCCTTGCCCATAACTGCTTAGTCTTTCCATTCAGGCTGCCACCTGTAATCAGCAAGGAATATATATACATATACACACACACACACACACACACACACACACACATACACACACATATATATGTATATACTTTTTTTTTTTTTTTTTTTGCTTGCTGGGAGAGCCAGCTGATTAAGGGAATGAGTGAGAGGGTTGTATTCTAATTATTTGTTCTCAGGTTTGATGCCTACAACGCTTAGAGCTCTGAATCAGAGGGCTTCTAAATATGGGAAGACTCAGTCTCTACCTTTTGAGGAGCTTTTGCAGGCTTTTCAAAGAAACAGTAACTACAACTACCAAGCAGCATGCTGATGAATAACATATACCAACTTGAATACATAAGAACTGATGCAGACATAGCATAACAATGTATAAAACAAAAATCGACAACAACAGGAATAACAAATCCATCATCATAGAGATTTTAGCATTCTTCTCCCAGTAATGAAGAAACCAGGCAGACAATAGCACATTTGAACTACACAATTCACAAGTTTGATCTTGCATATATGTAGAACATTTTATCCAGCAATTAGAGATTTCAGATTGCAAATACTAATTAGGTCTTAATAATAGTTATAAATTAATAAACTATTATATTATTATAATGTATACTTATAAATACAAATATATAACTATTAATGTCAACAATAAAATTAATAAGATATTAAATAGAGAATTAAGATTGACTATTAGGTCATAAAGTAAATCTCAACACTTTTTTAATGCTTATTTATTTTTTTTGTTTTTTTAAAAATTTTTTAAATATTTATTTAGTTTTGACAGAGAGAGAGAGAGAGACAAAGCACGAGTGGGGGAGGGGCAGAGAGAGAGACACACACAGAATCCGAAGCAGGCTCCAGGTTCTGAGCTGTCAGCACAGAGCCCGACATGGGGCTCGAACTCACGGACCGTGAGATCATGACCTGAGCCGAAGTCGGATGCTCGACCGACTGAGCCACCCAGATGCCCCAATGCTTATTTGTTTTCGAGAGAAAGCACAAATGAGGGAGGAGCAGAGAGAGGGGGAGACAGGATCCAAAGCAGGCTCTGCGCTGACAAGCAGAGAGCCTGATGTAGGGCTTGAACTCAGGGACTGCGAGATCATGACCTGAGCTGAAGTCGGATGCTTAGCCAACTGAGCCACCCAGGCACTGCCTCAATGAACATCTAAAAAAAAAAAAATCTTTCATATTGACTACGTTACAACAATGCAATGGATGAAAAATAACTTAAAAAAATACAACTTTAAAAATACGCATTTGTTTTGAAAATTAAAGTCCATTTCTAATAACACATGGGTCCAAAAAGAAATAATGAGAATCTAGAAAATATTTAGGACTGAATGAAAACAAAATTCTGCATTTCAAAGCTGTAGGATACAGCTTAGAAATGTATAGCATTAAAATAATTATAATAGAAAAGAAGAAAAGCCAAAAATAAATAAGGTAAACATGCAGCTTAAGTTAGAAAAAGAATAGAATAAGCCCAAGAGAACAGAAGGGAAGTATCAAAGATAACCACAGGTACAAAATACAAAACAAAACACAGAGCGGCGGTAGCGAAAAGAAGATCAATGAAGACATACAAAGATGGCTCTTTGAAAAGATTATTAGGAAGAGATTGGCAGTTTGTAAAAAACTAAAAATATAATTACCCTCTGATCTAGCAATCCCACTTCTGGGTATATAATCAAGAGAATTGAAAGCAGAGACTGAAATAGACATTTGTAAACTCATGCCCACAGCAGCATTATTGACAATAGCTGAAAGGTTGAAGCAACCCAAGTGTCCGTCAGTGGCTGCATGGATGAGCAAAATGTGGTGTAGACAGACAGTGGAATATTATTCAGTCTTAAAAAGGGAGGAAGTGCTGACACGTGCTAACACATAAATTAACCTTGAAGGCGTTGTGCTAAGTGAAAGAAGCCACTCAAGAAAGGACATGAATCCACGTACATGAGGTCCCTAGAGTAATCAAATTCACAGAGACAGAAGGTAGAATTTCTAGGTGGATGCCAGAGAGGGGAGAAGGGGGAATCCTTTGCTAAATGGGTCAAGTTCCAGTTTTGCAAGATAAAAAAGTTCTTTGGGGGCGCCTGGGTGGCTCCATCGGTTAAGCATCCGACATTTCAAGTCAGGTCACGATCTTACTTGAGTTCGTAAGTTCGAGCCCCACATCAGGCTCGGCTCTGACAATAGGAGCCTACTTGGGCTTCTTCATCTCTCTCTCTCTCTCTTTATGCCCCTCCCTCACGCTCTCTCTCTCAAAATAAATAAATACACTTAAAAAAAATTGTTTTTAAGTTCTTTGGAGACCGATGGTGGTGGTGGCTGTACAGCAATGTGAACGTACTTAATGTCACTTAACTGTACACTTAAAGATGGCTAAAATGGTAAATTTATGTTATGCATATTTTACCACAATTTTTTTTAAGTTAAAAACGTGGAGAGAACATTACAGAAAGACAATGTCATCCTGGAAGTTGCTTATATTGCAGATGATGTTTTGTCTTCTGTTTCATTGATTTGATTTTCCCCCCTCTTACTTCACCATTAATATATTGTGTAATTATTATAGCTTAAAGTTTTTTTAACATGTTTATTTATTTTTGAGAGACAGAGAGAGACAGAGCACCAGAAGGGGAGGGGCAGAGGGAGAGGGAGACACAGAATCTGAAGCAGGCTCCAGGCTCCAAGCTGTCAGCACAGAGCCCGATGTGGGGCTCGAACCCATGAACCGTGAGATCATGACCTGAGCCAAAGTCAGCTGCTTAACTGACTGAGCCACCCAGCTGCCCCTAGTATAGCTTTACAATAGAAGCTAATTCCTGGCATTTCAAGTAAAAAAAAAAAAAATGCTAGAAATGTCAGGCAGTGCTTATGAAAAAAATGTTAGAAACAAAAATGGAGACATAACCACAAATAAAGCAGAGATTTAAAAAAAAAAGCATATTATGAAACTTTGATGCCAGTAAATATGAAAACTTAGGTAAAAGAAACAATTCCTTAGAGAAGAGAACTGACTTAAGAAGAAGTAGAAAACTTAAGCAAACTATAACCATTCAAGAACTCTAATCGGTAGTTAAAAATATATCTACCTGTAGCGAATATCTGTCAAATTGTGCCATTCTTCCCTCTGAGCAATGAGGTCTTTATCTCATCCCTTGGAATCTAAGTGGGCACTGTGACTATTTTGACCAATGGCACACAGTAGAAAGGATGTGCTCATGTCTGGGTCCATGCCTTAAGAAAATGGAATTTTTCCAATTCTGTCCTTGGAACATTCGGAAGACCCTGAGACCCTCATGCTGGAGAGGCCACACGTAGATGCTGGGCCAAGCCCTCCTTCTGCTGTCCCTACCAAGGTGGCCAACGTGTAAGGCCATCTTGGACCCCCTAGACAGGGCTACTGGCCAGCTGAAAACCACTGAGTAACCTCAGTTGACCTCTGGCCACAATGCTTGTCCCTTCACTATAGGATGACTGGCTCCTTCTCAGCCTGTGGGTCTCAGCTTTGATGTTTCCTCTTCAAGAATCCTTCCCTAACCATCCTCTATAAGAGTCGACAAAACCCTGTCTCCATTAAGCAGTCACTTCCCATTCCCCCTTCCTCCAGCCCATGACCACCACTAATCTGTTCTAATTTATTGATTCAGGATATTTCATATGGACGGAATCACACAGTATGTGGCCTATTGCGTCTGGCTTCTTTCACTTAGCATTTGCTTTGAAGTTTCATCTACACTGTCACAGGTTTCAGTGCTTTGTTCCTTTTTTATGGCTGAGTAATACTCCACTGTATAGTTAGACCACAATTTGAGCCAAGCTGGGCTGGGAACTTGGTTCTCTTGCCCCAAACTTCAGATTCCTGTCTCTGAAATAGTGAGAAGGGACACCTTATATCACACTCCTGTGGAAAGGTGAGGCACGGGCTCTCTGTGAAACCAACTCACCTGCCCAGCTTGCAGATACAAACCTTCATACAGCCATGCATACACATGCAGGGCAACCGGCAAGATAATGAATAGTTAGAGCCCTCTTTCCCTCCACCAACTAGAACACTTTCTTTCCTTCGCTGGAGCAGGGTTGGGAGTTAACCCTTCAACTGGAGACTCATCTGGGTCAGGGGTCCAGAGAGGATCTGAGATAACAAGAAGGTACTTGGGTGTTTGGGGCAGTGATTTTTCTTTTTTACCAGCAGGTAAGGATGTTTTAAAATATTTTAAGACTGTTAAGGCCACGATGTATGTGGCAGGTGAACCTCAAGGTTGCACACCTATGAACACCAGCACGTCCGCAGACACGGACAAGGACACGCATCTTCACACCCATGCATGCACCCTGCCCAAAACCAGACTTCCTGACCTCCTGCAGTTAGTTTTCCTCGAGTGAGGCCAGAGCTGGGCTGACCCAGGCGGCACGCTGCCAGCTTGCTAATATTTCCCTCGGCTCTGGCCCGAGAAGCTTCAGGGAAAAACCCACTCACATCCTGAACTCTCACCTGCTCTGGGTGGGCTTTCAGGCTTCCTGGCCTGGGTGTCATGGCAAGTGGCCGCGGTTCCACCCTGCTCTTCCCTCTGCCAAACACGTTCGCAGGGAGAAAAACCCACCCCGCACAGGGTTTCTCCAGAGTCCTCCTTGGAAAGAGGCCTGCGGGATGGGCTGAGTCTGGTTTTCCTACCTTTTGGAGCTGGGATAACTCTAGGATAACTTGTTCAGGCTCTTCACTTACCAGGTGAAGAATTGGGTCTCAAATGTTGGAGGAGAACCAACCAAAGTCACACATGGAGAGGGTGGTGAGACCAGGGCAGAACCCAGGCCTTCTGATGACCCAAATACCACTTTCTACCCCAGCAAGAGACAGATGGTGATTCCCTGCCTGGGAGCACTTGTTACCTCCTGTCCAGTGCCCCCTCGGGCGAGATGGCTTGACTGGTCTGCTCTCTCCTTGAGTTCTGCCCCATGACCATCCTGAAGGCCTGCCTTGGACCAGTTCCCCTCAGGACTTCCCCATCCTGTGGCTTGCTCTCCTGTTTCCAGAAGTGAATGTGTTCTGGGACCGGCCAGATGACAAACATTCCCTCCCTGTAAGGAACTCCTTCGTGGGGTGTGTGTGTGGCCTTAGCTGGGTTGGAACTCAACCTTCCCGGCCGGGCACCCTCTCTGCATGGGGCACAGGCAAGGCTCGCTCTAGATGAGCTGGGTGGTGGCCACGGATGCAGCAAGGCCTCAAGGACCCCTCGGGGGCATCCAGATTCTGACAGGTGGGAAGAGGTTCATGCACGCACAGAAAGCTCTGGATGCACCCTGAGGGGTTTGCAGTGGGGAGCCAGAGAGCCTGTGGTGCTGGCTGTTCCCCATTTACCCCAGGACTCCTCTCTGCTCAGCTCTGCCCAGGCTTGGTGCCCCGGAAGTGGATGATCTGTCTCCACTGCACGAAGGGCTTCTGGTTGGGTGTAGCCAGAGGCCGGCACCATGGAGACTGAAGGGCGGAGGGGCGTGGGTCCCTGCTGGGTCGTGAGTCAGCAGGGACTGTGTCCCAGGGGCTGAGACGCCTGGCAGAGGGACACAGCTCTGTGGAACAGGCCTCTCTATAGCCCCCGCACCTTGTCCCCCTGTCCTGGCAGGCTTAGGGGCTGGTGCTGGGGAGGTGCTGCTGGGGGCAGGTGCTTAGCCCTGGGGAGCTTCAACATCCCGCACTGGCTTCCTTAACCCTGTCCACACCTGCAAACAGTCCCAATCTCCCTGTGTGAGGAGGCCCTGTGTCCTGCGGGCACCCTGGCTGGGTTCACAACCCTGCGTGTCAGGACCAACAGTCGACAAGCACCAGTCTAGAAGATGAGGGAAAAACAGAAATGACAGTAATGGAGACTCTGGGGACTCAGGCTGGGAAATGGCAAGCAAGAAGGAGGCTCACCCCCCAGAATAGTCTCCACTGAGCAGAATTCTGAGCACAGCTATCGCCCAGGCTCAACTGGGGGCCTTGGGGGCTGAGGCTGGAGAGCCACTGAACCACACAGTGAAGGGGACTGTCCTGGTTCCCAGCAGGAAGAAGCCAAGATAGCATTCCCCAAGCCCAGGCAGCCTGCGGGAGTGGCGGGGGGCGGGGCGGGTCCCCAAAGGTAGGGAGCTAGGGAGGCCCAGGCAAGCCTTCTTCTCCACCCCCACTCCCAGTCAGCCCACAGGGAATCGACCTGGGCCTCCAGCATGCCTGTGAACTTCTTGGACCTTGAGGGAGTAGACCTGAGCCTTAGGGAGATGTGAGAGGGGGTGGGGTCAGCATGAGTATTAGTTCTGGGTCCAGCTTTCCCACTAATTAGTGACAGAACCCCAGGGGGCAGCTCCTTAGCACTGGGGCTACAGCTGTCCCCCTCCCACACCTGGACTCTGGGACTTTGATCCAAATCTACTTGAGAAGCTACTGAGAGCTGCCTCGGCTTCTCTAGAAAATTGGAGAGAACAAAGAAGCAAACTTACCAGTTACCATGGAAACCATCCAAAATTTAAAAGACTAAAAAAAACCAGTTTAATATCTCAAAAACCCTCTTGTTGGTTTGTGTGTGTGTGTGTGTGTGTGTGTGTGTCCCCTTTCAAAAACACACGCTCCCATACAAATCCACATTAGTCTGATGAGACAGGGGATGAGGACCAGAAAAGGATTCAGGATCTCTGGGGGCCGCGGCGTTCCCAGAATTAGTTTTAGGGTTTAAATTAAAACAGGAATAAACATTTGAAATGCAAAAGATCTAAATCCTCAGTCTCCACTGATGAAAAAGAGGTAAAAGCTTTTTGCTGGATTAAAAGGGAGAGAAGATGGGAGGGTGGGGGAGGGGGGCAGATGGCGCACACTGGTCCCCGGTGTCTGAGGGCAGGTGGGCAGCCACTGCTCCCTCCGGGGCTCAGCCGTCCTTCCAGCACCCTGTCCCATCCCCGCTCTCTCTGCAGGGCCTGAGAAGTGAGGACCCCGAACCAGGCATCCCCCGTATTGCATGGCGTTGGTGTGGGTGAGTGGGGACTGAGCTAACTTTCTATTTTGTGGAGGCCGTTGGTTGTGCCACTGCCTAAATGCTGGATCCACTCCCGTGAACACGGGTCTCCCCTCCCAATGTGTCGTGCTGGCCCTGGGGACGCTGTCCTGGCGGGTCCCTTGCTGCAGAGTTCCCCACTGCTGGCAGGATGACTGTGTGGGTCATGCTAGCTGCCCTCCCCTGGGAACAGTGCCCTGAGTGCCCACAGGTAGCCACCCTCCTCGAGTCTCAGGCATGTGGCCTGTGGAGGACTCATCCCACCCCCAGTGCCCGGGAGAGGCCTGTCTGTCCACAGGGACAGGTTGGAGGACGAGCCAGGGGCATGTGATTAGATGCGGGCTTTGAGTTCTCCATCTTCCCCTCTGGACTTGAGCTGGGCAGCATAAATGTGCTGGAGGCCATCTCCAGCCCGTGAAAGGGAAAACCTACTTGCAGAAAGGAGCCAACACGGAGAGAGCAGCACCGAGCCAAGAGGATGCTGGATTAAGCCTTACCTGAAGCCCACCCCCCACCCCCCAACCCCCCAACATTTCAACTGCCTGAACTGATACATTCCCTTTTTGTGCTTAAGCTAGTTTGAGTTGGTGTTTTCATCATCTGCTCCTAAAAAAGTTCTAGTTGGTACAGACTCTCAACCCCTCATCCTGGCATTAAGGCTCCTTGACATCTGTTTCTCTCCTCTTCTTTCTTCACCCCCCACACTCCCTGCTCTGTACTCCTCCACTCAGCACGCAGATCCAGTGGGCCTTTTCCAAACACAGTGCAGGCAATCCGCCCTCCAGGCTGCTCGCAACACTCTCCCCACCTGGAGAGCCTGCCCTACCTATCTCAGTACTAAGTAGGTAGCACTTAGTACAATCTGAGTGCTTAGCACTGTCTAAATTGTACTTAGACACACAGGGCAGATTGGATTTCTACTAATTGCTAAGTACTACTTGTCTAAGTATCCACTTGTCTTCCAAGGCCCTTCTCCGTCTTCCAGAAGTCTTTCTTAGAAGGCTCCTCCCGTGTGTTGCCCTGACTGCCCGCGTTTCTCCTCTGGCCTCCAGGAAATACACTTGGCTCCCCCGGTGGTCCAAGAATTCCAAGTATCATGCCTTGGCTTAGTTCAGTAGTTTCCTAGAACCCGTTCCGATCCCACAGAACCAATCCAGCAAGGGACTTGTGCCTGTGGAGGCCTGTCCCCAGGCCCCAGCCCTGCCCTGTTCAGGAAGGACATGAAATGATCATTTCATACTCATTTTCTCATTTGGTCTTCACAGCAGCCCTGCGAGGTGGGGCCCCCGGGTGGCTCAGTTGGTTGAGCCTCCAGCTCTTAATTTTGGCTCAGGTCACGATCTCATATTTTGTGGGTTCAAGCCCCACGTCGGGCTCTGTGCTGACAGCACGGAGCCTGCTTTGGATTTCTCTCTCTGCCCCTCCCTCCTCCCTCAAAATAAATAAACTTAGAACACAAACTCCAACAGCCCTGCGAGGCAGGAGATTTTAACCCACTTTCAGAACAGGGCCTTGAAGCTCAGAGCAGTTCAGTTACTTGTCCTGAGTCACATGTCCCTGCACTAGCAGACCTGGGATGCCGAACTTAGTCTTCTGATTCAGCCCCACTGTGTTTCCGTGCTCATTCCTCTGATGAGAGGCAGATCTGAATTTCACCGAGGGATCCCAGAGGATGTGTGTGAATTTCTCCTCGGCTCGCTCCTTGGAACAAAGGGTGACACCTGTACCCTTGTGGCATGGCCACTGTTCTTCTGTCACGGACCCAGCAGGCTGCTTACCAGGGGGCCATGGCTTCCAGAGGCAGGCCGGCCTCATCCTGACCACGTGAAACCCCAGAGGTCTTGCCGAAGGATTGTACCTTTCTAGATGAACGACATAAATTCGTGGAAGTGTTTTCAGAAGGGCGTTTTTCCTCCGCTGGTCTCCATTTCCTTGAAAAACACAGACTTGGAGGTAAACAGTCTTTGCTGCTGCAAGTGAGCAAGAACAGATTTCCTTCCACATCCCTAGATCTGACAGTTCTGTTTCCTCTGCCCTTCCTTCCAGCGCTGTCCCCCAGGGAAGCCTGAGAGGACCAAGTTCCAAGGATGGAGGGTGTCCCACAGAGACAAGGTGCAGGGACACCTGGGATTCCCAATGCTTCTGTCTCTCCATCAGTCAGTGTGCTTGGCCTCCTGCCCTCTTGCCTCTCTCCACAACCATCAGGCTGGACCCAATGCCCTTCTAGAAGCAGAGGTAGAGCATTCCTGAAAGGAAGGATGTTGTCAGGTTAAAATGGAGGCTCGATCCTAATGGGAAAGATAAGCCGTGGGCTTCAACTATCTTTTCTTCTTCCTTCCAGACCCTGAAATTGGCTCGTAAACAACACATTGTCAGATCCATTTTCAGCTTCTGGAAATTAAACACTCTGTTAGGAAGAGTTTGTACGAACATCCCTAACTGCGGAGGGCAAAATGAGAGGAATTACTGCCTGTTTGTTTATGCTTTACACTTTATACTTGCAAACTGCTTCAAAATACATTTTGTTTTCTCTTAGGGTTTTTTTTTCCCTCCCCAAGATCCTGGTGGGGATGCATCCTTTAGGTGATTCCTGGGTGTGGGTTGGAGGAAAACAGCAGTAGAGCGACCTGCCTTCAGTCAGCTGCAAATTAGAGGTGGGCTTAACAGGTCCGTGGCAGATGGGATGATTGATTACAACTTCTCCCTCCCCTGTGCTTGTACAACACACCCACACAGAAGCACAGCAGAGTTCTCCACCCCTCTGACAATGAGCCTGACCATGTGACTTTTTTTCCCCAATGCCAAACGGACAAAAGTGCCAGTGAGCCAATTCTCAACCCACGCCATAAGACACAGTGTGAATTTCCGCTTGTCCTTCTGCCATCTCTGTGAGGAGTTTCCCCCAGTAGCTTCTGCCCGTTTATCCTGGGTCCCAAAGTGAACACATGGGTGGCGGGGCACGGGGTGGGGGGGTGGGGGTGGGACAGAGTTGTTCTTATTGACCTGCAGATGCCTGAGTGAGAACAAATGATGGTTTTAATTCTTTGAACTTTGGGGTGGCTTGTTACACAGCATTTCGTGGCCATAGCTGACCAATACAAGTACTTAGTAGAAATTCTGTAGATAGTTGGTGATTAATTAATGGCACCATCCCTGGCATATTTATTTCCTACCGATTTGCTGGGTGTCTATGTTTTTGCCAGGCACTGTGATATGTTAGGTCCTAGGGATACAGATAATAACAAAAATCAATAAAATAATAATAATAATAATAGCTAGTATTTGTTGAGCATTTACTAGGTTCTAGATACTGTGCTTAGCTCTTCCTGTATATGCTCTTACTTAATTTTCCCATCATTCATATGAAGAAATAGAAGAAATTGAGGCTGTGAGAGGTAAGTAACCTGCCCTAGGCCATATGGATGGGAAGACCCAGTCCCTGCCCTCAGGAATCTCAAGGTCTGGCAGAGAATGATGTGTTAATGGTGAACACTCATGCATTCCTGTCTGTGTGACTGAGCTAATGATGATTACTGTCCAAGTCTGGAGTCTGTTGTGAGGCAGCAAAAGGCAGTCTGGCCATTTTGATAGGAGAATCCGCCTTGCTCCTACCTGCAGGCAGAACGCTTGCTCTGGAGGCTGTTAGGAGGAAGTCAGGGGACAGTGAGGTTAAGACCTGGATGAAGGTAAGCCTGTCAGGAAACCCACAGGTGCTGAGGAAAGCCCCGCCTTTGGAATTGTAAATGCTGGAGACTGGGCTTCTGTGGTATGTCGTGTGACCGTGGGTCTACCCCTTGCCCTCCTGTGCCTCAGTCTCCTCACCCCTAAAATGGGCTGGAGGATACAGTGGGGTGAGCCCTGTGGTGGAGCCCTGGATCCCTGCTTTGGAAGGAAAGCGTTTCTCTTTGTTGTTATCAACTGCAAGGGGGAGGGAGGAGGGAGGAGTAGACACGTCCTTTCAGCAGGATGTTAAAAGCAGTACAAACAGTCTCACTGTGCTATTTGTTTGATTAGAGACCATGATGACTGTGTCCCTTTTTCCTGGAAACTGAAATATAGAGAGGGATTTTAGCACCAGCATATGTTGTGTGTGTGTGTGTGTGTGTGTGTGTGTGTGTGTGTGTATTTTGGAGGAGTGGTGGTGTTTGCAGGTTCTGTGGGTTTAGCTTTTCAAAGGGAAGGGTCACAACCACACCAATATCTTCCATTTATTGAGCCACTGTTATAAGCCAGGCACTTACATTATCTCATAATAGCCCTGAGAGGCAGGAGTCCTCTATCTCATGAGGGAGAAAACTGAGCCCTCTTAGGGGTGGGCCTATCAGGTGCTTTCTGTTGTTCGGGAGCACCTCTTCTTAGCTTCTCCTGGGAGAGTAAGATGTTCTTCATGGCTGTGTCATCTTGGGCTAGTTCTGAGTGTTTCTGAGCCACAGTTCCCTGATCTATAAAATGGGCATAACTAAGCCCTTCCTCATGAGTTTGTAATGACGACCGCCACTGAGTAATGTAAATGTCTCGATGTAACTGTCTGAGACAGAGAAGTCACTTGGTAAAGATAATTATTTTATGTAACGCATAACGATTATAGATTTACTCGAAAGACATTGTTAAGTCCTCTGTCCAGATGAAATAATTCTAACTCCATCTTTCTCCCCAGAATGTTTTATTTTGTTTTCACACTCACTGACTTTGCTCAATTCATTTCAAACCACAGAATCACAGACCATCGAAGCTTGAAATCACCCAATGCCTACCCGTCTAGTTGGTTTGAATCTTTTCTTGTTTTTTTGCGAGTCTAACCAGAGAATACTTTTTCCTGACTAAGCCTTGCGGGGAAGGCCAGTGAGTGAAACACAGAAAAGCAGGGTTGTTCTGAGTGAGGCCGGAATGGTAGGTGGTGAAGGCCCAAAGTCCTGTCTGATAGGGGTCCCTCCTCCCTGGAGGGGGAGCCTCTCGGTGCTTCTGAGGCCCTTTGCCTGGTGCTCTTTGAACTGCAGTCATGACCCACCAGTCACCATGAAATCAACTGGGAAGTCTCCACTTAGGCGGAATAGAACAGGAAATATCCAAGTGCCTGGCCCAAAGTCACGGTGAGTGTTGGCTTGTATCAGTTTTATTACGGTTACATAAGCACCCATGTGTCTACTGGACCATGATGTAAAAATCTATTTCTCACTGGGATTTGCCATCACAAAGTTTGGAAGACCAGGGGTGCCTGGGTGGCTCAGCTGGTTGAGCGTCTGACTCTAGATTTCAGCTCTGGCCATGATCTCGCGGGTTCGCGGGTTCGAGCCCTACATCAGGCTCCTCACTGACAGTGCGGAGTCTGCTTGAGATTCTCTCTTTAGCTCTCTCTCTGTCCCTCCCTCGTGCTCTCTCTCTCAAAATAAATAAATGAACTTAAAAACCAATAAAGTTTGGAAAGCCACTGCCCTTCACTCCGATCTTTTCAGTCCACGTTTGGGGAAAAAGAACCCAAAAGAGGGAAGTGACCTGCTTGAGTAACGCAGTAACACAAATCTCTGGATGCTCTGTCCATGGTCTTTTAACGCACCACACAGTGGACTAGGTAATGGTTACCGAGTGCTCACCGAGTGCTGAGTACTGTGCTCACTGCCTCAGGCAAGAAGCCATTTCGTCCCCACCACCCATGATAGTGATGGGTGACAGTAGTTCTATTCGTATCACCATCCAGAGAGGAGGAAACTGAGGCACATGGCAGGTGCACAGGCAGGAAAGAGAACCTGATTCAGACGCAGGTGTGTGGCCCCTGAGCTCGCATGTCACCCACGGGGCCCTGCTACCTGGACTAAGGAGGGTGCACTGGGAACCCAAGGCTGGATGGGGAAGGCAGACCAAGGAGGAAGGAACCCATCCTTTACCGCACCGAGGCCCCCCCCATGGGCCCTGCAGTGCACGCGTGGAGCTCGAGGGGAGCGGATTCCACAGGGATAGCAGCTCCTTGCCGGCTTCTGCTGCCCCAGGCGGGCCAGTGTCCTCAGGCTGGAGCTGGGGGTCACCCACGGCTGCACCCGGGCACGTTCAGTGCCCCTCCAGAAACCTTAGGTAAGGCAGGTGAGGGAGGGCGATCCTGTTAGAGGGACAACCTCGGACCTCTTTTAAGTTGTATTGTTAGCACTTTTGCCCAAGCAGATTACGCATCCTGTGCCCCTCAAGCGGTCGTGTCTGGGATGCTCAGGCAGAAGGCAACAGGCCTGCCGTAAAGCAACTCTGATTTTTGTGTTTCTTTTTAACATTCATTTTCTAGACACACCCCTACAACGCTTCTGTCCTCTTTGTCCCCATTGTCCAGGTGTTCCTGCCTGTGTCTCATCTTTGTCTCCCGTGTATCTGCCTGGAGGCCCCCGTCTTCCTCCACAGGCTCCTCTCTCTCTGTCTCTGGGCCACTATTCTTCCTCTTTCTGTCTGTCACTCCGATGTCATCCCTCCTTTCTCACTGACAGGGACAGAGCTGGCTGCTCCGGATTCTGCACCGCTGGGACGAGGAGACTAATATCGTGGGGGGACAGGCTTTCTTGTGCAGGTTTCTGGGCAAGGCCTACCTCAGCTCCCATCAATCCCCCCTCTCCAGATGGACAGGAGGGGTGCGGTTCGTAGCTGGTTTCTCCATGGGAAACATTAACAAGGTGCCGTTAACCACCGGTAGCCTTTTGAGCCTTGGTTGCCCTGCTCTGGAACACCATCTGATTCCAAAGAGAACCAAAACCGAAATACCCACACCGGACGGGGGGGCGGGGTATTGCAGGGACCTTGACCCTGACATACAAAACAATTCCCCCCTCCCCCCAGCATTCCCAGGATCCTCCCAGAAGCTCTGTGAGAGGGGCCAGTACTGCCCCCACTTCATGGATGAGGGAACTGAGGCTCAGAGTGGTAAGTGAAGTGACCGCCAGGGGTCACACAGCTGGACCACAGCAGTCCAGACTCGAATCCAGGTCTCCTGCCCCCAAACTCCAATGCCGCTTCCCTGAGGCCTGTCCAGATGGAAACTTCAGGGAAAGTGTTGGCAGAGAGAGAGAACAGGAGCAGAATGCAGGTTGCTTAGAATTTTGACGGTCTGTTTCCCGTGTAGTGAGTTCCTCTATTTCTCTGGGCTGCAGTGAGACCATTCCTTCCTGAAGAAAAGTTGGTATTTCTGCCTGCAGGCTGCTTCTCCCTTGGGGCGAAGGTTCCCAAGGCAGCAGGGAAAGGGAGCAGCTGGTGAGAGTTCCTTGCACTGTCCCAGGATCCCATGGGGCTGGGACGGGGTCTGCGGCCCCTGGAGAGAGTCGAAGTTAGCAAGCCTGACAGATCCCCCAGCTGCCCACACCTGCTTGTGTCCACCCTGTCATCCCAGCCTGCTAACAAAGTCTGAGGGCCTCAGTCTGATTTTTGGATGGGCAAGGGGGCACCGAGGAGGGATGGCGAAGGGGGGTAGCACCCCGCCCTCCAGGGCTGCGTGTGATCACGATCAGTGAGAACACCCTAAGGAGGGTCAGAGAGGCCCTCAACAATGGGAGGGACCAGACACCCTCCCTGCATGGAACCTCTCCCTTCACTGCCAGCTTTAAGGGTCAGCATGAGATTTTGTTTAAGGAGCTGAAGCTGGTGGGCTTGGCAGGTCACGGTATGGGGGTGGAGACGCTGGTCCAGTGCTGTCCACTCTGGGGATCTACCAGAGGTCTAGGCAGGCTGGTCTGCCTCAATCAGCCTCCCCGAAGGATGTGCAGTGGACAACTCTGGGAAGCACCATTCCCATTGTGCAGTGGACAACTTACACCCTGGTAGGCGGCAGTCTGGTCTGGGAAGGGACCCTGATATTGATTTTGCTCTGGGCCCCACAAATTATGTAGGCAGCACTGCCTCTTCATATAACCCCGTGGAACAGACATATTCTGCATTGTCACACCTATTCTACAGATGCATAAACTGAGGAATGGAGAGATAAAACGACCTGCACAAACTCAACCCGCCTGTGAGCTGCAGAGCAGGGGTCCTCTTGCATGGACCTCCATTAAATAGCGTCCGTTTCACTGCGGGTGGTGACCCTGTCGCTGTGGCCACACACCTGCTGGGCCCGGTGGTGGACAGGTGACAAACTTGAGTGGCCTTTCCCTCTAGCTCTTAGAGGATAGGGATTTGGAGGATCTCATCAGTCTCTGGAAAAACCTCCAGTCTTTGACAAAGCAGTGAAAATGGCCTGCAGTCCACCCACTCTGTTTCTTTCTTGTTCTGGAAGATGAGTGAGAGGGCAATGGGCGGGGGGCGGGGGGAAGCAAAGATGAACAAATGTCACAGAAAGTCAACGGCACCTCCCTCATCAGGCTGAGCGAGGTAAGGAGGACACAGAGAAATGTCAGGAAGGAACAGCCCCCAACCCAGGCCTGGGACCTCTGGAGGGTTCTGTCCACAGCTCTGTCACCCATGCCGAAAACAAAAAGTGCAAGACAAGCTGGTCCCTACCGCCTAGAACAAAGGGAGGCTGGTGGATCTTAGTCACTGCTGATTTCTGGCAAATAACCGGCTTTAGGAGCAGGACTCCTTGTAAAGTTCCCAGCTCCAAGCTGGAGGCAACATATTCAAAGGGAAATAAGGACCACATCTATCGAGGTGATGGGGAGACCTGGGAGCCTCTTGCAAGCTCGTAATGTCTGAGCCGGAATCTTAGATGCACCTGCCGTGGGTTCGACGCTCTCCCCAGCACGGCTTTTATTCCTTTGGAGTGGTTGGTAGAAGGAAGCTCAGAAGGGCTTATGTGAGCTTGGGAAGTTGTGTATGGGTTTTTAAAAATATAATAAAGTCCTCTACTACTCCCGAGGCCGAGCACATCTGGGAGGAGGGGAGGAAATTGCAAGTGGTTTTTTTCAGCCTGAGATGGAAGGTATTGGCAACACGTTCCCGAGGAGAGGAAGCGCTCTGTTAGCTCTGAGTTCTGAGGTGGCTGGATTCACACATAACACTCCAGCAGCTAAAGGCAACGAGGGAGCTCCAGGTTCCAGCTGAGCACAGGTCTCAGGGCTGGAAACCCTGGGCAGGGGGCGGGGGCAGGAGGACAGAAGGACCAGGACTTCTCTTTGCCTTCTTGACCTCAATTTGCTCCTCTGCAAAATGGGAGGCGGGAGACCGGACTGGAATGGTCCCTTTGGGCTCAGACATTCTGGATTATGAATCTAGAGAAAAGGGACAGGCAGGAAGAGGTTATTCACTAATACGTGTGCTTCTTTATTGTCACGGTGGACACGTGGAAAAAGACATAAGTGTAAATCTCACAAATAATTGTTATCGCAGTAATTGCAAAGCAAACACCTGTGTCACAGATGACCCAGATCCAAATAGAATGGATAATCTGATGGTGCCAGGATCCCTGCGTGGCCTTTCCCACTCACACCTCCTCCCCCGTCCTACAGGCACTCATTGCTTTGCTCTCCTGAAGGTCATTTCCTTCTCCATTTCAGCTTGCCACCATGTATGCATCCCTGAATGATAAAGTTTAGTCTTGTCTTGTTTTGAACCGCATACGAATGGACTCATACGGTGTATGTTACTTGTATCAGCTTCTTTTACGCAAAACCATGACTGTAACATTTGTGTACTTATGCAGATGAAGAAATGGAGCCCCAGAGAAGTTAAGCGACACATCAGAGGTCACAGAACTAGTCATGGCAAAGCGGGGCATGAAGCCACCCTTCCTGGTCACTCCACTACCCAGAGCCATCAGCTGGGGTTGGTGACTTCCATTCCCAGCAAAATGGCAGAGTGGGTAACCTGAGAACGAGAGAGATGGGTCATCTCCTGCTTCACTTTCTTTTTTAGTGTTTATTTACTTTTGAAGGAAAGAAAGAGCGTGAGCGTGGGTAGGGGTGGAGAGAGAGGGAGACACAGAATCCGAAGCAGGCTCCAGGTTCTGAGCTGTCAGCACAGAGCCCGACACGGGGCTCGAACCCAAGAACCGCGATATCATGACCTGAGCCAAAGTCAGACGCTCAAGTGACTGAGCCACCCAGGCGCCACCCACCCACCCCTCCCCTGCTTTTTTTTTTTTTTCTTCATGTTTTCCTAGTTCACTTCTTCATATATAAGTTGGGACGGGGCACCTGAGTGGCTCAAGCAGCTAAGCCTCCGACTTTGGCTCAGGTCGTGATCTTGAAGTTTGGTGAATTCAAGCCCCACGCTGGGTTCTCTGCTGTCAGCGCCCTCTTCGGATCCTCTGCCTCTCTCTCTGCCCCTCCCCCAGTTGCGCACTCTCTCTCTCTATTGAAAATAAATAAACATTAGAACAATTTTTTGAAAAATATGTAGGTTAGGACAAGGTATGAGGATAAATCCGAGTACCTGCGGTCCCCCCTCGTCTCTCATTTCAACAGTGAGCAAACTGATGGGAACATGGATTTTCTGAACCTCTTTAAGAGAGCTCACGGCTCTTGCTCCTGAGGCTGGACGCAAAGGTATCATAAAATCGCCGCATTTTACAGCAGCTTGAGGCCAGAGGACTTTTTCAGCTCCTGCCCGGAAAATTGTTCTCTCGTGTTACCCTTGCCTTTTCCTGGCCCCTCAACTTCATGCCAGGGACCCCTAGAGTCTTGGAAAATACCCTCAAACAATTTCCAACAGTGGCATTAAGTGGTTTCCTCATATTGTCTTCGGCGGGGCTCCCGGCAAGTCAGTTATGTCCTAGATGCGGAGAGCCTCTGGGTTTGGGGAACATAGTAGCAGCTGGGATGACACTTGGGGGAGGGGGATTGTTGGCTGGAGAGGAGAGATGGTGTAGGAGGAGAAAGGGATTGCTGAAGAAATTGGGCTGGTGGAGACCAGGGCATGGGAAGGAGGCCAGGCTTCCCAGGACAACTCAGGAATCACAACACAGGGGTCCCGGCGCTTGGTGAGGGGGCAGGGTGGCAGGGACGAGGACTTGGACAGTGCCTGTCCTGGGTCAGGTCTTCTGGGGTACTCGTGACTGACTCCTTTAGCCCCTCCCAGGAGGGCACAGAGCTCCACCAGGCACCCCTAGCCTTGGTCTGAGGAGTGAACACTGGGCGGGACCCAGGGGCCCTCAAGACGTGCTGGGCACTACTCTGGGGACACCTGTGTGTGAACTCACTTGGGACTCACAGGACCTGACACGTTTTATTGGCATCATTGCTTTATGACAGTGATTTTTTTTTGACAAATGGGGAGACTGAGGCACAGGGAGATTAAACAACATGCTTGAGGCCACCCAGTGGTGGAGCCAGGATTTGAATCCTGTCATCTGGCTTTCTTTTCTTTTCTTTTCTTTCTTTTTTTAATTTTTTTTTATTTTTAAGAGAGACACAGAGCATGAGTGGGGGAGGGGCAGAGAGAGAGGGAGACACAGAATCCAAAGCAGGCTCCAGGCTCCGAGCTGTCAGTACAGAGCCCGATGCGGGGCTTGAACTCACGAACTGCGAGATCATGACCTGAGCTGAACTCGGCAGCTTAACCGACTGAGCCACCCAGGCGCCCCATCTTCTTTTTTCAATGTTAAAAAATGAAAGGATGGGACCAGGTGGGATGGGACCCAAGGTCCTTCCACATCCCACCCCTGGGATGGTTGATGACCTTGTCTGCTAACTTAACTGCAGACTCTGGTGTCACACAGGGCGACAGAACAAACCTTACGATAAACAAGTGGCTTTGTAAAAGACGAGCCTGTCAGGCTAACCCAGTTTCCTTTCTTGACATCATGAGATTATGCGCGAACATCCAGGCCTGCGGCGCGTCCTGCCCAGTGGTTTGTGGGGAGTGGCCGGGAGGCAGAGGTCCCTCGGAGCTCCCCTCCCTGCTCTTGGTGTCTCTCTGAACCGGGCCCAAGCTGCCCGGGACAGCTGATGCTGGGTGAGCCGGCTTGATCTCTTCCACCCACCCTCACGCGATACCCCTGCCCGGTGCCCTTCTTGGGCTCTGAACCCGAAACGCCAGGACAGGGGGATGAAGACGGGTCTCGCGTCCTTTCCCCGTGGGGTAGCGCTGGCTTGTCATCAAGCAGGCTCACCTATGCAGAGTTGGGAACCCAGTGCTTTGCTGGCCTGCCTTGACTGCGGTGCCTGCTGAAGCAGAAAAGCAAAGATAAGCCTCGGAGAGAGGCACCGAGGGGCCGCCTGGTCAGCACTGAAGGGGGGAAGGGTCAGAGGGGAAGGATCGGCCCCAGCTCTGCGCTGAAGCTCTGTGTGGCAGGGTGAGGGGCTTGTGATGGCACTGGGCACCCCCACCCACCCCTGGACGGAGGCCGAAACCCAGACTCGGAGTGACTTGGCCACGTCCACACAGCGACGGATGGCAGAACCAAAATTGAAAGGGGATCTCTGGAGGCCAAGTCCGGGCCCGGTGCACTTACCCTTGCTGCCTTCCCCTCCGGTACCAGCTCGGCAGGCCCTACGCCCTGGTCATATGGGCTGGGCACCCAGAAGGCCCTAGACAGCACCCAGACGGCACCCAGACGGCAATGCTGAGGAACACGAGACTGTGAGAGATGAAAACAAGCTGGTCCCATTCTCTGGGGGAGAATGGGTGGTGGAGACTCAGCGATGCCACGCCCTCTGAGTTCTTGGGGCTCCGGCATCCAGAACCCAAGAGCCCAGGCGTAGGACGGCCCGCAGCTCTGAGTCTCTGCAGGCCAGGAGAGACACAGCTGCCCCTGGAGCCTGGGGCGAGCTCTCTGCTTTCCCTCCGGGTCCCGGACACAGTGACACAGCTGGCCAACACTCAGGACGCATGAGAGTTCTTTTACACTGCACGACAACCCTGTGAGGTTGATTCATCATTGCACAACAGCCTATTAGAGATGAGGAAACTGAGGCATGGAAAGGCTAAGTGCCTGCTTGCACTAGTTAAGTACACGAAGGAGGTGGAAAAACCAGGATTGCGAACCCAGACAGCTTGGCTCCCAGGTCCAAGTACCCAACCCTCAGGTCACCCATCTGGGGTAGTTAAGAAGCACTCCTCCCGCCCCCCCGCATTCCCCAAGGTCCCTGTGGCCTGTCTGTCACAGTGCCCCACCTGAAAGGCAGAGGCCATGCTCAGTGTAGGCCAGTCGGACTCTCTGGAGCTTGAGTCTCAGGCTGAGCGACAAAGGGGACTGGAGTCATCCTCCCAGAGGTGCCCCCAACAAGCCCATTTCTGGCTGAGTTCTTTGGAATTGCCTTTGTTTCTCCAGCTCTTCCTTCACCACTGCATCGCGTCCAGTTTCCTCTTAGTAAGGAAGGAGCCCCAGCAGGAGTCCCTGCTTGTTAGCCAGAATCGGGTTCTACAGTTCAAGAGTCCTGTGGATGCAACCATCCCCCAGATGATTTGCTTCTTTCTTTCTTTCTTTCTTTCTTTCTTTCTTTCTTTCTTTCTTTCTTTCTTTCTTTCTTTCTTTCTTTTTCTTTTTTTCTCTTTCTTCTTTCCTTTCATTTTTCTTTCTTCCTTCTTTTCTTTCCTTCCTTCCTTCTTTCTTTCTTCCTTTCTTTCTTTTTCTTTCTTCCTTCCTTGCTTCCTTTCTTTCTTCTTTCTTTCTTTCTTTCTTTCTTTCTTTCTTTCTTTCTTTAAGTTTATTTATTTATTCTGAGAGAAGAAGAGAGCATGAGCAGGGGAAGGGCAGAGAGAGAGGGAGAGAGAGAATCCCAAGCAGGCTCCGCATCATCAGCGCAGAACCTGTCGAGGAGCATGATCCCACAACTGTGAGACATGACCTGAGCCGAAATCAAGAGTCAGATGCTTAACCGACTGAGCCACCCGGGTGCACCGGTTTTTCATTTCATATACATTTAAAGTAGGCACTAACCACGTGCCCAAACAGGCCTGGATTCAAATTTGGGCTCTGCCACTTACTAGCTGTTGTGAGCCTGAGGAAGTGACCTCACTTCTCTGTCTGATCTTCACCCCTTTCATTTGAAAAATGAGGATATTACTTTGTGGTACAATTATAAAGATGATGCTCTGGCAAAGGAAAAAGCAGGTGCAAAGAATGAGAAGTGAGTGCCTTTGACCACATTAATGGTTGCATTAATGGTCCCATCCTGTTACTCCTCCCTATGTCCATGCCCTTCGCCATGAGACTTTGCAGACCTGTCCTTACTGTGGGTGGGAGGTCCTTCCCTACCTCTTCACTCTGCTCTGAGCCCTGTGCTTTGGCCAGTGGATGATAGCAGCCATGGCTCGGGAAGATACTTGAGATGGGCTTGCAGAATCGAGTGTGCTCTCTTATGCTGCTACAATGGTCTGCAGATGGACATACCCAAGCTTGCCCACCAGTCCCAGGAGGAAGATGAGAGCTACATGGAGCACGGCCATCCCTAACTGAGCCCAGCCTGGATCAGCTGATCCCCGGCCAACTACAGCCTTACCAGTCAGCTCAGCTGAGAGTAGCAGAGCCGGTCAAGTTCAGCCTGGGGCAGCCGACCCCCCTGTGAGTCATCACAGACATGTGAGAAATAAGCTTTCTTGTTATTTTAAGCCACTGAGATTTGGGATATGTTGTTACGTAGCAATAACTGACACATAAACTGGTACCCGGAAGTAGGCTGTCGCCATGACCAAACTTACAATGCGCAGCATCATTTTTGGGGACTGGGTGGTGGGACTGAGCAAACGATTATGGAAAAGTAGTAAGGAAACTGGCAGTGGAGCCTGGAAAAATGGCAACCCACATCATGCAGGGTTGAGTCCATTGGTAAAACTGTTGTCTATAGTAACTTGGGAAACAAAAAAGCTTATCTACTGAACTCTTGGACTCGGGCAAAGAGATTTCCAGGCAGAATATTGAAGGCATCGGTTGGCTCTTATGAGTGTGGTTGGTAAGGTACTAAACGACGAGATGGGCTCAGAAAATAACTACTGGGTGTGTAGACAGTATTAGAAGGACTACAGAGAAGTTAGCATCTGTTCTGTTGATATGGTTTTGGCCCAAAAAGTAGAATGGCATCAAAGACATAGGGAACCCACAGAGTTTTTGTAAACAGTTATATTGACAAAAGGACTCCCAGTCTGAATTAAAGAGACAGAGACCGTCCAAAATGTAAACAGACCTCAGGGTAGGAGGCAATGTGATCGCTTAAAGGCTGTGTTTCATGATGCCTTCAGAAATGGCCCGGGAAGGTGACAGAAAAGAGGCTGGAGCAGGAGCCATGGAGAACAGGGGAGAGGGGACCCTCTCCCAGAAGCAGATCTTAGGGCCGATCAGAGAATGTTACCTGCCCTGTGGGCTGGGGTACAGCCCCACTGAGTACAGTGCCCCACTGCACTCAGGGTACAGCCCAGAGACATTGTCCCAGCAAGATTTCAGAATTGCTGCGGACCAGGGACCACTATGGAAGTCCTTCTTTGCTGGTTTGAATGGCAGTGTTCATGGCAGATATCCTGTTCCCAGTTTACCACTGTACGTTGGAGGCACGGAAGATGGGCAGCTGTCCCCGGGTCTCTGAAGGTAGATGTGATCTAGTTGTGTCTGGACTTGACGTAGATCATGAGAAAGTAGACTCCAAGCTTGATGCCATTGGTTGATTTGGATTCTTGCTATGGTAGTGAATTTTGAATGGGGTCCGGGGGGAGGACCTGAATAATTTGGGTCATAAAGGCCGAATGTGGTAGATTTGACCGCACCAAGGGACGCAATTCTTCACCCTTCCCTGTATCCGTGTCCTTTGCATGTTCTCCTATTGTGGGCAAGAGTCCCTTCCCCATCCCTGACTCCTGGCTCAGCCCCAAGACTTGCTTTAGACAATAGGATGTGAGCAGATATCACAAAAGCAGAGCCTTGACAAGTGCTTCCCCCACAGGGCTTCCCCACCTTGCACCTCTGACGATGCCACGAGAAGAACATGCTCAGGCTAGCCTAGTGATCCATGGAGGAGGACAAAAGAGCCATCCCCAACCCAGCCAGCCAGCCAGCCAGCTTCAGACTTCTGTCCACTCAAGGCCTATAGAAGGGCACCTGGGTGGCTCAGTCAGTTAAGCGTCCAACTCTCTGTTTCAGATCAGGTCGTGATCTCATGGTTCCATGAGTTCGAGCCCTGTGTCGGGCTCTGTGCTGACAGCACGGAGCCTACTTGGGATTCTCTCTCTTCCACTCTCTCTGCCCCTCCCCAGCTCATGCTGTCTCTGTCTTTCTCAAAATAAATAGATAAATTTAAAAAGAAAACAAAGACCCATAGAACTACCCATCCAACTCAGTCTAAACCAGCTGACCCCGGGCAATCCACTCACAGGAAAACTAATGATTGCTGTTTTAAGTCACAGAAGTTTGAAGTGATTTATTATGCAGCAATAGCTGATTGGACATAGCTACAAAGTGGAGTTTTTCTCCACGGCAGGCTGCTAGCCATGCATGAAGACCAAGTGAAACTTTTATCTTGTAAGAATTTTTCTAACACCAATCATGCTAACAACGAAAGCTACTACTTATTAAACTCCTATGGCCGGGTCTTGTGAGAAGAGCCACATATGTATCAGCTCATTGAATTCTTAAAACAACCCTAAGGGGTGGGTGTGATTATTCCCATTTTACAGATGAAAACTGGTGAGGCTCAGAGAGGTTAAGAAACCAGTTCTAGGTCACACAGCTAATTTACAGCAGAGTTTGGATTCAACTCCAAGCCAGCCAACTCCACAACCTGCCTTCAGAGTGTTCTCTGTCCTACTTCTGGCTTTATTTATGGTGTGACCATGTTCACTACAATCTCAAAGAGAAAAGAAAAAAAAAACTTGTAAAAAGAGCAAAAACAACAAAAATGTTATTCCAAGTAATGTAGTAACTTTTTTTGTGTATATACTTGGCTGTACTCTAAGCGGTTGGTTTGTACGAGATGGTTAAAAAGGGGCCAAAGATAAAAGGTTTCTTTTCCTCCCTTTTCCTGTATATGAAGTTGCTGTTTGTTTTTTCACGTTTGTTGTATGTGTGAAACAATGTTGTCCAACAATGGACCGGAATTTTATTTTGCTGAGTTGTTCTAACAAGAACAACAAATATAAGTGGGTGTAGGCATTGTAGCCGATGGGGTTGGCTTCTTCCTTGGGAAGAAGTGACTCCATTTTTTAGGCTGTGCACAGGGTCACACAGCACTTGCTGGTTTTGTTTTCCCAATAGAATTTTTTTTTAAGTTTATTTATTTATTTTGAGAGAGAGAGAGAAAGAGAGAGAGCGCAGGGGAGGGGCAGAGAGAAAGGGAGAGCGAGAATCCCAAGCAGGCTCCACACTGTCAGCGCAGAGCCCAGCATAGGGCTCGAACTCACAAATCTTGAGATCATGACCTGAGACGAAGTCGGACGCTAAACCAACTGAGCCAGCCAGGGGCCCCAATAGAAGCAACAGAAGACATTCTATAAGCAGGTGTCAGAGAATCGCAGAAGCGAAAGGCAGACACTCAGATAAGGTGAGGTAGAAACCGCAGGAGGCTGATAGGACGGCACCCCTAGGTCAGGGAAGAGGTCAGACCTCGCAACTGGGAGCGCAGCCCCATGGAATCGGGACTCAGTCTTCCTGGAAGGCCCTGCCTGGCTTGTGCAGGTGCCGTTGAGAGAGCAGAGATTATTTTTGACACGTCAAGGACATCACCGAACAGAGGTTGGGGCACGGAGTCCCCTTGGTTCCATACATAGAGGACGCCCACGGAGAAACCACGACACGGAGAAAATGAGGCTTGGACTGGGCATCAGAAGATGGTCAGGATTTGGGTAACTTAAGAAGAAATCTCAGGGAAGGATTACCCAAAGTCCTGGGACTAGCCTGGGGCAGGATGGGACTGACCACGGATCCAGGTGTGCGCGCTTCCTACTACCCCACATTGCCCTGGGGAAGGTCCCCGCTCTGGCAACTCCCAGCCAGGCCCTGAGCATATGCCTGTCCAGCAGCTGGCACCATGGCCGTGGGCACCTGCAGCCCTGGGTGAAAGCTGGGGAGAGCAGGTGACAGTGGCCTTCTGGGTGGTGGAGTGTGGTGGTGACAAGCACAGACTCTGTAGCAGGTGGCTGGGGACCTATTCCTCGCTCTGCTGCTAACCAGCCACGCGGCCTCAGGCAAGTCACTTAACCTCTTTTATTTTTAAACTTTTCATGTTGAGAGACTTACAGATTTATAAAAGAGTGGCAAAGAGATTTTACATATTACCTGTCACCACACGTCACATACCTGTCACCCAGCTTCCCCTGATGTTGACCTCTTACATCACTAGGGTACTTTCGTCCCAGGCAAGAAATTAACACTGGTACATTACAGTTCACTGCATTCCAGGCTTTCCTCGCATTTCCGGTTTTTCCACCGATGTTCTTGTTCTGTTCTGGGATCCCCCACGGGATATAACACCACATTTAGATTCCACCTCTCTTTGCTTCGGTCCCCTCAGTTGCAAAATGGGGATGATGGTAATGATGGCACCTATTTCATCGTGAGGATCCAGGGGTGGACCACAGATGTCCAACACGGAGATGGTGCCTGGCACAGGGAGGTGCTGTGTAAGTGGAGGCCATGATTATTTCACTCCACCTAGCAACACCGTTGCGTGACCTCTGCAGTATGCCTTCCGGGACCAGCTAGGACCTCTACCACTCACTTGGGACTCAGGTTCTTCTGTAACCCCTGGCAGGCTGGGTTGGAGACAGTCAACCCCAGACATCATCACTGAGACCCAAGAGGTGCTTCTCCTACCTCTGCAAACTGACCAGGAGCAGTGGCTTGGGACTCACTTTGGAATCAGGCAGGCCTGGGTTCAAATCATGACTTGAACGAGGTGGTGGGGGGCGGGGAGTGGTATGGCCACCCACCCTCCTGTCATCTAACAAGTAGCTACTAAGGGCCCACCGGTCACGCCTGGCTCTGTGCTAGACATTTCCCCACACCCTCCCAGCAACTCGTAGGATGCTTGATGTTTCCATCCCCATTATACAGATAAGAGAACTGAGGCTCAGAGTGTTTGAATGAATGACTGAAGTTATCCAGCTAGGAAGTAAGGGAGCCAGGACACAAGCCCAGCCCCTTTGGGTGTGGAACCCAAGCCATCAGCTGTTCTTCCAGTTGCTACTGCCTCTCTGAGCACCAGCCCTGTTAATAACAGCCATAACCCCGGGTACAGGTATGGCTCTAATCACTTTACATGAACTCAACCAGTGAATAAACTGTTTTTGTTTTAATTCACTCGCTCCTTATAATAACTCTTCAGGGTGGGTGCTATTATTACGCCTCTCTTACAGATGAGGCACAGAGAGATTAAGTGACTTGCCCGAGGTCACACAGCTAGAAGGTGACAGAGGCTTTGAATCCAGACTGTCCACCTCCAGCACTTGCCCTACTCAGCACTGAGTCACCTGCTACGCACTCATCTTTTTTTTCTTTTTACACTCATTTTCTGTAGCCAGGATTTCACAGACTCAGGGTCTGAGGGCCCCACACGTCCTGGGGGTGGTGGTGGACAGGACACAGAGCTGCCTTAGAAATAGGAGGAGAAATAGAAGCAGAAATAGGGACCCAGAAAGAGGGTGGGCAGCAGAGCACGGTCGGGGACAGCCCGAGACCCTCCTCTCCAAGTCACGAGGCCGCCCGGAAGCCCGGGCCGAGTGCCCCACGCTGGCCCTGCCGCCCGAGACCACCCTCGGGGAGCTTCCTGCTGACTCTGAGTTCTGGAGGCGGCCCCCAGGGAATGCCCTGATGGCCTGGTTGGGCATTTTTGCAGAAGCATCAGCTGGGGAGAAGAGGGCGGGCAGGGAGGGGAGCAGAGAGGAGATGGAACAACATGGCCAAGGCCAGGGGCAGCTGGGCAGAGTGGAGGGGAAGCCGGCATATGTGATTCCCTGTTAGCCAGGCGGCGTGTTCAAATGAGGACAAATATGTATGAGTGGGCACGGAGCCCACAGGGAGCCCAGCAGCACAGTGCAGAGAGGGCTTGGTCTGCCTGGGAAGTCGCTGCAGGGGTCTCCATCATGCTAGGAAAAGCAGGGAGTCTGAGTTTGCTGCAAAAGAAGGGGGGGTCTGGGGAGGGGGAGAAGACGGAAGCTATCCATTGTCATGCCTGCTGCCCGCCCTGAGGCCGATGGCCACTGTCAGCCACCCTCTCTTCCAGCCACTCTGGGAGGCAGGGATTATGGAGGTTCAGAGAAATGAACTGATTTGCCCAAGGTCACACAGGTTACTAACTGCAAGGTGAGGTGTCTCAGATGGTATCCTGGTCCGAGGAGGGTGGGGTGTTCAGGACTTATAGAGAGCTTCCACACCAGGCTGGCCTCCCAGCTTGCAGCCCCACCTGCTATCATTTGTGGCTTTGAGGTGCAGAGGGGACTCTAGGGCAGCTCATGGGCTCCGGGCTCACACCTAGCAGTGGAAGCAGCCACAAAGGTCAACCCCCAGCCTTGGGGACAAGGACAGATTTGAGGGCTTTAAAAGACAGGCACAAAAAAAAAAAATTAAGAGGGCAAAGAAGGCAGCACTTTAGTTAGTTTGGAGTGGATGAGGAGGGAGGCGTTCAGGCGAAGGTTTAAAGAACTAGACCGAGAAGGGTCTTGAGGAACAGGAAATAGGCCAACAGGTGCAGAGAAGAGGGGCAGGGGCAGTGTTTGCTGCTGATTGCACTGAAGGCCCCAGTGAATGGCCTCCCTGAACCCACGCCTTCTGCAACGAGACTTTGTAGCTCCTCCCACCCGCGAATCAGGGATGCCCTTGGTACTGGTTTGGGCAGAGAGAAAGCAGCTGAAGTGTGCCAGGCCTGAGCCCAAGCCATAAGAGGCCTTGCACGCCCCCGCTCACTCTCTTGGACCCTGGCCTCCTCGGTGTGAACAGCAGGGTCTAGCCTCCTGAGGGGAGGTAGCTGGAGGGATGCGTGAAACGAGCGAAGGGACTCAGAGTACATGTATCATGACGAGCCCTGAGTAATGTATAGAATTGTTGAGTCACTGGGGCGCCTGGGTGGCCCAGTCGTTAAGTGTCCAACTCTTGATCTCAGCTCAGGTCATGATTTCATGGATCCTGAGATGGAGTCTGGAATTGGGCCCCACCCAGCATGGAGCGTGCTTGGGATTCTCTCTTTCTCTGTCTCTCTCTGTCCCTCCACTGCGCGTGCTCTCTCTCTCTCTCTCTCTCTCAAAATAAATAAATAAACTTAAAAAAAAAAAAAAAGAATTGGTGAATCACTATGTTTTGTACACCTGAAACTAATAGAACACTGTACGTTAACCATACTGGAATTAAAACAAAATAAATTAAATTGTCGGGAGGTGTTAGGTTATGAAGGTGGAGCCCTCATGGATGGGATCTGTGCCCTTATGAAGGAGACCCCACAGAGGTCATACCTTCTCTGCCGTGTGAGAACACACGAGAAAAGGCCCGTCTGCAACCCAGAAGATGGCCCTCACCAGGACTGGACCACGCTGGTACCCCAACCTCAGACTTCCAGACTCCAGAACTGGGAGAAATAAATGTCTGCTGTTTATAAGCATCCAGTCTTGTGGTAGTTTCTTACAACAGCTCAAGTGGATAAGACATCGTCTGTGGACATCTTCCATTGCTCCATGGCTATATGGGGTTGGTTATGTCTACTATTCTAGGTGTCTGGAGTGGGGGGAAGGCCTTACCCTTTTGCGGGGGTGGGGGGGCGTCTTAGATGTGCCTCCTCTGCTGGAGTCACCAGTGCTGCTGGGGGTGGGGAGACCTGCACTCACGGAAGGGGCCCGAGCTGGGAGTCTGGACACGAGCCCTGGTCCTGGCATTGTCCCAACAACTGTGACTCTTGGGCAAGACCGTCCCCCAGTGGCTCAGTATGTCAAGCAGAGGGCAGGGAGTCGAGGGAATCGTTGCAATCCTGTGCTGATCTCCAGCAAGCACCTTTGGCATTATCCCCTGAAAACCTGCATCTGAAAATCAGGCAAGGAGGCTACCTGTGTGGGATGCTTCCCACATGCTGGGAGCCCTCAGCACCTGCCACTGAGTGTGATTCCCCAGGAGGCCCAGAGAGGTTCCAAGACATTCCACAGCCAGAAAGTGGCCAAGGCTGAACTGGAACCCCAGTCTCGGGCCCTGTAAGGATGCTCTGTGCCACAGAGCTGGGACCCCAGCTCAGCTGCACACCCACTCTGGCAAAAGCACAGGTAGGAAGTAGGTGAGAAGTGGGTTAGCTCCTCGGGAGGGGCCGAAACCAAGGCCTACTACTTCTGTACCGAGGAGTGAAACTGGGGTGGGGGTGGTCCCAGGCCCTCTGTCCCCCAGGACAGGTCCCCGTGTCCTGACTCTGGGGCTCCAGTTGGAAATTGGAGTTGCAAGGCAGGCTCTCCCTTCCCCACCCAGGCAGATCCCGAGCCCGGCACTGCCACTGCTGCCCCTCCAACCAGGCTGGAACCCTCCCCTCAGCCTGGGTCACTCTTAGGCTGCTTACCTGTGTGAGCTAAAGAGCCTTGGCCTTGGAGTCAGGCAGCCCTGAGTCAGGCCCTGGCTTTCTAACACTTTACCTCTCCGTGCCTCAGTTTCCTCATCTGTCAAATGGGAATAAGGAGAGCGATGACCTCCCGAGGTTGGGGGAAGGACAGGGCCCTTGGGTGTCTGTGTGTGGTTTGGATTCATGCGGCAGGGGGTTGGGAGGAGGAGCCCTCAGGAGTGCTCCCCACAGACACACCTAGTTCTGGTATCTCACTCCCCTCCTCAGAGAAGTAAAAGCTGCCTCTGTCCCTCTCCCTCAGAGCACTTGAATGATTTTTTTTTTTTTTATACTTATTTATTCTTGAGACAGAAAGAGACAGCGCATGAGCAGGGAAGGGGCAGAGAGACCGGGAGACACAGAATCCGAAGCAGATTGCAGGCTCTGAGCTGTCAGCACAGAGCCCGACGCGGGGCTTGAACCCACAAACCTGAGCCAAAGTCGGACGCCTAACCGACTGAGCCACCCAGGTGCCCCTTGAATGATCTTTTTTGGAAAAGCACAGTGATTTCCAAGGCAAGCCCAAGTCGTGAGCGGCTCCCGTGGCAGGTCCCACAGTTTGGACTCGGACCTGCAATTCATTCCGCGGTCATGCTTTATTCCTGCTGAACCCAGGCCCCCGCACTCTCGGCCCAGGGCTCCTCCTGGGGCCCTCTTCTCCTCGCTCTCCCGGGATCTGCGCGCCTGCCGACCCCGAGACGCTCGCGCTGCCTCGGGAGATGACAGAGTTGGGTGTCTAGAACACGCAGCTGCGCTCCCGCACGAGCTCTGAGCTCCGCAGAGGCCCCAGGGGGCGGCGGCCAGCACCCCCCACCGGCCCGCTCCGCGAGGGACCTGGGCTCCCAGCCAGGTCCTCAGCTCCCCCTGCCCGTCCCCGCCCCTCCCGCCGGACAAACACCCCCCACCCCCACCCCCTCCTGCGGGAAAACCTCCCCGGCGAAAGGCTCCGCCTCCGAGCGGGCTCAGGAGTGGCAGGAAGGGCAGCCAATGACAATGGAGGCAGAACATTACATCATCACTCTGGGCTCCCATTGGTTGGCAAGACAGCCTCCTGGGCTCCGCATCCGAACTGTGACTCTAGGCCTCTGTGCCCCAGGCTCCCAGAGCCTTGGGGTCAGGCTGGCAGAGAAGGCCCGTGTAGGGCAGAACGCTGGGCAGACGGAGGTCCGGGCTGTGCCACTGAGCAGGGGAGAGGCGTGGTGTCGGCAGGCGTCCCTTTCCTCACGTGCAAGTTTCCTATTCTAACACCCTCCCCCACTGCCACCATTTTACAGAACTCCCAAGACCACCTTCTGCCCCCCCCCCCCCCCCCCCCCCCCGTTCCGCTACCTCCACATATTCACCCACTTGTGCGTCCTCCCTGGAGGGCTGCTAGCCCTCGGGGGACAGAGGTCTTGTCTGGTCTTGTCTGGCTCGCTCTCCGTTGCATCCCCGGAGCCTGGCAGGACGTGGACACGTATGATAATGGTTTGCATGAGCTGAATGTTTCCTAAAAGGCAGACACTGCTAAGGCTTCTATGTTATTTTATTCATATTGTAAACATTAACTCTGCGCAGACATTGAGGCTGGGTGAGCATAACGGATGGTCCAAGGTCATAGACCTGGTGAGTGGGAAATTCGGCATTTGCCACCCAGGCGGACTGGCTCTAGAGCCCTTAATCTCTATGCCCCGGGGAATGAATAGCCAACCCTCGCTGTTGGGCCTGGTTTAAGCTCCCCAGCCCGATGGGCAGTCTTTGGTAGGAGGCTTCCTTGGCCTGGCTTGTTGGGGCCAGGCAGTTCCACTGAGCCGTCTTAGTGAGCTTGGGTGGTGATGGGGAAAAACCGTTGCTGGGATTTGAGAGGTCAGTCCTGAAATGTCAGAAAGGATTTCAGCTCTTCTGCCACCCGGATGATGGCGGCGCATACATCACAGCGAGCTGGCTCACGTCAGGTCATCCGTGGCATTCGATGCTGGCGTGTTGCTTCCTCTTCTCTCCAGGCCCCCGCGCCCCATCTTTCTCTCAGTTCTAGTCCGAGCGCTGCGCAGATTCTCTGTGAGTGATCCTAAGAAACCGTGCCTCCTCTCTAGGCCTTGGTGTCCCCTCACCTGCACCAGGAAAAGGTGGGATGGATACTCTCAGACCCAGAAAACCTTTGGGGTCCAACCCGTGCCCTCCACTGGAGGTCTCTGGCCATTGGGCCTGTGCCCTATTGTTTTGAGCCATGGGGGGTGCTGTCCCAGTGGTGCCAGGTGGGGGAGGGGGGAGTGCAGGTGTCTGAGTGCTGCGCTGAGGCCGGAGGGACAGAGAGAATGAGGCCCAGCAGGGGAACGCATACTTTAACGGATAACTGCAAAGGTGTCTGTGAGTAGGAGCACAGGGAGAGAGCATTCAAGTCTGCACTGGAGTCTGAAGGATGCTTTGAGGATGAGAATGCAGCCCTTGGCTGAGCCTTAATGTGGCCCAGAAGTTTGTCAGGCAGATGGGCTGGGGAGAGGGAAGCACTCACTCACTCACTCACTCACTCATATTTTCTGAATAAATACAGAAGGGCATATTGTGGAAAAGAATGTATCAGGGGAAGATAGGACTGGGTACTTTTAAAATCCAGAGTGGCCTTCACCATGGGTGTTCAGAATCTCCATGTAGGGTTCCAGGAGGGGGCTGGGCCTCTCCCTTTTGGGCAGGCCTGACTGTTGGGTGCTGCCTCTCTTTTCCCCTTCCCACCGCACAGCCAGCCCATGCAGTGTCTGTGAGCTGCTCTAGAAGGATGTGACTCCAAGGAGGCTCTGGGAGCCGTGTATCCTAGCAACCGCCGAGGCTGGCATCAGCAGGGCTAGGCCCAGACTCAAGGTGTGTTCTAATTTTTCAGCCTTCTATTAATGGTGCATCTCCCACAGGGATGGGGGTAGGAAGGAAGAGGAGGGAGATGGTCAGGAAGTCTAGCATCCAGCCCCCTACTGTCTCTCAAACAACACAGTTGGGGCGGGGGCGGTGGGGGGGGGGTAAGGGGGTGGGGTAGGGGGAAGGAGGGAGACAAAGGGAGCCCTTTAGCTGAACATACCCCGGGCCGGTCACCAAGGCCAATTTATAATCATTCAGAATACAATGAATCCAGGTAGTGATCGTTGGTGACAGCTAACATGGTGAAAGGATAGACAGATGGAAATGATGTTCCTTCTCGTGGAAGACTGTAACACCACCTAGGAAGTATTCCTACCAAAAGTCAAACCAGAATCTGATCAAGCCTCGACAGGTAACTCCTGGTTACAGAGATATAACCAGATGAACAGAGAAGCTCAAGAGAAATCCCAGCCAATTATAACGGATGGACTTTATTTGGATCCTGAGTCTTAATAACAAACTAAAAAACAACAATGACAATAAAAACTGAGACATCCAATGAGACCATTGGGGAAATTTAAACACTGACTGGATATTTAATCATGTCAGTGAGTGATTTTTTAATTTTTGAGGGCAGTTAAGATGGTTGGGACTATGCTTAAAAAGAGTCCTAACTGGGGCACCTGGGTGGCCCAGTAGGTCGAGCGTCCGACTTCGGCTCAGGTCATGATCTCGCGGTCCGTAGGTTCGAGCCCCGCGTCGGGCTCTGTGCTGACCGCTCAGAGCCTGGAGCCTGTTTCGGATTCTGTGTTTCCCTCTCTCTCTGACCTTCCCCCATTCATGCTCTGTCTCTCTCTGTCTCAAAAATGAATAAACGTTAAAAAAAAATTAAAAAAAAAAAGAGTCCTAACTGCTGAGGAATGCAAACGGAAATATTTGTGGATGAAATCATCAGATGTCTGGAGTGTGCTTTCAAGTCATGCACAGTGGAGAGGTGGATGTGGGGGGTTACATGCAATGAGATTGACCCTGAGCTGATAATTGTTGTAGTTGGTGATGACGGGTGCTTGGGGTCATACTACCCTATTAATTTGAGTCATATGAAATTGCTGATATTTGACCACTTTTGACCTTCAAAATGGCAATTTCGTATGGTGCAAACTAATTTTTTGGTATATGCTTGACATTTTTTCCTAATAAGGTATATATTTTTTTAGAGCAGAAGGAGAGGTCCATGCCTGCTTTTCCAGAAGTCTCTGCACTAGGAAAGAGGTATCGTAGGCTGGTACTAAAATATGTAGCACTGTCATGAGAAAAGCTGAAAACAGCCCTCCGAGGCTTTTGTAACCTGTGTGAATTATTTTCTGTTGAACTAGTAATAATAGTCATTCACGATTTGCTGGCCACTGACAGCAAATGTTCGGCGACTTGCCTGGGTGTGTTTGAGCCGCAGAAGGTGGCTTCATTGATTTATTTTTTATTTTTTTAAAAATGTTTATCTTTTTGAGGGGGAGGGGCAGAGAGAGAGGGGGAGACACAGAATGGAAAGCAAGCTTCAGGCTCTGAGCTGTCAGCACGGAGCCCAATGGGGGGGCCGGAACTTGTGAACTGGGAGATGATGACCTGAGCTGAAGTCGGACACTTAACCGACTGAGCCACCCAGGCGCCCATTCATTGATGTTTTAATTGCTCAATAAGAAACAATAAAAAACTGAATCCAAACAAGCAATACACGGGGCATCAAATGGAAATTCTTGCCTTATGAAGGCAACTTGGGTCATTCCCGGAGTTTCTGGAGATACACTAGCTTTGTGGGACATTGTCTGGACGATCCCCGCAGTGGGTGCAGAGGCAGGCCTGGGACTTCAGCCCTGCTTTGTTCCGTGGTCTCTGCATATCTCTCGACCTTTGGAGCCACAGCGTCAACTCTTACCTTTTTTGGGACTTGTGGTTTCCTGTACCTGGAAAAGGCTGGGGTTTTCCATTAAGTCCCTTCTCTGGTTGCTGTTTCTGTCTCGGTGATGAGTTAGTTACTAGATCAACCAACAAGGTTTTCTTTGTTTGTTTCAAAAATATTTATTCATTTATTCTTTTTAAGTAGGCGCCACACCCCACATGGGGCTCGAACCCACGACCTCAAGATCAACAGTCACATGCTCCACCAACTGAGCCAGCCAGGTGGCCCCTTATTTGTGTTTAATGTCTTCTCTTTGCTGACGACTGTGGTGGGTGCTGGTTTCTTGTCTTAACAAGCTCACCAATCAAATCCCGACTCTACCTCTTACAAGCTTTGTGACCTCAAGCAAGTATTTCATCTCCGTTTGGGCCTCAGTTTCCTTACTTGCAAACTGGGGGTAAGGAGAGTTAATACCCTTGTGTAGGGATTTTGTGAGGATTAAATGAGATAAAGCAGGCCAAGTACTTAGTGTCTGGCACATTGTAGGGCCCAGTGAATGGTAACTACTAGGACTACTATAATTATTATTACATAAAGCCCTGAGTGTTTAACAGTGAATACAGACCCTGTGGTTCCAATGATGTGTGATGTAAGACATCCTAGGGGACTGGTGTCACAGGGAAATCTTGCACTAAACCTTGAAGGATAAGAGAATCGGAAAGTACCAACTGCCCCTCAATATTCATTCTTCCCCTTTTTCTTAATAACAAAATCGAGACTACATTTTCCAGCCTTCCTTGCTGTTAGGTTTGGCCATGTGACTAAGTTCTGGCCAAAGAAGTGAAAGCACACGCTTTAAGTAAGACTTCTGGAAAGCCTGCTTAAAAGAATCTGACTCAGCTGGGAGCAGAGTCCCTTTATCCCTCTTTCTTTTTTCTGTTGGTCTGGAATGCTGATGTGATGGCTGGAATTCCAGCATCTACTTTGAAGTATGAGTTGACCTTGCAGACAGAAAATATGCACTGAGGATGATGGAGCATAATGGGAGCCTATTTTTTTTAAATGATACTATGGAGTCACTATGCTGTCCCTGAACTGCCTATCTCTTTGCTTTTTTGTGTGACAGAAACGAACTTCTATATTACGTCTCCCGTTTTTTCCTGTTATTTGAAGCTGAACCTAATTCCAGGGGTCATATTCAAAATATTAAACACCAGAGTGGCATGGGCACGGACAAGTCTCAACAAACTCTGGTCACAGTGCTAGGGTACCAGATGAAGGGCTAGGATAGCAGGGAGATTGGAGCAGAAGATATTTATCGTATAGTATGGAAGTATTTTAATATTTTAGCCACCAGTCCAGGTATATCAATACATATCAGCTGAAAACTAGCTGAATACCAGCCCTGCTTATTCTTAGCTGATACAACAAAGTTTGAGAATAGCTAAAAAGACAAGAAGGCCTTCGGATCATGGGCACAGCTTGAGTAGAGGTTTAGTGAGTGAGTGAAGCATGGTGAGTTATGAACACTGAGAACTCTAATTCAATCTGACTTGATGGGAATGTTTTTTTCTTTTTTCTTTCTCCAATTTTTTTTGGTGTTAAAATACAGGTGTGTAAAATCATTTTAACCATTTTTAAGTGTACAGTTCAACAGGATTGAGTACATTTATAGTGTTATGCGATCATCACCACTGCCCATCTCCAGAACTCTTTCATCTTGTAAAACTGACGTTGTCCCTGTGAAACACTAACCCCTCACATCCCCCACTCCAGCCCCCCCAGCTGCCATTTCACTTTCCGTTCCTGTGATTTTGACTACTCCAAGTACTTCAGGTAAGTGGGGCCATAGAGTATTTGTCTTTTTGTAACTGGCTTATTTCACTTAGCATAATGTCCTCAAGTTTCTTTCTTTCTTTTTTTTTTTTTTCAACGTTTTTTATTTATTTTTGGACAGAGAGAGACAGAGCATGAACGGGGGAGGGGCAGAGAGAGAGGGAGACACAGAAGCGGAAACAGGCTCCAGGCTCCGAGCCGTCAGCCCAGAGCCCGACGCGGGGCTCGAACTCACGGACCGCGAGATCGTGACCTGGCTGAAGTCGGACGCTTAACCGACTGCGCCACCCAGGCGCCCCGTGTCCTCAAGTTTCATCCACACTGCAGCACATGTCAGCATTTCCTTCCTTTGTAAGGTTGAATAATATTCATTTGTGTATATATGCCACATTGTGTTTATTTCTTCATCCATCAATGGACACTTGGGTTTCTTCCATGTTTTCGCTGCTGTGAACATGGGCGTACATATTTGAGTCCCTGCTTTCAGTTTTTTTTTGGTATATACCCAGAAGTGGGATTACTGGATCATTGGGTATTTCTACTTTTAATTTTTTGAGGAATCTCCATACTGTTTTCCACAGTGGCCGCACCATCTGGCATTCCCCAAAACAGTGCACAAGTGTTCCGATGACCCCACGTCCTCGCCAAAACTTGTTGTTTCCCATTTGGGGATAGTAGCCATTCAAATGGGTGTAGGGTAGTATCTCATTGTAGTTTTTTTTTAATAAATAAAAAAATTTAATGTTTATTTTTGAGAGAGAGAGAGAGACAAAGTGCAGGCAGGGGAGGGGCAGAGTGAGAGGGAGACACAGAATCCGAAGCAGGCTCCAGGCTTTGAGCTGTCGACACAGAGCCCGACGCGTGGTTCGAACCCATGGACCGTGAGATCATGACCTGAGCCAAAGTCAGATGCTTCACTGACTGAGCCACCCAGACATCCCTCATTGTAGTTTTGATTTGCATTTCCCTAATGACTAGCAATGCTGAGCATCTTTTCATGTGTTTACTGGCTATTTGTATATCTTCTTCAAAGAGAGAATGTTCTTTTGAGCGAATG
Source organism: Neofelis nebulosa (assembly GCF_028018385.1). Lineage (NCBI taxonomy): Eukaryota > Metazoa > Chordata > Mammalia > Carnivora > Felidae > Neofelis > Neofelis nebulosa. The sequence goes on from NC_080788.1 coordinate 134,916,760, forward strand.
TGTGTATGTGTAGGTTATAAAAGGAGCGGGAAGATAACATCAGAGGTCACACAAATCAGGTAACAGAAGCTAGTGAGAGGTAAATTCAGGAGTATTCTTGAATTTCAGCATTTGTGGGCTTTGGAGTACACGAGGGACTAGATGGCCATGGGAAGTAAGAATCTTGGTTCTGCAGTGCTGGTGTGTGTGTGAGTGTGTGTGTGTTTCAGTTTCCATTGCAGTATAACCAGCCATCTCTATTAGTCAAAGAAACACAAATCCACCCAGATTTGAGGGTGAGCAGGCCTGGTTGCCCCCTCTCACGGGAGGGATGTCAAGGTCACATCGCCGAAACATACGTGAGGTGGGCCATGCTATTGCAGCCATCTTTGGATGCGACAACCTGGCACAGGAGGTGTCCTTCCTTTTCAACACTGGTCTTGTTAAGAAGCCCCTCGGGGTGGAAGCCTTCTCTTTCTTCCCAGTCCCAGCCTGCTCAGAACTAGGAGGAGGTTCTCACTGTCTTCCAAATGGGATACACAGTGTGCACCTAAATTATTTCTGGAAACCAACTATATCTTTGGTGGAAAACGTCCAAGAAAAAGCTTAAGCACTGAACTAATTAGCTAATGTAATTGAAACAAACGGAATAGTGCAGGCTCTAAGTATGACTCGAAAATGCAGAGAAATGGATTTTTCAGTGGGAGGTGATATAGTTCCCATCACTACCCAAAATTACTGGCTTTATGAGTTATTCATTTAGCAGAATTTCCTGAATGCCCACGAGGTGCCAAGCACTGTGCTGGGTCGAGGTTGAAGATGGAGATGCCCCTGTAAGATGCTTAAACTTAGCAGCAGAGAAGAAGAAGAAGAAGAAGAAGAAGAAGAAGAAGAAGAAGAAGAAGAAGAAGAAGAAGAAGAAGAAGAAGAAGAAAAAGAACGTAGACTCGCTCAGCGCTCTGAGGGAGGAAAGCAAACGGTGTCTTAGGGACATGGAAGGGTTGGGCTCTAGGATCACCCTTGGGCTGAGTTTCAAAGGAGTGTAAGAGTCCTAGGAACTCAGAAGTAAAGCAGACACCGGAGAATTTACAAAGAACTTTTATACCTATGCTTTGATCTAACTTTCTTGACAGCTGTGTAAGGGAGTTCATCCCCATTTTTTTGGATAATGCTCAGAAAGATCAAGTGGCTCACTCAAGGTCACGCAATTAAAATCAGAGATGAAAACTCGAGCCTAGCTCTTCTGACATGTTTTACTTTCTTTATTGGATAATTAACTTCTGGGGAACAGCTGTTTTCTTCCCTGATGCCAGATCCATGACAAGTGAACGGATTTGAGCTAAAATCATGGAGGGGAGAGAATGATGATCTTTTATCATTTAGATCCCCCAAGGTCACTCTCAGTTTTGACATCCACACTGGAAGGAAGAGAGAGAGAGAGAGAGAGAGAGGAGGATTTTTTGGCCAGGTCAGGATGTGGTGTTCATCACGTTCCCCCATGTTCTATTGGCCAGAACACAGCCATGGGGCCCCATCTCAAGGTCAAGGTGGCTGAGAAACATAGTCCCCAACTAGCCAGGCGCTTCCCTGCACACGAAGAAGGAGGAGCATGATTGTTTGGTGTTCAAGTGGTCCTCTCTGCCGCAAGCCAACACTTATAGAGCACTTACAATGTACCGGGCAGCATTGTAAAAGCTCTGTCTGTATTAATGCATGTGATCTTTGAAACATAACTCTATGTGGATGTACTACTTACAGTCCCATTTTATGGCTAAGGAACCTGAGGCACAGCAAGGGGTAAGCAACTGGGATTCAAACTGAGATCCTTGCTCTGGACCCTGGAGCCTGCCTGTCCCCACCCCATGCATCACTCATCAATTTCTCCTCTGAAATGTGGCCTGCACTTGGCTTCTCCTCTCCATTCCTCTGCCACCATTCTGGGTCACACCCTCTTCATATCTCATGTGTCCCCATCCCCTGGGTTGTCCCCTCCTATCCACTCTCCCCTCTGCTGCCAGTGATCTTAAATGTCAAGTGTGGTTCTGTCTCTGCTCTTTCTTACCAGAACTTGGGTGGTGTCCTCAGGATAAAGTCCTGGCTCCCTTCATCTTTCACTAGCCTCTGTGCTCCAAACACTCTGGGGTTCAACCTCTCTGAGCTTCTCACCAGTCCCTATACTCACCAAAGAGCCCAATTGTGAATCCATGCTTTTGCGATGCTGTTCCTTCTTTCTGGAATGTTCTCCCTCTCTTGCATTTGCCAAATTCCCAGGCCCTCAAGACAAGGCTCAGAAGCTGCCCACCCCATCCTTCCCTTCCAGGCCTCCCCAGGCAGGTCCTTCAACCCTTCTTCTGTGTTCCCCAAGCTTGTACCCGGATCCCACCCCTTCCCATACTGCCTTGTTGTTGGCTCTTTACTCAGGTGTTTTCCTTTCCCAGACCAGGAGCAACATAGGGTCGGGAGGGTGTCTCATCCATTGTCATTCCCATGGGGCCTGGAACAGTGGCTGAGCTTTCACACCGTCACAGCAGGAAGAAGGGTGCCTGTTTTCTATGGCCTGTTCTGCCTCTGCCTAGATTTGACCCTGGTTGACTTCTCTGTTATGGGAAAGCATTTGTCTATTCATGGATTCCTAACCCTGGGCACCTTGTAAAAATGACTGATGGCCACACACCATCCCAGTGATTCTGATTCCCCTGTTCCCCAGTGATGCTACTATGCAGTCAGGGTTGAGAACCACTCTGAGTGCTTCTCTGGTTTTAACGTATCCACAACCCCCCTGGGATGCTGCCGAAGCGCTGGTTTGAATCCAGTAGGTCTGGGATGCGGTTGCAGTGGCTGCGTTTCTCACGAGCTCCCAGGTGATGACGATGCTTCTGGTTCATGGATCACGATGGGAGTACAAAGGCCTTAGATGATCTGACCATCCCTTGCCTGACATTCAATGCCACTGAGATGGGAGGAGGAGGCCCGGAGGCCTGCATGAGGAGTGAGGGAAGGTGGTGAGGTTGGGGAGGTGGCTCATACTTGAGAGCTGCCACGGAGGACACATGGGCAGCACGTGGTGACACTTGGCACACAGGTGGTGGAAGTCCTTGCGTGCATGGTCCTGCTGATCATCGACAGCTAGTGTTTACCATGTGCCGGGCACTTTTCTAGACTTCTATTCCAGTAACTCACTTGATCCCCCCTCCCATTTTATAGATGAGGAAACAGAAGCCCCTTAAATAACATATCTAAGGCTTGCAGCTGGGATATGACAGAGCCCAGGCTCCAGACTGTGTGACGTCTCCTTTGCCATGTTGTCCCTCTAGTGTCTGAGCCAATGCATACTCATTTATTTGTCCATCACACCAAACATTTGCTGAGCCCCTGTTCTGAGCCAAGCTCAGGGTTGGACACAGGGAAAAACAAGGGGATCGCCACCCAGGACGGAGCCCAAAGGCGGACCCTGAACATTCACCTGGAGGGCTTATGGAAGGGCCTGTCTGGCCTCACCTGCACGTGGATGAGTAGCTTCTAACATCGGCCACAGCCTGATGACCTGGTTAGGTGGACGGTCAGTGGACAACCACACACAGGACTCTGGACACGAGGCAGGCAGAGCAGCCTGGGGCTCCCGCCCCTTCCTCCTCAAGACCTTCCTCTCCCGTCCAGCTTCTCAGGATGTCGGTCCTCCTCAGGCTCCAGCTCACTCCACCATCTGAATGTCACAGTCACAGTCCATGGGCCACGTAACTGCCCGTCTTTAACAAAATCAATACCATTCTATTATTTACTAATTGCTTAGTTACTATTTCGGTGGATGGAATAGGACACTCAGCTCTCTGGGCTCCTGTAAAACAAATTGACTTCCAGCCCACACCACTTAGATAATAATAGACCTTCACGTGGGAAAGCTGGACGGGTGCACTGGGACACCATGTTTTCCTGTATCCCTGGCTTCTGGGGACTGACTGCCTTCACCCAACTTCAGGTGGTTCTCACAGAGTGGCTAACCCATCTGATGACCTTGGTAGCTAAGGTCTGAGCTCTCCCTCAGGGTCCCTGGTTACTATGGCAGCTGATGTTCTAAGCTCCAGGTTGGGGAGAGGGGAGGGAGACCTGGTCAGGATGAGAGTTATCCAAGCCAGAGGGAAGCGGATGAACCAGTGAAAGGCTTATTTTTTCAAATATCTTTTTTTTTAATTTAAATTCAAGTTAGTTAACATACAGTGTAGTCTTGGTTTTAGGAGTAGAACCCAGTGATTCATCCCTTACATATGACACCCAGTGCTCATCCCAACAAGTCTCCTCCGTAATGCCCATCACCCATTTAACCCATCCCCCCACCCACGTTCCCTCCAGCAGTCCTCAGTTTGTTCTCTGTATTTAAGAGTCTTTTACGGTTTGTCTCCTTCTCTGCTTTCTTATTTTTCCTTCCCTTCTCCTGTGTTCATCTGTTGTGTTTCTTAAATTCCAATGTGAGTGAAATCATATGATATTTGTCTTTCTCTGCCTGACTTATTTTGCTTAGCATAATACACTCCAGTTCCATCCACATTGTTGGCAAGTGGCAAGATTTCATTCTTTTAGATCACTGAGTAATATTCCATTGTATATGTATTACCACACCTTCTATATCCATCCATCAGTCGATGGACATTTGGGCTCTTTCCATATTTGGCTGTTGTTGATAGCGCTGCTATAAACATTGGGGTGTCTGCGCCCCTTTGAATCAGCATTTTGTATCCTTTGATGAAAGGCTTTTTCAAAGCCAGTCCCTCCTTGGTCCCCGCTCCTGTCCCGCTCCTGTCCCACTAGGCTGTCACATCTGTTGGCATCGCTGTCACCTCCATCAGGCTGGGAGCTCCTCTATCATCCCAGGAGCCAGTGTGGAGTTTGACAGAATAGATGATGTCATGGGCATCCCACTGAAAGGGAGAGCCCAGGGATTATAATTCCAGTACCTGTACCCAGCCTGGCATCTGCTGTTTGTGTTTGATTCTTTCCAACAGCTCACATTTGTCACACATACTTCCTATGCTCTGGCATACTGTTTATTCACGGTCAGTATTTCCACTTGATGAAATTCTGTGGGATTCTGCAACTTATATAACAAACTCTTATGGAGCATTTACTATGAGCCAACCCTGTTTTCAGTGTTACTGACTCATTGACTCCTTATGATAGCCCTCTGAAGTTGGTACAATCATTATCCACACTTGGCAGAAATCTGAAACGTGTGGAGGTTAAATAAACCTGCTAGTAAGTGACCTTCAGCTAAGCTTTCTCTCCTAGTCTCATTTCCAACCATTCTTCCCATTTTCTGACTCTGTATGCTTGCCTGGATCTTCATGAAGTAGCTTCCAAACTTTTTTTCTTATTATGTAAAATGCAAAGCTCCTCAGGTACTTCCTTTGCCCAAGCCACATACCAGAATCCAGCAAAAGATATTATACAATTACTATGAATGTGCTAACCTCGCTCTGCCAACATTTTGTTATAATAATAATAGCTAACATTTGGAGAATGTTGACAACTCTATGCCACAAGCTTTAAAAAGTTTATAAATGCAGAAACTGGACTTCGGATAGGTTAAGAAACTTCCAAAGGTCTCACAGCTAATAACTTTTTCTGTGTGATTCAAAAATTTTTTTATTATTGGAATTTAGTTGATATGCCATGCTATGTTAGTTTCAGATGCACAATGCAGTGATTCAACAGTTCTATGTGTTACTCAGTGCTCGTCACGCGGAGTATAGTTTCCATCTGCCACCATAACTTCCAAGCTTTTTGATCATGCACTCCACCAGCAAAATTTCTAACCATCCATCCTTCCAACATATACATACTTGAGTGTGTGAGCATGAGTGGGGGGAGGGGCAGAGAGAGGGAAACAGAATCCAAAGCAGGTTCCAGGCTCTAAACTGTCAGCACAGAGCCTGATGCGGGACTCGAACTCACAGAGAGATCATGACTTGAGCCAAAGTTGGACGCTTAACCAACTGAGCCACTTAGGTGCCCCCTTCATAGGAGTCTTTTAAAGACATCTGTCCACTTAGAGTTGATTCAATAAAAAGTAGGCAGTTGCAAATCCAGTTGCCCAGGCAAAGCCGAACTACCATATACTGAAACCCCATTGGGAGAGGGTTTCAGTGTATGTTCCCTCCAACGCTGTGGCCACATGATCTGGGACAATCTGGAGGTCAGTTTGTAAATTCAACATCAATAAAGCTTCGTTTCTTTCTGAATTTTTACGTACAGGTCTGAATAAAAATCCTAATACTGTCTTCCTGCACTCAAATGAATTGGCTTTCCAAACCCCCCGGGGTCCACTCCCTGCCTCCACCCCCATTATAATCTATGTTTTTGCTCCTTTAATGTTTAGTAGAATTTCCAGAGTTCTTACACATGATTCAGACATTTTTACACAGATTAAGTCTTTGGTTGAGCAAATAAACATTTAAAAACATCCACAGATAATTATTTGATTAAATACATGCTCGGAAACACAAACAGTTCTCAAAAACACTTTTATGTAAGGTATTAAGTTCAAAATAGGTGATCTCATTTGGTATTATACATGGTAGAAAATTCTAAGCTTGATTTTAAGAGATCAGATAAACAAACGCTCTGGAGAGCTTATAATTCTTTTAAACAGTCCTTCCCTGCCTGTCACTTGTTGGGTCCACATTTGTAAAGCAACGCGCATGGGTCTTAGGGGGTCACTGGCTGGAGAGATCATGGGATTAGTGAGCCCAGCTGGCCGTGTAGCTCCCAAATAAGCAGAGATTTAATAGGGGAAACACCTGAGTCTCATAGAGGTGAAAGGTCATACAGACAGTTAATGGTGGAGCTGGATTACAAGTCAGGTCTCTTTATGGCTGCAGCATACCAAGCAAGCTCTTTATTCTTTGGTATATTAGTTACACACTAGTGTTGTGTAATAAGATGCTCCCAAACCCAGGGGCTTAAGATGGCCATTGATTATGATCATGTTCACGGGTCTTCAGGCCCAGCGCACCTCAGCTAGGCTGGGCTGGTTTCCAGAGGCCCAGCCCTGGGCTCCAGGCCCCCAGCTGCAGGTTGAATTCAAGCCCGCTCTACATATAACTCGTGTTTCTTGGCCCAGCAGCTGCTGGGGGTATGTGGTCTGTTCCACTTGTCTGATTCTAGGGCTCAGACTGAAGAGGCAGCTTCTTCCATCCAACCAGTGGAGCTCAACAGGGCAAGTCCAGCTGGGTGAATGCATTTCAAGCCTCTGCCCACTAAATGGCCACCAATATTCCAATGTCACTTGTGTGAGTTACATGGGCAAGCCCAAGTCCAAAGGGTGGGGAAGTACTCTCCGTCTACCATGAGGCTGTAGTAGATGCAGATTTAGAACTCTCTGATGGGAGAGGGACAAATTTGAACCAATAACTCAAGTTATGCACCTGGTTTAAGTTAGAGGCATGCTGTATTGGCCCCAGCATCATCTGCCTTGGACTCGTATGTGCTGGAGCGTTTTGGATGATCTGAGGAGGAGGGACACTCGAAGTGAAGGTAAAAAGGCTTGTCTCCTCCATTTTTGCTGAGATATTTGAATAAGTGGGATGATTTCCTATGCCTCCCTGGGGCTCTGAAGGGCTTTTTTTCAGCCCCTGAGTGCAAAGGTGGTCCTGGCTGGTAGCCCCGGGTTTCCTGGTGTAGGGCTGGGGAACCTGTGTGACATCTCTTCAGGGGCCCCATGAGAAGTCCAGAGAAGGCCCTGGGTGGCACTATGGCACTGCCCAGGACCCCCACCCCCCACAATAGGCTGAACTCTGCAGGATGATGGAAAGAGCAGATGTGAGGTTGCAAAAAATGGATGCGACCTAGTCGTCCTCCAAATACCCACAGTGACAGAGTAAGTCCAAGCTTCTCTTCATACAGTTTCCCAGAAATGCCCCAGTTCTCACAGAGGAGAGCAAGCCCCTGCGCATTCACAGGGGCCAAATCCCCAGTGGCCTGAAGGGGCCTGGACTTGCGGTGGCCGCTGGCCCAGAAGATGGGGCTGGGGCTGGGAAGGATGGCACTTCTGTCTCTATTGGAGTCTTTGATTTTCTTTAATGTTTTGTCATGAAAAATTTCCAAACATGAAGAAAAGCAGACATAGTAGTGTATTGAGCATTCTGACATGGGCTTCATCTATTGGTAACTAATATCACCCTTATACTTTTATCGTGCCTAAATTAATATTTCATTGCTTAACATCATCTAGTACCCTTACTCTGCCCCCAGTTCTCTTAAAAAGCCTTTTTACAGTCACTTGTTTGAATTAGGATTCCACACATTGCATTTGGTTGGCATGTCTCTTAAGATTCTTTCAGTCTGTAACAATTGCCCCTCCTTTTAAAATACCATTCCTGGGGTGCCTGGGTGGCAGCCAACCCTTGATTTTGGCTCAGGTTATGATCTCACAGTTCATGAGTTCAAGCCCTGCATCGGGCTCTGCACCGACAGCACAGATCCTGCTTGGGATTCTCCCTCTCTCTCTCTCTCTCTCTCTCTCTCTCTCTCTGCTCCTCCCTAGCTTGTGCTAACATGTGTTCTCTCTCTTTCTCTCAAAACAAATAAATAAACATTTAAAAAATAGGGACAACTTTGACTCGGGTCATGATCTCATGGTTCATGAGTTCTAGCCCCAAATCAGGTTCTGTGCTGACAGCTCGGAACCTGGAGCCTGCTTTGGATTCTGTGTCTCCCTCTCTATCTCTGCCCCTCCCCTGCTCACACTCTGTCTCTCTCTCTCAAAAATAAATAAACATTAAAACATTTTTATAAAAAAAAATAAAAACACCATTCCTTTGTCAAAGAAACGCAATCATTTGCCCTATAAAAAGTCCAACATTCTGCATTTGACTGTGTTCTCATGGTGGTGTTTGGCATGTTCCTCTCTCCTCCATTTTTCTGTAAACTGGAATATCTAGAGGCTTAAATAGATTCAGATTTAGTGTTTGGGGAAAAGAAATTACGTTGTGGGTACTGCTGTGTACTCGTGGGCATCCCATCAGGAGCATGTTCTATTCGGTTGTCTCACTTTGTGTGATGTTGACTGATCAGTCAGTGCAGGTGCTGGAGCCTGACCTATTCTAAAGTTCTCCTTGAGCCTTCTACCCCTTTCCACCAGCTTTAGCAGCCATTGAATGAATAGACCCATTATTTCATCAGGAGTTGCAAGGGTGATATTCTAATTTTATCATTTCTCCTGCTGTTATTAGCTCTCATCCTTCTATAAAGAGGAATGTTCTCACATCAACCATTTGGTTATCTTGAAGATGAGTTTTACAGGGAAGGCATGATAAGTGCTTGAAGTGCTTGATTCTTTCTCTTCAATGGTCTTCTTTCAAAGTGATGAGATAGTGCCTGAGCAAACCTCCACAGGTGGCCAATAAAGGACTGTTTTTGTTTTTTATTAAAGCCGTTATAATCAGTAGGTTTTTAACATATTTATGTGCTTTACTCCATTTTGGTCATTAGTCTTCTTGACAAATAAATATTCCCATCTTTGGCCAGGGGGAGCTCATTCAAGTTGGTTCTCGTGTCCTTTTTGACATGACCCCAGTAATCACTGCCTTGCTTTCAAACAGAACAAGAGGATCCAGACTCATCCTGTACATTTCCTGCCCCATCCCTAAAATCACCCATTTCTCCAAGGAACCCTGGTTTTCTTTCAGTGAGAAAAAGTACTCAGACATCACAATCTAGATATTAAGTATTGCAATTGGGTTGTTACTGCTCCTAAGACTTTTCAGTGGACAATGCTAAGGGGAAAACTGCATATTTTAGAAAGAGGGAAAAAATCCTGTGATACTGATATTTCAAATTTAATTAAAGAGCATAGGTAAAATTTTATTTAACTTTTTAATTTCGTATTTATCTGTTTTCTCTAGCTCCAAAAATATTTATTGTCCTATCTGTATCCATCCATCTATCCATCCATCATCCATCCATTCATCCACACATATATTCACACAGATAAGAGTAGTTTCAAACTAACCATGCTGATATTGACACTGACAATAACCAATAACTAAATACAGTTGGAGGTTGCTTTGTGTGTGATTTCTTCCTTAAGATTTGCTGAATAGTGTGCTTTAAAGTCACTTGAAACCATGTTTTTTTCTCCATATGGTTACATTGCCAGCTTGATGTATAACCATTATGATGTAGAAGTAGGTTTATTTAGTTCAGTTTGGTATGTAATTAAAAAAAATTAGAGATCCTTTGACTTTGTTTTCAATTTTTATTTACTTGATCTCAAGTCAAAACTATAAAACAAGTTGCATTCAGAAAAGTCGCTTCTCGCTGTGTTTGCCTCTCTTGTTTTTTACTAGTTTTTGGAATTCCTTCGATTATTTCTTTTTGAAAATATAAACAAATACATACATATGTGTATATGTGTATTTCCCCATTCTACACAAAAAAAATAACAAACCATGCACTCTGTTCTGTACCCTCCCTTAGCAATATGTCTTGGAAATTGCTCTACAATACCATTTACAGGTAGTCCTCATTCTATATAGCTGAATAGTACTCTGTTGTATGAACATAGTCTTTTCAACCAATTCTTTATTGATAAATATTTGGACTATCTCCAGCTTTTTTTCTTTTTGCTATTATAAATGATATTCCAGTGAATGACCTTGCACCTATCATTTTGTATTTCTTTCAGTGTGCTTTTGGGGCAGATTCCTAAAAATGGGATTACTGGATCAAAAAGTAGATGCCTATGTAATTTTGCTAGATATTGCCAAACTCTCAAGAGAGGTTGCATATTTATGCTTTCCTATCAGTACTATAGGAGAGTGCCTGTTTCCCTAGGGCTTCTCCAACAGAGTATGCTGCTGAATTTTGGAGTTTTGCCCATATGATAGGTAAGAAGTGGTATTTTGGTTCAGTTTTCATTTGCATTTTCCTATTTTCATAGGTTAAGAAGCTATTTGCATTTTTTTCCCCTGGGAACAGTCTATTCTCATCTTTTACCCATTTTTCTTTTCTTAGCTGTTGTTGGGAATACTATTTCTTTAAAAAAAATTTAAAAAAAGGAATACTAATTCTTTGTGATGTAAGTTAAAAAATATTTTCCCAGTTTATCATTTGTCCCTGTGTTTTTATATGCTTTATAACATATGTTTATATGTTTTTTATATGAAAATTTTAAAAGCCTTTTTTTAATATAGTAAATTTACCATTTCCCTCCGTATTGCTTCTGGATTTCTAGTCATAATTAGGAAAATGTTTTTCCAATCCCAGGTTATAAAGATTATTTATATTGTTTTGTTTTTATAATTAGATTTCTCATGTAAATGGAATTTAACCTGGTGCACAGTGTTTGTCTGCATCTAATTTTATCTTTTTCTGTATGGCTGTCCAGTTGTTCCACAAGACTTATTAAATAACCTTCTTTGCCCCCGCTTACTTGAAATGCTGCCTTTATCATATACTCAATTTCCTTAAGTAGTTGGGTCTATTTCTGGATTTTCAACCCTTGCACCATAAATAGATATATTCATCTTTATGCACCGATACTACACTGTTATAATTATAGAGGCTTCCAAATATGTTTGATATCTTATAAGGGTAGGACTCCTTATTACTCTTTCATTTTCTTTCCTAGCTATGCTTACTAGCTTTCTTCCATATGAATTTTATAATTAATCTTTAATGCTCCAGGGAAAAAAAGATGGTATTTTGAGAAGGGTGAATCCTATTAAATTTATAAGTAAACTTATGGAGAATTGACATTTTTACAGTGTTGAACTTTCCCACCAGGAACATGGAATATACATCAGTTTGCTCAAGTATACATATTTGCATTTCAGGAAACTAAAAAAATTTCCTCCTATAGATTTTACACATTTCTTGTTAAGCTTATGTCTAAATATTTTATTTCAAGTTTTGCATTACAAATGGAGCCTGTTCTTCTGTTAACTTCTTCTTATAATTTTTTATATTTATAAAGATGATGGGTTTATGCATGTTGATTTTATTATCCTACTACTTTACTAAATTCTCATTGTTTATAGTAGTTTTTCCATATTCTTTTAGCTCTTTCAAATATATATAGTCATATTATCAGCAAACTGAGTTTTTTCTTCCTTTCTGATTATTATGCTTCTACTTGCTTTCTCGTATCTAATTGCATTGGCTACTATCTCCATCACATGTTACATAGTCATTGTGTGCTATTTTAAAAGTACTGTTGTTTTGTATTTGCTAGTATTTTAAGATTTTTCTGTGTATAGGTGAGATTGGTGGGGCCTGGTTTTAAACCCTTCTATGGTACCCATGGCATGTCACCTACAGGTGACAGCATAAACTGCAAAGAGTCTCATGAACTTCACTTTGCATTTTCTTTTCTTTCTTCCATGCTGGCTAGTTCCACACTTGTTTGCTTCCATTGTTTTTGTTGTTTGTTTGTTTGTTTCAGTCTTTTGCATTCACCCTCATGTTTGCTTTCCATTCTTTCTCCTTCCTGGAGATCAATGAAGCTTGGTAGTGTTGGGGAAGTGAATGTGCCTCAGACTCACACAGACCAGCCTGGCATTGAATCAGAGCTCAGCCACTTACCAGTTCTCTGACTTTGGGCCAATTGCAGAATCTTTTCAAGCCTCAGCTTTCTCATCTGCAAAATGGGAATAATAAAAATGCCCAACTTTACAGGTTTGCTGGTAAGAGTAACACAATTAAAGAATACAGTTAACAAGTGTTTGTTACAGCTGCTCGCCAAACCCTTTCTTTCCTCCAGGGCACAGACTTAGATGACATTTTCCACTCTTCATTGCAGGTAGGTGTGGCCATGTGCCTGTGTGCTAGCAAATGGAATGTGATCACAATGACGTGTGCCACTTCCAGGTAAGGCCCATAAAAAAAAATTCCCACATGTAATTGTCCATTCCTTCTACTCTTCCTTCTACTGGGCTGATGCAGACGTGCAAGTTGAGGAATGTGGAAGGGGACTGGGCCCCTGAATCACCACATGGAAGAGAGTCGCCTGCTAGTCACAAACACAGTGTTGGACTTTACATGAATAGATAATAAATTTCTATCACATCTGACCCATTGCCCATTTCAGAGTTTGCTTGTTATGGCACCTAGCATTACCCTAATTAATACCATGCTCAAAAAACATAACTTCTTCCTCTCACTTTCCCCTCTTCTCTCCCTCATGACCCAGCTCAAAATGTCAGCTCCCTGGTGAGATTTTCTCCAATCTCCTCAGGCAAAATTAATGAGTCACCACTGTCTCTGTGCTCCCAGGGCACTTATAAGCCCTGACCCAGTCACAAACTGTGTTCTGAATTCTTTGTTATGCTTCTTCTCCAGGTGCCTTGCCCAGAGCTAGTACTCAACAATGTTTAGTGGATTACATGAGGAATGAGTACATAGTATGCGAACGCCTCAAATAGACATTCTGAATAAAGACTGAAGGCTGGCTAATGTCTGCAAAAGGGTGTGACAATAACACACTGACCTCTTCATCTAACCTTAAATCTCAAAGCAAACTATGTTGGCATAGTTACACCTTTGTTTTTTGTTTTTGTTTTAATTTTTAAAGTGTTTTATCTATTTTTTGAGAGAGAGACAGAGCATGAGCAGGGTAGGGGCAGAGAGAGAGGGAGACACAGAACCTGAAGCAGGTTCCAGGCTCTGAGCTGTCAGCAAAGAGCCCAACGCAGGGGCTCGTGAGATCATGACCTGAGCTGAAGTTGGACGCTCGACCAACTGAGCCACCCAGGCACCCCTTAAAAATTTTTTTTTCTAATGTTTTATTCATTTTTGAGAGACAGAGACAGACTGTGAGCTGGGGAGAACCAGAGAGAGAGAGGGAGACACAGAACCTAGTTATACCTTTGGATCACTGCCAGGGACGGCTCTCTCTAAAGTCTCCTGTTTTTGCACTGGTACAAATGACGTAGGTTGCATGGACCCTTCATTTCCTACCACATAAGGTTCAAGTCTTGGCTCTGTCTGGAACTAGTCATGTGGCCTTCGATTTGTCACACATACACACACATGCACATACACAGACACTGGTTCAAAGGGATGTACCTGGGAGTGGGGAGACCACTTGTGCTCTGAGGGTGAGCCTGGGGAAGTTGAGATGCAGGGAACTGAAGTTGGGGGGAGGCAGCCTACAGTTTTTTTGGTCTAGGGTCAGGAGACTCCTGAAATGCGAGAATGATGGGCCCAGGACTCAGCCCTCCCCGCCTTGGTCAGCTCAGTCTCAGTCTTGCTGCTCCAAACGCTCCAAGGGAGGGCCACATGAAGATTTTCTGAGACCCTGTATTTGGAAGAGATTTTGGGGCTGGCCACCACCTCACAAGTCATACAAAATTAAAACAATATTGAAAATACCATAGTCTCATTAAATTCTGATTTTGTGTGCGTGTGTGATTATTACTTTAATAGTGCTTTTACAACATTATATCAAAATCTTTTAAAAATGTTTTATTTTTCCTCATTTATTTTTGGTGCCCCTGTTTGCCATCATCTTTAGCACCTGCTAGGCCTCCTGCTGTAAGATCCAAGAGGCAAGTGATGCTCCTCTTGAAGCACCTTGAAAATTGTGTGTCCCTGGGATTTATGGGAGTGGAGCCCAATTCCTGTCTGTGTGGGTAGGTGTTAATACTTCTCCTCACACGTGGCTGGAAAGGAGCCAGGTCTCAGAGCTGTAGCACCTCTCCTTAGTTCCTTTGGTGCCTGGAGGAGGCAGGAAGTCTTGCAAGCTGCTGAGTGTGGGGGTGAGGGTGTGACAAAGGGCGCTGGGGATAGGGACAGGCAGGGAATGGAGAGGCTGAGCTGGGAGGAAAGCTAGCAGGGAGAGGCCTGTGGAAAATGCCACCTGCATCATCTCTTGGGCTCTGGGCGTGGCAGAAAAATGTGGAGCAAGCCCAGGTGCTTCCTCATGCAGGGGCCTCAGAGCAGTTCCTTGGGACAGCAGCTTGACAGGATAGGGGTAGGGGCATTGGTACTGGGAACAAGGAGCCCCTGGTTGGCCTTTGAGCCTTTTTCCTGATGTCTCGATAGAATCAGTAAAGCAGAATATTTAGAAATCATGGACTTCAGAGTAAGATTGCCCAGATCTGAATCTGGGCTCCATCATGCACTAGCTCCATCACCTTGGGGAAGTCATCTAATGTTTCTGAGATGCGAGTTGGTCCAGATGGAAGGGATCAAACTGTCAACTAGTCTAACAAACTTGTTTTACATATGATGCTGATGAGGTCCTGAGTGGGGAAAGAGCTTTCCAAGAGTTCGAGTAGGAGGTGGAGTTAGAGCCTAAACCAAGGACTTCTGACTCCCATCCAAGTACTTCATCCAGCATATCTCTGTGAACATTGGGCACAAACAACATCCAACTACCAATCCCCCCATTTAACCGTTCATTCTCTTGATCATTCATCATCCATCCCCAAACAAACTGACTCCTTTATTTAACCATCCATATAAATATCCCATCCACCACCTATCTGCCATCCACCCATCTATTTATCCGTATATCCCTCTATCCAACTATTCCTTATTCACCCATTTACCCACCATCCTTTCTATCATCTATCTACTCATCTATCCACCCATCTATCCATCCAACCACCACCACATCCATGAACCCAAGGTGGGGGCGGGGGATGGAATGACTGTTGTGTACCTAACCAATAGTGTTTGTCATAGGGTGTGAGAAACTGAAGTTATTATCTTTAAAATTTGTGTTCCTAATTCAATTCAAAGTGGTTGCTGAATTGCTATTAGGTTCACAGCATTGTGCTGGCATTGCTGCCTAAATATAAGGGTTCAGGAAAAAAACCCTGTTATATACACAACATTTTCTCCTAAAGAAATATGACAACTAAAAGCAGTTCGAGGCCCTGGATTGGATCTTGGACTGGGAAAATAAAATAACTACAAAGGACATTATTGAGACAATTGATACAATTCTAATACTGTGATGTGTAATACATCATAGTATATTACTAGAATGTTTGATACCCTGATTTTTATAACTGTACTGTAGTTATACAAGAGCATGTCCTTTTTCTTGGGAAATGCACTCATAAGTATTTAGGGGTAAATGGACACAATATCCCCAACTTACTTGCAAATTATTTAAGAAAAAAATATTTCTTATATGTAAAAATGTTTACATAAATATTGTAATATACAATGTAAAATATATTTATATATAGTATGTAAATGTACATATAATATATAAAATGTATATATGTTTACATATTACATATTTAAATATATATTATAAATAAATAAATATATTTATAGAAAGAGAGAAGGCAAGCAAATGGAAGCAACTGATGAATTTTGTGAAAAGCAGTGAATTTTGGTCAAGTATATAAGGAAGAACCTTGTACTATTCTTGCAGATGTTCTGTCTGTTTGAAATGATCTAATTAAAAGCCATCCCCCAAATGCAGGCTCTTTCTCTTGGAGTTTACTGTTAGATGAGGGAGCTACCCATGGAAAACCCAGACACATAAGAAGAAGACAAGACCTATTAGTCCATGAGTGTTCATGTTCCCCTTTCACCCCAAGCACTGTACATGATGAAGACCTAGAGGGGAGAGAATGGAAGAAAAACTAGGGGGTGGGACTGGGAAGAACATGGAGAGAAGGTTTGTGAGAGCTGTAGCTCCCGGGTCTGGAGACCTTAGGAATGCCAAAAGGAGCTTCGGAGAATCCTATTATGGGTTTTGAATTTGATTGTTTTCCAAGAATCAAAAACAAGGATTGAAATGTCTTTTAAAATTGCTTTCAGTTGCTAGACTTTCTTTGAGTGCAACTTCATGCAAAGACTAATTCACAAGGAGCCCTGCATTTTATCAGGTTGCAGATATATAATTATTCCCCATCAATTAGTATTACGAGATTGCTGAGGAATGGGTTGGTTATAGAAGCTCTACCTCCAATAGTCACTGGAAGATGTTGGGAGTAGAGCTTGAAGGGTAAGTGGCAGCTGGCTAGACAGAGAGGAGGAGAAGGCCTTGGGAATCCAGGTGAGAAAAGGGAAACCCTGTGCTAGGCTCTTTTACATACGTATATTTCATTTCATCCATTCAGTGTCCTTGTTAACTACTTATCATTAGCTCTGTTTTACACATCAGGAAACTGAGTCATAGAGAGTTGCCCACACTGCTGGTAAGAGGCAGAACCAGGAACTGTATGACTCCAAGGATCTATGATGCCATGCTGCCTCAGGAAAGAGCATCCGGGGAGATGGTAGAGAGAGATAAGGTGGGGGTGGGACTGAAGGGAAAGGCCTTGAAATGCTAAGAGTGTCAGCCCAGACTTTACCAACATAGATTTCCAAAAAACTACTAGCAGGGAAGGAGCCTGGTAGATGAGGGATATAAAGAATGGGGACCAGGGGTTCACAGTCTTATGCAGCCACAATAACAATGGTAACAAAGAAGGCCACCTCTTACAGGACCTCGCAGCAGACCCCTTAGCCTGACGGGTTCTCCTCAAGGTGGGAACTGCTTCTTTCACCACGGCACCAGATACATTTAAATTCAGAGAGGAGGATTTGTGATTCTGTGTGGGCAGATTCCCAGTTGTGAACTTGCTAGCTGCCATTTCTTGTTCCTTCTGCCACAGGATGGGGGAAACAGGCCCCTTCTCCCCCTTGTAGAGAGTGGGTGATTATTGGACACACACCGGCTGCTCATTCATCCAGTTTCCCTCTGTCTGGTGGTGACTTGGACAGCAGCTCAAACTCCAGACCAAGCCCTTCCTAGATGGGCACAGGGGCTGAGCATGTGACATAAGGGACTAAGAGAAGGCTGGGGTCTGGAGAAATGGCTCAAGGGCAGAATGAGGGGGACAGTGAAAGCCAGAAAAAAATCATTTGGGGTTTTAGCAAAGTAGAAGTAGAATTTTCCTGACTGGGCCAGGGTTCTCTCTCCGTTGGTCAGCTAGAGGGGAACTATGATGAGGCCCCACAGGATGGCTGAGCCACAAGATGGAAGGAGCCTGGGTCTCTGAAGGACAGTGAGGAGGACAGCTACCCAACTACCCTGAATACCTGCCCAGGACTAGTGTGAGCAGAGTAACAGAGGGGCCTCTGTTGTAGGGATCTGCTACATGTTTGGGCCTATTTGCTACAGCAGTTAGTTGGCCAATACACAGGCTGAATCATCAAGGGGTCATGCAAAGAGCATGATCTTATTCCTGGTTCTACCACCAATTGACTTTGTCATCTTGGGCCAGTCGCTTTTCTGGATCTCAATTCACCACCTGTGAGAAAAGAGGTTCAGTTAGGTGACTTTTAAAGTCTCTTCTATTCTGCAATTCTTTTTTTCTAAAAGGAGAGCAGCAGTCCTTGAGAAAAGAAACCCAGCCAAATATTTGACAAAATGCCTCACAGTATCCTTACTGATAATATGGTAAAATGGAACCTTGCAGGTTCTAGGTGGAGATAAGTCACAGAAGATAGATTAATGATGCCTAAGGAGCATTGTTTAGTAGATCAATAACCTGGAAAGGAGGTCTCTGGTGACATTAATAATTTGGATGAATACAAAGAAAGGGAGCTGGAAAATATATGGAAGACACAAAGCTGGCTGGCTTATAGATGGATGAAACACTCATGGTTCAAAATAGTCTCTATAAGGCAAGGGCTGTGACAAAGGCAACAAAGGGAAATGAAGAAAAGGTAATGCAAGCCCTGCAAAACTCAAGGGCTAGAGGAGGTTGTCTTGGCAACAGGCCTTAGCAACAGGCTATGCAAAAGTGACCTCGGCATTTTTGTTGACCACAGGTTCTCTTGGAGCCAATACTGGGCCATGGCTGCTGAAAACCCACTGCATCTGAGGCTATACCAAGCAGCCACACACTGGGTCCAAGGAGGGGAAAAGTAAGAGTCAATCCTCAAGATGAAGTCATACCTGGGGTCATATCCTGTACCATTTATGGGACAATTGATGCTTTAGAATAGATGTCAGAAAACTCTTTCTGTAAAGGGCTATGTAAGTAAGTAAATGTTTTAAGCTCTGTAAGCACAAAAGCAGTCATAGCCAATAGTAAATGTATGAGTGTGGTTGTGTTCTAATAAAAGTTTATTTACAAAATAGGTAGTGGGTCAGATTTGGCCCCTGGGCCAAATAGTTTTGCCAGCCCCTACTTTAGAAAAAGGACAAACGTAAATGACAAGCATGGGAAGGGTTCTGGAGGTTGAGGCATATATGGATTGGTAAAGAACAGGGTGAGACTAAGTATGGAGAGGTAGACATGCCCAGTCAGTGGTCTCAAAGGGAAAATAATAATGGAAGGAAGTTACAAGAGGCATATTTTAATTCGTGTCAAGGAAGACCCTTTAAAACAACAAAGGGGTAATTCTGTATCATCAGAAATGGGCAAGTAGAGGCTGGGGGATGTGGGAATTGGGCTCTGTGTTCTTTAATGTCCAGTTTTGCTCTGGAGTGAAAAGTTCTCTTCCTCCCATGATGGCCCTGTCTTCTCTTCCTTCCCAGTACTCAGTGCTGAGCTGGTACATCCTGCCCACACAGTGAGGCATAAATAATACATTGGAGATACAGCCATGTCCCTTTGATCACGAGGCTCCAGGAGTTGGAAAGACATTTGTAGGACTGGCTTGACTGGAAATTTATGGTGAGCACTGTGGAGGCTGGAGAGGCCTCTGGCTGCAGATATAGGTGATTGAAAGCTGGCTCCTCAAATGGGGATCCTGGCCTGGGACTGAGCATTCAGAACTCGGTTTGTCCCTTTCCTGACCAAAATGGTGGAGGAGATTGGATGAGTTCATTTCTCTGGTCCTTCTGAGCATAGGTATCTTGGGGGCAGTACACAGCCACCAATGATTACTGACAGAAACACATGCCTCCATGTCAGTTTTAGCTGGCCCCTAGAAGGAGTCTCAAGAATAGGACTGGGACATCCAGGTTTCCTGAGGCAACATTCTGGATTCACTCACTTCAGTTCTGTAAGTTCATGACTGAGCTTGAAGAGGTCTGACCTTTCAATCTTGCAATAACCTGTGAAATGAATGGGGTGCCACCAGAGAGTTTTGGTTGCTAATAACAGAAACTCCAACTCAACTAGTCATAGTGGGGCAAGGAGTGACTCATCACCAAAGGCATGAAGGCTCCAAGTTAGTGAGGTGGCTTCTCAGGTAAAGGAATCTCCAATTCCCAATGGCTTACATCAATGAAAAAATGCATCCATTATATCAGCGACAATATTCAGTAACGTGAGACCCCACCTCCCTGGCCACAGCTGATTGGACTACAGGGAAGTATGAGGCTAAGAGCAATCAATCAGTTCCCAATGAAATAGTCAGGGGGCGGGGAGCTCTGCCCAATCAGGGAGCCAGCAATTAAGAGATCAGAATTGGAGCAAGAGAGTTGGATAGAGTGTGGGACCATCTGTGAGGGATCTGAAGGCAAAAATCCAGCTGAAGGTAGTGGGTAGAGGAACATGAGCCAGAAGGATGCAGAAGCCAGAGGGGAGTGAGAAGCAGGCAGAGTCAGCCTGGAGAGGAGTTGGCCATCCTTAAAGTCACAAATAGGGGATTCTCTTTCCCCAGAGCTGAAGCAGATCTTTCCCAGCTCCCAGTTTGTTCTGGTCTTTATGAGCCTGGTTGAGTGTCTCACCATGGAGGTTATGCCAAGTGAGGTCATGCCTGGCAGAGTTGCTATATTTGCTGCTGTCAAAGCATCCATCTTCCTTCCTCCCTCTCTCCCTCCCTTCCTCCCTCTGTCCCTTCCTTCCTTCCTTCCTTCCTTCCTTCCTTCCTTCCTTCCTTCGTTTATATTTGAGAGAGAGAGAGAGAGGGTGGGGAAGGGGCAGAAAGGGAAGGGGACAGAGGATCCAAAGTAGGCTTTGCACTGACAGCAGAGAGCCCGATGCAGGGCTTGAATCATGAACCTGAGCCAAAGTGGATGTTTAACCAACTGAGCCACCCAGGTGTCCCTGCCACAATATCTTTTAATAGGACCTATGATCAACTTCTCACTATGCTCTGGGAGATTTTGAGGAGAGAAGTGAATCCCCTGGAATTCTAAGTAATTCTCTTGCAGGGTCATGATATGGCATAAGCCAGACTTCCTGGGTCAGGTTTTCTCTCCTCAGGGTACCCCAGGAGTATTGAGGGAGTGCTGGGAATGATACCCATGTCTCTTGCCTCCTTGATCTCTCAATGCCAACCCTAGACCAGTAGCCATCTCTGGGCTTGAGAGAATAAGCAGTCAGCCAGGGCCAGGGAACTCAGTCAACAATAGTGTCAGGGAGGTGGGGTCAGCTGGCATTGCCCTCAGCCCTGGCCTCAGCCAGGAAGGTCGATGTGGGGTGTAGACAGAGGGAAGGGGAAAGTGGGGAAGGCTCTGTGGGGTCTCTAGAGCATAACATATTCTGCCTGTGTCCCTTGTCTGCCTCCCCCACCCCCGATTTCATTAGCAGCACCTGGACTTATTCAGACAAGGGAGACCGCCCAGACACCATAGTGGCTAAGGGTACAGTCCCTGGAGCCCAACCAAACTGCTGAATCGGCCATGTATTGTGTGAAATGAATAAGTCACCCATCTTCTCTGAGCCTCCACTTCCCCATCTGGAAAATGGGGATGATGATAGAACCTACCACACAGGGTGGGAGGATTACATGAGTTCACATGTGTAAAACACTTGGGATGGTGTCTGGTGTATAGTACTCACTCAATAAATGTTAGCCACTGCTCCTAAGAGCAAGAGCTCAGGGGAAAGAGTAGGAAAATCAGGATTTAGAGAAAGGACAAAAAGATACAGATAGAAACATCAAAGGAGGAAGGGAATGAAGAAGGCAAAAAGGAAATATGGGACTCATTTGGGTGCTGGCCTTGTCCACTCAGGGTCTGCTCAGGGCTCACTCTCTTGTTCTTCCCTCCCCCATGTAATATCCCTGGAATTCTGAGGAATTCTGCTTCCACTCTCCAGTGGTTGCCATGGTGATGGAAACCTGGACCCAGTGGAAAGTTCTCTGTGCTTGGCAACGAGGCTGCAGCACCCTGCCTTCCGCCTGCCTGCCTGTGCGTGGGCGACTAGCTACAACTGCTTCCAGATTTGGGGCCAGCACAGCCTCTCTGTGGAGACCCAGCCCTCCCCCCTCAGAATCTAGGATGAGGGCCCTGGTGTGACTGGCACCAAAGGCCTCAGAGAATATCTAGCTTGTCCCTTTTTGCAGCTGGGACGTTGGGCCAGAAGGGTGACTTGGGAGACTCTTTCAAGGTCACACAGGCCTCTGACTCCCCTGAGTCGTCTCCCCTGGGCTTAGCTGTGAGTCCAGTAGGCATGGTGTCCCTGAGGACATCACAGATGGCAGTAGCTACATGATAGGCCAGCCCCAGAGAACACACTAGCTGCTGAGAGCCAAAGGGACACGGGAAAAGAATCGGAGCCTGGGGAGAGCACCACTGCTTCCACTTCTCCCAGATACAGTGCTAGATGGGATTTATTTGGGTGCCATGTTTGCTTGTCTCTCAACAGCCCTGATTACAGCTGAAGTAACAAGGTCACAAAGCCAGCCTTTAGCAACCTCCCTCTAGCCTTACCTGGTAGGGTCCCATTGCTTATCTTGGCTCCTCCCTCTGCCCATGCCCTGCCCCCCAGACTGAGCCTCAGTCCCCAACAGGAGCCCAGCTGTCCCCTTCAGTGTTGGTACGTTCTGGCTTAACCAGATCTCCTACCTTTCACCCCCACCCCCACCCCGCAGTTACTTGTGTGATTTTTCTTCTATGGACTCTGTGTGTCGAAACCTTTGTCCTTTGAGCAAACAGCGTTTATTGAGTAACTCTGCACACCATAGCCCATTTTTGATCATCAGAAACCAGGCTCTGACTACCCCAGAAGCAGAAACATGGGTTTGTATGATTGTGTGGTGGGTATGTGGGACTGTTCCAAGAAGTGAAAATTGACACTAGCTCAGGGATTATCTTATGGTCCCTACCTCTCAGAACCTGGCAGGAGAAGGTTTCCATGTTGGCAACGATAGAATTTCCCCCAGTTCCCATAGGTCAACCCCAGCAGGTGGGATGTGGTCTGTCTTGGGAGCTCTGACCACTGACCACATTAAGGCCAGACTGGGCCATATCATGCCTACCCCCACTTCCTATGTATGAGCTTTGACTAGGCATTTAAGGTTGCTGCTGAGAATTCAGATCATGGAAAGCAAGGGCCCCCTACCCTGTTTCTGATAATGAGATCTGGAGACAAAACTATGCATTGGAACAAAGGGCTTTCTTTGAACAAGAAGTTATTACCCAAAGAATAGAGACTAAGCCCGTGGGTCCTAATTTTCCATGGAATCTGGGAGTTGAAAAATTCCCTTAGAGATAGATTTAGCCCAATGTCATCATTACACAGGGGTGTGAACTATAATCTAGAGGGGGAAGTGATGGCATTGGCAGGGGATGAGTACCAGGTCCAGGGGTAGGGGGAAGTTTTCAACTCCATTACACCTGAGATATGTGGTTACAGAAGAATTGCATCATTTCTCTGAGCCTCAGTCTTCCTACCTGTAAAATGGGGCTCAAGTTATCAGCCACCATTAATTCCTCCACTGGGTCACGTGATCCTTAGGGGAAGGACCATGCTAACCTCCTAGTTTTCTGCCACAGTCCTAGCACAGAGAGGTACAGAGGTCCTGGCTTGATTAAAGGGTAAGAAAAAACATGAGGGCATTCCTTCCACATACTATCCACCACTCATTCATTTCATTCATTGACTCATTTATTTGTTCAACCAAAATTTATTGTCATCCTTTATGTGTTGGGAACAGAGCAGTGCAGGAGAATGACTAGGAGCTTAAAATTGACTGATGCGGTTTGGACAGGTGGTCCTCACACACTGGAATATGGGAAATATGGGAAGTACAGGACATTATGTGAACACAGAGGAGATCACACTCAATTTTACAGAGCCCAAGAAGACTTCCTTGAGGAGGTGACAACTTAGCCAAGACCTCAAAGATAAGAAGGTTTAATAAAAGCAAAAAAAGCAGAATTAGAGTTTGAGGAAAGATAAGTGTAACCTAGATAGGGAGGGGTCCTCTGGGGCACACAATTCCCCACTCTCTACCTCTGCTCCTCAAAGAACAAAGTTATACAGAGCAGAGACTAGTGAGGTGGTTCAGGACCACGGAGAGCACCACGACATCCTAGCCACCATTGTGGTCTTGCTAATGCTGAGGGGCACAGCACAGGCTAAGACCTGAGATGAAGAAAGGCAGGGCCTATGGGGGTTTGGGAACCACCAAGCTGGGAACAGAGGAAGGAGAATCTGGGGGACTCACTAAGATCCAGGGTACTGATTGTTACATCTTCAACTGGATGAAGGCTGCAGTCACAGACCCATGAGAGCCTGGTGAGCAACTCTGCATGAGAGTGGAGGAGGGAAGAAGAGGTATAGAGAGTAGCTGGGCTGAGTCTGCCTGGATCCTCAAGCCCAGTACGAGAGGGGGCTCCATGCTCCCTGATCAGCTTCTGGGGGCATCCATGGGTTCCCAGCTCCTGCTTTGCTTTTGCAGCCCCACCTTTCCATTATCTTATTTATTAATTGAGCACCTTTGTCAGATCACTCCCTGTTCTACACGTTTAGGGTATATCAGTGAGCACAAAAAATAAAGTCAACATCCCCATAAAGCTTATATTCCAGTGGATGGAGACAGATAATAAATAATAAAATAATGAAATTATATAGTATATTGAAAGTGGTAAGTGCTATGAAAAAAGGGGGGCAGGAGGAAAAAAGAAACCTGGCAGGGTAAGAGGAATTCGAGCACTCAGGATGGGCTGGGAAAGGGGGAGTCAGTTACAATGTTAAATATGTAGGTTATAGTGGGATTCACTGAGAAAGTAACACCTGAGCAAAGTAACACCTGAGCAAAAAAGGTTGAGAGGGAATAAGAGGGCTCCAGGCAGAGGGAACAGCCAGTGCAGAGGCCTGTGTTGGAGAAATAGCAGGGAGGAGTCAGGGAAGAGGTGAAAGGGACAATGGGGGACCATATGGTGGGGAAGCTTGCACCAGGTTGTTGCCAGAGCAGTGGAGGGAGCAGTCAGATTCTGGGCTGATTCTGGAGGTAGAACCAACAGGATTTGCAGAAGAATCAAATGTGGGATGGCAGAAAAGGAGAGGAGTCAAGGATGACTAAAGTCTTGGCCTGAGCAATTGAAAAGATAGAGCTGCCATCAAGTGGGGAGAGATGTGGGCAGAGCAGGTTTGGGGGCACAGAACAAGAGCTCACTTTCAGCTGTGTCCTTTATGAGATATTCATTGGACATCCCACTAGAGACACCAAGGAGGCATTTAGAAACATGATTCTGGATTTCACAGCCCAGAGTAGCTGAAATGGAACAGGCCCAGAAGAGGCTGCCTGAGCTCAAGTCCCCATCAGAGCTGGCACATCTCCTCCACACATTTCCCACTACTGCTTCCATGTCTCTAGGGGTGGGTCATCGTTGTCTGCCCCTGCGGACATATGGAGGCCTCCGTATGTCTGAATAGTCCTGATGGAGAGAAGTTCTTCCTACACTGAGCAGACTTCTGTCCCAGGGTGTCAAGACCACGAGGGAAACTTAGATAAGAGACTCTGTGACCTCCACATGTAAGAGAGAGTGAGATGTAGAGGACATGTAAGGGTTCTTGATATCGTTCCAGTGTCTGATTGCAATCCTTTGTGAGACCAGTTTTCCCTAAGACACCCAGGGGCTTTCCAACGTGTGCTCCCTTTCTCTTAAGGTGGCTCTAGTGGGCTCTGCTCCTGCCTTCAGAGACCTCTGCCAAGCCAAGCCAAGCCAAGAACTGACAGAAGAGCTGTGAAGATTCAATGAAGGAAAAAATGTCAAATGCTTAGCCTGGTGCCTGGTGCAGAGAAGGTGCTAGATGCAATGAAATAGTCACCTGTGACAGAGGTGATCACCTGTGCCCCAGAGCATCCAGAAAAACAGTGATCAGGGAAGGGACTCTTAAGTCCCAAAAGCTGGGTAGGACTTAACCAGATGAAGAGAGGGATGCAGGGATTCCTTGTCCCCAAACCATCTCTTCTCCATATTGAGCATGCCCAGCTCCTGCCACACATCCGTCCACCATGACTAGTGTGGAAGCTCCAAAGACAGACCCTTGAGAGGACACAGCACAGTGTAGAAGTATGTGGGGACTAGAGCTAGATATTCAAATCCAGGCTTCATCCTAGCTGTGTGACCTTGGATAAGTTATTTGACCTGTCTGCATTTCTGCTTCCTCATCTGCAGACAAGGGGATAGTAACAGGGCCTATTTTGTAGACTGGTTGTGAAGACAAAGTGGGCTAATGCCTGGTAAGAGCCTAGACGTGGTGAGTGCTCAAGAAAATGTATCTATTATCATGCTTGGGGCCCGACACTGCACTGGTCTCAGCTTCTGCTCAGCCCACCAAGCCCTGACAGGTCTGTCATGGTTCACAAAACCTGCTTCAGTCCATGAGCTCAGGTGGCTTTGTTTTATAGAGAAGGACATGAAGGTGACTCAGAGAGGCCAAATGACATTTCTGAAACCCTACAGCTAGTCTGGGGAAAACTCAGCTGAAGGAGACAGACAGGCAGTTACTGAGGGACCAAGTAAAAGTGTTGTGGGGACTCAGGGCCAGGAGCAGGAAGCAAAGGAGACAGGCAGGGCTGAGCTGGGGGGAGGCAGTTTCCAGCAGGAAGAGGGAGTGGAAACCAAGCAGCTTCCCGAGGGGTAGTGGAAGCTCTGGCCACAGACACCTGGCTGTCCCATTGGGTCCCTGCAGACCTCTCCTGCCTCAACTCTGGGTCCTCGGCTGCAGCAGAAAATCCCTTTGCTGAGTCACCGAGTAGCTGGAACAGGCGTGGAGCTTCCTGAGTCTTCCTGTAGAGCTAGCCAGTTTCATCCCCCTGCTGAGTAGCTCCTTGGAGCATTGGCTTCTGCTCTGGCCTGACCTTCAGCTGATTATGTATCCTTGGGTAGACCTCTGACTGTCCAACAGGGGTTCCCATCACCAAAATTCAGCTTCCAGGAAGCTAGGGACATTGATGGCTTTTTTTCTGTGTATTCTAGGGCCTACAGTTCAGTCAGGTACTTGATACTCAGAGAGTTTTTGTCAAGTAAAGCGAATGAATGAATGAATGAATGCATGCTCAGCCTTGGTCTGAGGGCAGTAGTGGAAACCAGATGAGTAAATAGGCAGCAAAGGCCTTGCTCAGAGGCCTTGGTCCGGTGCTCAATATCTGCACACACACTGGCAATTGGACCCTGCTCCAGGATGCCTCCAGGCCTCAGAATCTCCATGACTGAATCCAGACTCATCACCTGCCCTCCCACCCTTGGTGCTGCTTACACATTCCAACATCTTTGTCTCTGACCACAGAGAAGGAATTCCCTCAGTATCACCACCCTCAGCTCTTCATCTCCTAAATAATTCTCTATCCCACCCACTCTCTCCATCTGAACTCCATCACCTTGCTAGACCATATCCTCTTTCCCCTCCTATCTTCCAGAATGACCTTGCAACTGGTCTGTGTCCAGGCATGCCCTGACCCACCCCACCCACCCCATTTCAATCTTCCCCCTGTAGCCAAATAAGTCTTTTGCTTCCAGGGGTCCTCATTGTCCTCAGGACAGAATCCAAATTCCTCAGCAAGACCTGCATGGCCCTTGGAAACTGGACCCCTGCTTATGTTCAGCCTCCTCCCTCTCCATACTCCCCTCCTCTTATTTCATAACACTCTCCTTATGTTTCAGGAACCACCATATTGTTTCCATGTCTCTGTATCTTTGCACATTCCATTCCTTTGGCCTCCCTTGTCTGCATGATAAACATCCCTCCCTCCCTGGTTTGGTAATAAACACCCATCTCTCAAATTCCTCAAGAAAAGTCCCAGAAAACCCATCATGACCACCCCAGAGTTGCATAATTTCCCCTAAGACTTGCACAACTTATTATGAACAAATCTATTCTATCACATCTCTCATGTTGTACCTCAAGTATTTGGATGTCACACATCCCTAAGAGGTATTTCTAGAATATCTAGGCACATGGTTTGTTCAGACTGCATATGAATATATATATATATATATATATATATATATATATGCAGTATCTAGCTCAAGTAGGTGTTCATAAATATGTATGTTCAATAAATGTACTGTAAATATATTCAATAAATGTACTGATGGGGTGGACAAACGGAAGAATGGAAGAAAGAATGGTTGGATAGATGGATAGACAGAAGTAAGGGAAAAGGAAAGGCAAATGGATGGATATATTGAAGGAACAGGATGAAAGGAAGGATGGACAGCTAAATTGGAGGAAAGGACAGGTATTGAATGGAAGGGTATAAGGACAAGGAATGGTAGATGGAGAGGAAGACTGAAGTTTGGATGGATGGAAGGAAGGATGGGGAGATGGAAGAAAGGAAGGAAGAGAGAAAACATGAATGGATGAAAGAGTAGTTGGATGGAATGAATGGATGGAAGTAAGAAAGGTGAAACGATGGATGGATGAATGGATGGATGGATGGATGGATGATTGGATGGATGGATGGATAGTTGGTTGGATGGATGGATGGACGGATGGTCAAACAGATGGATGGAGGGCTGATAAGATGGAAGAATGAAAGGGAAGATAGGAAGAATGGAAGCATGGTTGGGTGAATGGGTCAATGCTTAGGTGTGATTCATGGATGGATGTAATAGGTTTTGTGCCACTTGAACTGATCAGCTTTCTCACAGGCATTCTGGGGCTCCCAGGTTGTCCCTGAAGTTGGTCCTGGCCTGGTATATTTACACTGCACACTTTTACATTTTGACCTTAGACAATAAACTACTCATCTACTTGTGGTTGTTAAGAAAAACTAGAATGCTAGAGGTCAGCCAGTTCAATATGTTCAAGGGAGTGTCAGAGGAAATGGGGCTCAGAGGGTTTGGGCAGTCTGCCTAGGTCAGAGCCAGTTCCCGAGGTATCTGACTGGAACTCAGCTCTTCCAGCTCCCTCCAAAGCTCTGCATTGTACTCTTAGGTTTGCTCAAACCTTCTCCCCAGAGGCTCATTCTGAGCAGGCCCTGCCTGTCCACTAACCTGGGAGAGATTTTTTCATGGAACAAATGAGAAAAGGAAATGATCTCAACCTGGGATTGAGGCTGGGGAGGCCTGAGTCAGGCAGCTGCTTTTCCACACCAAACGTGACCCTGGGCACATTCCTAAGTGGCAGGAAGAGGATCTGGTCCAGTGCCAGCTTCCTGGCACCTTGCCAGGGCCATGACATTGAAAAGGTTTGGGGAGCAGCAGAGAACAGTTTGGGTGCCCAGAAAATCCTTGGGGGAGGTGGGCTGAGAGGTCAGAGTTCCCCTCATTGAACCCAGGGCAGGGCATGAGCGTGGAGGCATCTGTGGACCTTCTGTCCCTGCCACACCCATCCTCTGTGGTCAAGGTCCAAAGGCTGAACCTCTACCAGTAACCTCAGCCTTGTTACCCCTGGTAGCACTCACCACTCTCTTTCTGAGCTCTTCACCCACAGATTTCATTATTGAGGCTTCCAGAAGATACCTGGACACCGGTGGTACCCATATATTGTACTGTATCTCTGCATCCCAGTGTGGGTGGCAACAATCCAGGGGAACAGTGCCTGGGAAGTCATTTGCTTCTTTCTCCGGTCTTCCACACAAAGCGCCACTCTGGGACACCTGGTGGCTACTCCCTTGGAACTTCCACCTTCACCCTCTCATGGAGACCTCACAGCCCCTTGAAGGGAGGGGCTTGGGGTTTCTGCTATGCAGACGTTGACCTAGAACCCAGTATAAGAGGTCAAGCGAGGCCACACAGTTTAGTTGCCAAAGGTGCAGATTCTGGAAGGTGCTATCAATGAGAGGTAAAGACTTCACTTTTTAAGCCTCTGTCTCTAATTTTGTAAGTTCTGTTGTATGTTTATTTTCTTTAGGGCAGCTGAAGGACAAAGCATGTATTTTTGAACCAGCAATGTTTTTAGTGTTTTCTTTTTCTCCCTTTCTTCCTGGGAAACAATTCAGGGCTTTCTTTTCATGCTTCATGACCATAGAGACTGAAAAAAAAAACAAAAAAAAACCGTGCTTTGGAAAATCCAGAAAGAGTCCAAGTTTCCTAGGGAGGCCGGCCGGGCTGGTGGGGTGTGGGCTTTCTTGCTTTCTTTGGTGTAGACGTGGTTGGCCTATCCTGCCGCTCAGCCTCAAACACTCAGCCCTTTGTGGGCCTTGTGCCCGTTGTGGTTTTTACTGTTGTTGTGTTTCAGAGTTAAGAATCTGTGGTTTTTAATTGCACCTCAGGATACCACCCAGCTCTGTTCCCAACCACTGCACCCCCTTACAGGCTGAGCGGAGGGACTCAAGGTAAGGTCTGAGGCTCTGTCGTGCTAACTCATGAAAAAACATGCAGAAATCTGTATTTATTCAACCAGAGATGTCCTAGAAACCTTTACAGAGAACTAGATATGAATTCTAATTTTAAAATATATGTTTGGGTAGATTAATATTTGAATTGGACAAATATATAGCAAGAGTATTGTAATACTGTGCTTTGGGATGTTCTTTACTGCTTAAGAGTCTGCCCTCTTCGTGGGCTTCC
The DNA here is from genome assembly GCF_028018385.1 of Neofelis nebulosa. Lineage (NCBI taxonomy): Eukaryota > Metazoa > Chordata > Mammalia > Carnivora > Felidae > Neofelis > Neofelis nebulosa. Next base: position 134,947,334 of record NC_080788.1, read on the forward strand.
TTGCCTCTACTCTTGACCTGCACAGTCTTTTTTAAGCATTGCAGCCAGGGCAAAACTTAAGGCACACACATTTAGGACAGGGGTCAGAAAACTTTGTCAAGGGCCAGATAATAAATATTTAAACTTCATGGGTCTTACAGTTTCTGGGGCAACAACTCAACTCTGCAAAAAGCAGCTATAGGCAATAGTAAACAAGGGGGCATGGTTGTGTTCTAATAAAACTCTCTTTACAAAAGCAGGCTGAGGATCTGATTTGGCCCTTGGGCTATATTTTACCAATCCCTCTTTAGAGAAAGGACAGACATAAATGACCAGTATGGTGAGGAGGTTGAGGTATACGTGGATTAGTGGAAGAACTTCATGGGGATTGATGTGGAAAAGACTCGGAGAGTTTGACACATGCCTTAAATGATCAGGGAATGGGAGAGGGACCCACTCAGTGGTCCCAGAGGCAGGCCATAATGAGGGAGAGCTACTGGAGGTTTATTTTCATTCATGACAAGACAAACCCCATAAACAACAAAGGGGTGAGTTCCCTGTTGGTAAGGGCATGCAAGCAAAAGCTGGGGCATGGGAGGATTGGACTGGGTGTTCCTTAATGCCCAGTCTTGCTCTTGGAGTCAGAAGTCAGAAGTCCTCCACTTCTGCTCAAAACAGTCCTCCCCTTTGCTCACAGCAGAAGCCAAAGTCCCCACAAAGACAGACCAACAGTTCTGCACATCCTGCTCCTGCCTTCCAATCCTCTCCCTGTCTCTCCACTCCTGCCTTACTGGCCTCCGGGTTGCTTCCTGAGCCCCAGACACACACCCACCAAAGTGCCTCTACTCTGGCTGATCTGGTTCCTGAAATTCCACTTCCAGACCTTCATATGGCCAACATTCAAACAGCCACCTGACATATACATCACCACCTGCCCCCCACACGCCCTAGTGCTTTACCCTACGTTACTGTTTCTCTTAGCACTTACCTCCACTTGATGTGCCTTTGAGTTCACCTATTCATGTGGCTGACCGATTTATTCAGTTGACCGATTTGGCTGTGTTCTCCAACTAGAATGTCAGCTCCCTGAGGCGGGGACTATTGTCTCCAGGTCACTACTAGTTCATAGTAGCCACTCAATGAACAGTTACTGAAGATGGCAGGTTGTATTTTTCAAAGATGGCTGCCACCACCTCCCACCCCACTTGCTCTTCGTACAGTGTAATTGTGACACTCACTCCTTTGAATGGCAGGAGGTGGATGTCTCTGCTCTCTCCCCTTGAATCTTGGCAGGCCTGTGACTATGTCAGAAGTTATGTGACTTCAGAGTTGGGGTCAGGAAAGCGACAGAGCTCTGCCCAGTTCTCTTGGGATGTCCACCCTTGGAACACAGCCACCATGGTGTGAAGAAGCCCGAGCCATATTGAGGTCAAGTGCAGGTGCTCCAGCCAATGGCCTTTGTTGAAGTTCCAGCTGACAGTCAGCCTCAATCGTTGGACACAGGGGTGAGGAATTCTTCAAAAAGGCTCCAGCCCCAGCCACCGTAACCATATGAGAGGCTCTAGGTGAGAACTGATCAACCCCCAGAACTGTGGGGTATAGTAATAAATTTTTTTTGAGAGACAGAGAGGGTGCAAGTGAGTGAGAGGCAGAGAGAGAGAGAGAGAGAGAGAGAGAAGCGGGGCTCACCCAAAGTGGGGCTTTTTTTTTACCCAAAATGGGGCTCGAGCTTACCGGACACAGGGCTTGAACTCATGAACCAGGAGATCATGATCTGAGCCAAAGTCACATGCTTAACCGACTAAACCACCCAGGCACCCCTAAAATGTTGTTGTTTTAAGCCCCTAAGTGTTGGGGTGACTTGTTATCCACAGAACATCCAGTGACAGCATGTTGATGTGTTGTTTGTAACTCCCGCGTTCCCCACGTCAGTGTTCGGGACCCCACTTGACACTGACCCCTTGCTGGAAACCGGCCCTTCTCAGAGTGGGTCCTGCTGTGTCTGCATGTTTTCCTGGGCGCTGCCTACCTCGTGTGCTCTCTGGAAGCCTGTCCTGGGCGGGGGGTGGGGCATGCCCTCTTTTCTGACGTCTGCTGAGACTCCTTCTCCTGGGCTTGGCTCTCTGCTGGGGTCACTGCAGATGCTCTTCGGGCCTCAGGAGGCATGGGGACATGGCTCTCCTCAGGCTGTTCCCCCTCCCTAGGTTGGCCAGAAAGATGGCCCTGCATTGAGGCTGAGGGCTCCTCCATCATTGTCCTTGATACTGGTGTCCCAGAAACTGCTCACCGCTCTGGATGCCTGCCTCTGCCACCAGCAGGCGGGAAACAGAGGCACAGCTGGTTTTTAACTCTCAGCAGCCTCCATGTGACCCACTGCCAAGACCACTTTAGACCCTGGAGCTAAAACTGAGAGTCCAGGAAGAGGAGAGACTCCTCCTGTCCCCCTTGCCCCTTTCCTACCCCCCTGAGACATTCCCTTTTCACGAATGTTCTTTCCAAGATCATTGGCAGCACCCATTCCACTCAGATTACACCCGAGAAACACCCCCAGCGTCCATCCAGGATGTGGTTCAGCCTTGTGATCCCAGCAAGTGATCCCCAGAGAGCCCAGCACTGGTATTTTCCTGAAAGCCTGGTCTATCCATGAACATAGGGTTCCACCTGTCTTCTCCCAGCATCCTCTGGTTTGCCTGCACCTGCCCTCTGTAGGAGAGGTGCTGAGGGTGCTAAGGGTGCTGAGGGTCTGGGCAGGGCTGGGGCTAAGAGCACACGCTTCAGAGTAAACCAGACCCAGGTTTTCATCTGCTTTGTGGCCTTGGCCAAGTCACTGACCCTCTGTGGTCTTTGAACGGGGGAAGTGGTCTTTCTGGCCCTACCGTGAGGATCAGGGAGGTAATATGTAAAATGTCCTTCTCATAGTGCTCGGCACATTGTAGGCTTGCAATACACGGTGGTTGTCACTACTGGCATGTGACTTGCTAAGGTCATGCAGCCAGCCAAGGCACGCGCAGCCCTGTGTCCCCATCTCCTCCGCTTTACCTGGCTGACAGCCCCCCTGCCTCACATCACACTTGCAGGTGCACACTCCCACGTCCCACGTCTTCACTGAAACCACCTCTGGAGGGACAGCCCCAGGAGCTACCTTGGGGCCACAAACCAGCTCCCCCTGGGGCTTCCTTCTTGGGCTTGCAAAGCAGGATAAGGTCTTCTTCTCCGCCTTGGCAGCCCTTGGCAGACCAGAAAAACAGAAAGGTTCCAGGAAAGGAGGACATGTCCCAATTTGGCCTTTGACTCAGGGTCAAATGGATCCAAGGCTTGGCTGCTGGAAGCAGCACGAACCCCCAGAGGGCTTGGGGGATGCAAGCCCCTTACTAGCTGTGTGACCTTGGGCAAGTCCCTTTACCTCTTTGAGCCTCAGTTTTGTCATCTCTGAAATGGGCATAGTAGTACCAGCCCGGAGCATCGGTGCTTCCGCCTGGCTCTGGGGCTGGATGAAGGCACTTCTCTGAGGCCACCTCGAAGTTGGTCTCCCTCTTCTCTGGGACCATAGTCCCTTTTACCTCCTCCCCCAAAGAAGTCCCATGGTGATGTATTTGCTTGCCCTTTACCTTTAAGCGCCTTGAGGACTGGAACCTTCTACTGTGTTCCCTGTTAGTGGCCCGATGCCCAGCACAGGGCCATATACAAAGAAACCAACCTGTGTCAAAGGAGCAGGTGCTGACTGATGTGTGACCTCACAGCTCAGCTGGGACTGAGAGTCCAGAAGAAAAAGGCCCCAATCAGTGCCCCAACCAGGCAGAGGCAGGGACAGGGGCAGGCTAAGGATGGTTGTTTTTAGCTCACCTGGCCTTTGGAGCATTCCTGCACAGGGGCCCAGGGGCCAGCCCAGCCCAGCCCACTGCAGGTGGCACTAACTGAGAGGATGACGAACTGCCCCACTTCCCAGAACCCAGGAGCCCTAGAGGTACCTCAGCTGGAGAAATGTCTAGATTCCACGGGCCTGAGCCGTTTTACTTTCCCCAAGGGTTTCATCTTGTGACCTTTGTCACTGTCATCATCCAGTAGGCTTATATAACGGTTATGATACCCCAGGGCTGTTCTAAGTGCCCAAAACATGTGAGGTCACCTACCATGCTAACTCTGGAAAATGGGTACTATGAATTAGCCTGGGGCCCAGAGAGGTTGGGTAACACGCCCACGTCATGTGGCTGAGGGGCAGAGTGGGGCTCTTCGCTTCTTTCTGAGAGCAGCAATTGAGAACAAAGCACAAGATGGTTCTAGGCCATCTCCAGGCACAACTGTAAGTTCCCCCGATGCCGCCTGTGGCCTTGCGAGCTTCCATTTCTTCATTTGTAAGTGGGGACAATAATGGCCAGCTCCTGGAGGCAGGAAGGGGCTCAATACTCAAAATCTGGCCTTATTTCCTTCTCGCCCAGCATCTGGCGGAGGCTGGTTCAGAGGTCCCCACGGATACAATTCTGCTGGAACAGCATTCTGGGGTGGAAGGAAGTAAGAGCAGGGCTAGGGAGGAGCCCTCGACTTCAGGGCTGGCTACACTGGGGGGCAGCCCCAGAGTGTGACATCCTCAGGCAGGGGTGGGGCATGTGCCCCAGACCTTCCCCTTCAAGGCCGAAAGCCTTGGCTGCCCCCTCTAACGAATACTTGGGTAGGCTCACAGCATCCCCAGGGCCTGGCCCTGAGCTGTGGGCTGTTTGCCAAGGTAGGGTGACCCTGGGTCAGAAGGCCTCCCCAGGCTGGCCCACCCCCGCCTTTGAGGAAATCCACTCTGTTCCCCAAAGGATTCCCTGAGTGAGTGTCCTGCCAGCCAAGGTACACAGGACCTTTGTTTGTGGAGCCTGGCGTGTGGGCAGGAGGGGAGGATGGGGCTTGGGCCAGGAGGAGCACCCGGCCTGGAGCACCTGGCCTGGCAAAGGCCCATTGGGCACAGGCCCAGGAATCATGGGCATCCCTGGAAATCAGTTTCTGGCCCCCAAGCCCCACCCTCAGGCCTCCTGGATCTTCTGCGTGAGGTGAAGCCCTAACAGGGTCCCTAACAGGGACCTCAGGGCAGGAGACGCAGAGCCCAGAGCACACATCGCCCTTCTCCTGGAGGAAGGGAGCCAGGGAAGGTGGCCCTGGCTGAAGGTCACACAGGAGCCCTGGCTGCTGGCCACCTTGGGCTGGGCCTGTCGCAGGAGGCCTCTCGTGCACCGAGGGCTTCAAAGTAGCCCTTTGACATTCTCTGCAAAGGAGGTGACAGCCTTAGGTATGACTGACATATCCACAGGGCTAAAGGAAGCTCATTTTATGGCCACCAGGGAGGAGGGTTCCCTCACTGGATGCACCATCCATGGCCCCCTAACTGTGTATATGCAGAAAAGAAATCCTCTAGCTAACTTGTAGCTGCCACTATGATGTTACCCCGGGAGGGGACTTTAAAGGCGATTATTGATTAATTGCAAGCATTCGAAATAAGACCATGATTTTTTTTTTTTTTAACTGTATCTTGACTTGGTTTGGGGTGTTCTCCACCTCCGTGGGCCTGGGCCCGGGGACTTCTGGGTGGGTGGTGGGGCAGCCTCCGCCTGCCCCTGCCACCCTCCCCCCACCTCCACTGCCTACCCTAGGGAGGGAGGGAAGGTGGTGAGGAGTCACATCGGAGCCAGGAGCTGATGACCAGGGTGTGAGAGACAGGTGGACATCTCCCAGATCAGCTCCCCGCAGAAGACAGACTCTCAGCTGCCAGGTTTATCTCAGCTGGCCACTCCTCTGTGACATCGGGCCAGAGGCCCCTGCCCCCTCATCCCCATTCCCGCCTGGGGCCTCAGTGTCTCCAGCGGAACCTCAAAGGGCTGAGCTGAGTGGCCTCTCTGGTATCTTCCAGCCTTGACCCAGCATGGCGGAGACACCCCAGCTCACACCCTCCAATGTGGGGAACCACCTCGAGCACTCCAGGGCTTGAGCAGCCTCAGGAAGGAAAGAAAATGCTCTTTAAGTTGTCATAACAGAGCGGGCCTCCAGGCACCTCCTGTTTACCGAGGCTGAGTAAATACAGCCCGGCCCTTAGCAACAGGCACAAAGGGGCCCTTGTGCCGCCTGCTCGCCCTCCCTCTGCTCTCTCCCTGAGCTCAGCCCCAGCTGGGAGCACTGTGGGAGGCAGGGTGGCCTGGCCTGGAGCCGCCTGGCGGGTGACAGGGGTGGGTGCAAGACCTGCCGTGTGGGGAACCCTGGGGCGTGTCAGGGACCCAGGTCTGCACGGGCCCCTGTCTTCGGCAGGCAGGAAGTTCTGCCCCATTTTGATACGGCTTGTCACTCAGAGATGGAACAGGTAAGCCTTAAACCAAGGAAGAAGGGTGTGGGGGGGGGGGGCGTTCAATGTCAGTCCTAGCTGTGAAACTTTAGGCGTCTTATGGAGCCACGTTGAGCCTCAGTTTCCTCATTTGTGACCAGGGACTAATACACCCCACCTGCCTCACCTGGCCACCTGGTCATCCAATGAGATGGATGTTCACTCTATACGACCGACCCCGGGCAGACAGAAGAGTTGTTAGTTCAGGCTGAGGGGCAGAGCAGGTGTTACGAGTTGATGACAAATGGGTTGTGCCCCTGTTGAGTGCTAAGAGCTCCCAGAGCCCCCTTTGAAGGATGAGGGGTCCCACTTTTGGAAGCCTGTTCTGTGCCAGGCACTCGGGGCAGGGGGGACAGGCAGTGAGGCTGGTACACCCTCTCCCCATAGACCCTCACCGCCTGGGGTGACAGGCACTCTGTTATGACAACTTAAAGAGCATTTTCTTTCCTTCCTGAGGCTGCTCAAGCCCTGGAGTGCTCGAGGTGGTTCCCCACATTGGAGGGTGTGAGCTGGGGTGTCTCTGCCATGCTGGGTCAAGGCTGGAAGATACCAGAGAGGCCACTCAGCTCAGCCCTTTGAGGTTCCGCTGGAGACACTGAGGCCCCAGGCGGGAGATGAGGCAGGTAATTAATGACAAAGGGCTGATTTCTGTAGCATGTAAAGTGTTACCACAAATCAATACAAGGATGAATGGCCCGGTTGAAAAATGAGGAAAAAATACGGAAAAGTAATTCATAAAAGACTGGCTGATAAACACTTGGGGGGAAAAAAATCAACGTTACTAGTAACAAAAATGAAAATAAAGGCAACAATGAGATTTTCTTTTTTTTCCTCCCGTTAGATTATCAAAAGATTAGAAATGTTTCTCGGGATGCCTGGGTGGCTCAGTCGGTTAAGCGTCTGACTTCGGTGCCGGTCATGATGTCACCATTCATGGGTCCGAGCCCCGCACGGGGCTCTCTGCTGTCAGTGCAGAGCCTGCTCGGGATCCTCTGTCTCCCCCTCTCTCTGCCCCTCCCCTGCCTTGTACATGAGCGTGCTCTCTCTCTGTCTCTCTCTCAAAAATAAATAAACATTTAAAAAAATTAAAGAAACATTGTGGGGGATTGTGGGGCAATGGGCATCTTCATATACTAATGCTCTGCCACTTACTAACTCTGGACTACTGACATAAAACTTCCCCCTGCCTCACCTTCCTCATCTGTAAAATGGGCTATGGAAGCATCCACCTGGCAGGTTTGGGGGGGGGGATTAAATAAGTCATGAGGTATAAAGTGCTCAGGGAAGGGCCAGGTAAGAAAAAGTGCTTACTACCTGGTATTTATTATTCATTTGTATTATTACTGTTGGCTCAAGGTATAAATTGGTGCACTCTTTCTAAAGACCAACTTAGAAACACGTGTCTGAGTTTTAAAAGTGCCTACTAGGGGCGCCTGGGTGGCTCAGTCGGTTAAGCGTCCGACTTCAGCTCAGGTCACGATCTCGCAGTCTGTGAGTTCGAGCCCCGTGTCAGACTCTGGGCTGACGGCTCGGAGCCTGGAGCCTGTTTCAGATTCTGTGTCTCCCTCTCTCTCTGCCCCTCCCCTGTTCAGGCTCTGTCTCTCTCTGTCCCAAAAATAAATAAACGTTAAAAAAAATTTTTTTTTAAAAAGTGCCTACTAAATCCTGCTCTAAGAAAATAATCAGACAAGTGAGCAAAGACCTGTATACAAGGATATTCATCAGAGTATTGTTTGTGAAAACAAAACATTGGAAATAATCTAAATGTCCATTAATAGGGAACAGAATAATTCAATTCTAATCTACCTCTTCAATGAAATACTGCCCAGCAATTAGATCAGATAGGGTAGACATGTTTGCATTGACATGGAAAGTTCTACACGTCACATTGATGGATAAAAGAGCAGGTCAGGTGACATCTGATGCAAAGAGATCCCATTTACATGCAAGTGTAAACACAGATTTATACGTGTAGAGTCTGCACACTGAGGGATGTGTGTGAGCGTATTCTCCAGAATGCTAGAGGGGCCTTCTCGTAAGGTGGCTTTTATTTTCTTCTTTATATCTTTTTGTATTCTTTTAAATTTTTTTAAATGTTTATTTATTTTTAAGAGAGAGTGCAAGCAGGGGAGGGGCAGAGAGAGAGAGAGACACAGAATCCGAAGCAGCCTCCAGGCTCTGAGCTGTCAGCACAGAACCTGCCGTGGGGCTTGAACTCACGAACCATGAGATCATGACCTGAGCCAAAGTCGGACACCCAACTGACTGAGCCACCCAGACGCCCCCCTTTTTGTATTCTTTAAACTAAAATACACACAAACACGTATAAAGTTGGTTTTACAGTTTATTAAAGCTACTTATAGCTTATTAAAGCTATTTTTGTTGTTAAGTTCAAAGGCAGTAAGTGCTGAATGGAAACGTGGCCTTACTCTCTGTGTCTGGAAAGGGCCAGTGCGTGGAATGACTTAAATGAGGATTCGCAGCGTGGACAGGAAAGGTGTGGTCAGTCCTGATTCGGGGAGGGGTAGGCTCCATTGAGGGTGGACACAGAGGACAGGGAAGGTCACAAGGTCTGTGCAGGGGGACACTGTTTGTGGTCAGGACTCTGGCAGAGACGGGGAGGAGAGGAATAGGGAGCAGTAGTGAGAAAAGTAGACCGAGGCCAGGTTGCAGTGACTGGAAGGCCAGATGCAGGGTGTGGATTTTACGCAGAAGGGGCAGGGAGCTGGGGCACGGCAGAGGCCCCGACCTGGCGTCTTTGCTTTCTTTTGGTTGCTTACATTCGGCTCTCACTGCTCTGGGCAGGGGAGCCTTGGAACGGAGGGGACAAGCCCGAGGAGGTAGGTGGACCCTCACACACGAGCAAGTTCTTTCCGCTTGAAGTCTGTCTGCTTGAAGCCGGCCGGGGCTGTGGCCATGACTAAGTCTCTCCCAGTCCAGTAGAGCCTGGGCCTTCCCATGATGCATGATAAGAGCCGGTCCCCATGCACCTGTTGGGACTTGGAGAGCCTGAGGAAAGGGCTAGATTCCTGTGGTCAGCAGACTGTCACAACCCAGAGCTGACAAGGACCATGTGCCACTCCCCAGAGCCATCTGATGGCAGCCCCATGAGTAACCCCAAGGTTTTCACCAGGGCATCGTATAATTATAGGAGATCCCATGCTCTAGTCCTCGTGCCCTGGGCACTTCCCTAGTTGGCCAAAGGTGCACTATTGACATTTTGGGGGTTAGATAATTCTATGCGGTGGGGCTCGTCCTGTGCACCCAGGGTTTAGCAGCACCCTCGGCCTCTACCCACTGCTGTGAGGAGCACTCCGGCCAGATCTAACGATCCAAATGTCTCCCACCTCCTCTGGGTGCCACAATCGCCCCCAGTTGGAAACCAGGGCTTCACAGTGACCTTCCGTGGCCGTCAGCCCCTCTCCGGGACTGAACGCCGCGCCAGGGCAGGGTCTTCCCAGCCCCAGCCCGGGCTGTGCTTCAGCAGGAGCTTGTGATGGCCGAATGGGAGCTCCAGCCCTGCCTTACCTGGACACCCCCTCTGCCCCCCACCCCACCCCTGCAGCTTCTCCCTCGGGGGGGAAGTAACAGCTGAGAGAAGCACATCCCATCCCTGCCCCTGCACCCGCCTGCCTGGCCCAGGACACTGAAAGCCTCATTGTCCCTCCCACCTCTCCCGGCTCTGGTCTGCAAGCCGCCATGATGGAAAGAACCAAATCCTTTGAGTGAAACAAACTTCAGTAACCTTCTCAGACGACTGCCCCCCCGTCCCACCCCCACACACGGGGAGGCCAGCTGCTGACACGGTGGGGACTCCTTCTCCTTGGATCACTGCATAGGCATCCTTCACACCCAGCCTTCTCTGGCACCAGCCGCCTCAGAGGGAAGGGCCATCGAGATGTAGTGTCACATCCTTACCACCCCAAAGCACTTAGGGGAAGCTCAATTCTCAGAATGGCAGCTGGAAGAGTGCCGCAGATGATGGCTCGATGTGCAGGGAGGACAGAGCCTGGAGGGGATGTGGGCCAGGGTGTGAAGTGTGTCCCATGTGGGGCTCCGGCGACTCCAGCGGCAAGCATCCCAGGGCCGTGATCCCCAAGGGGGATCTTTGTTTCCATCTAAGACTCTGACCCGGAAGGATTCCGTCATATTCAATGTTTGAGACAAACATAAAGGAAGAAGCCATTGTAGTTAGGCAGGTGGCCAAGAAGGCACAGAGTGCCTTGAAGGAAGGGAGCCCATGACAGCTGACAAGGAGCTGGCCAGAGAGGGAGCTGAGAGCATTTGCACGTTCAGGGACCCCAAATGTGCATTTGGTGACACAGGTCTTGCCTCAGGAAGGGCTTCTTCCCAGAACCCATGGCCTGGACCGGAGCTCACTGGGTGCACAGGGTATCAGCAGAATTCTGGAAACCGGAACCGGGAAGTCTCCAAGAAAAGGCTTGTCACAGGTCCCTGGAGAGGAAAGATTGGATCCTGATGACTAAGCCACACTGTCCAGGCTCAGCCATGATTCTCCACGCTCAGATGTGTTCACCGAAGGGCAGACGTACTAACTTTTGTTTCAGAAGGTGCCTGATAGGCAGCTGTCCCCAACAAACCATCTTCATAAAGTGCTGTCGCCTCAGGGCTTCTTGGTTCCCAGGGGTCCCTGGAGCCGTGGAGTCTGCAGAGAGGGGTCATACCAAGGCATCTGGGCTTCTAAATGACTTCCTATTTTTCAAAGTTAAAGGGGATTCTGGGTGACCCTGGGACATCACCGCACATAGGCAGGCAGAGGTTTTGGTGGGGGCTGGGGAGGAGAGGGACCCTCGCGGGAATGCCGCCAGTGGATGTGTCATGGTAGGAAGAACAGAGGCTGCGGCACTAGATGCTGTTTGGGGACATGGGACATCATGACCAAGATTCTGGGGCCTGGGTGGGCACAGCCAGGTAAATGGCCTCTTCCTGCTTCCAGCAAGGTGGCTTCGGCAAGCCTGTTCCTGGCTGGGTTTGCCACCTTTAGGGACACAGCTGCAATGGAATTTGGGGTCCCTTTCCCTCCCCCAGGGAGTTCAAAACTCCTGTGCCTTCTGTGTCTCTTGTCCTCACATTGCCCCCTGGAGGAGGGACGGGGGCTGGAGCTCATGGCTGAAGGGGGGCAGATGCCAGGCATTTGAACTGGCCCTTCCCCTCCTCTTCTTGGCCATCAGAATCCTGATTTGGTTCAAAACAGCAGAGAGTGCCAGGGCCCAGGAGATGAATCTTGCCTCACTGCTGGTCCTGTGCCCTTTGCCAGAGTCTCTCTTTCCCGGCCTCCCTTGCAGCTCTAGGTGGCCAGTGACCCAGTTCCGGGTGATGAAATATAAGGTAAAGTCTGTGGGGAGGGAGTGAGGGTGGCATCTGGGAGAGCTTTTGTTTCTTCATAAAAGGGACAGGTATGAAAGGAGACTTCTCTTAGGCCACCTTTCCTCTCCTTTCATGCTGGAATGCAGACACGATGTCCAGAACTGTGGCAGCCATCCTGTAATTATGTGACACCATGTTAACGCTGAAGATGACGGGCCGAGAGGTGGAAAGAACCCGGGTCCTTGATGATCTCACTAAGTTGCCGAACCTCCCAGAAGACCCCTGTGCCCGAGGTCCTCGTTAAATAAGCAATTACTGTACTAGTGGGTTAGCTGGATTCTGATACTTGTAACAAAACATGTTAGGGAGGCAGTGAGGTATGACTTCCTCTGTGGGAGCGTATGCAAAGGACCTGGCTCAGCGGCCACTGTCACTGCCGCGTGTATGTGCTCACACCCACAGATGTGTGTGGACGGATGATAGATGAGTCAAGTATATGTACACGTGATCTCTGGGGTAGAATGTGGTTCAAGTCCAGGTCCTCCGACTTGGCCCGGGTCTTTCGGGTTCTCCCTACCCTAGCAGAGGGGCGGTTTCCTTAACTAAATGGGGGACGATAACAATGATTGGCTAAACTGGCAATTACGATGTCAAGTCTCACGATAACCCAGAGGGTGGGCCAGAGTCCTGGCTCCACCCAGCAGACGGGGAAACCGAGGCTCAGAGAGCTTGAGTGATATGCCAGAGTCGTGAGCCAAGCTGTGGCGAAGCTGGGGCCCGAATCAGCCTTCTTGCTCTCTCGTGTGGCCTCGCACAGTGCTCTGGGTGTCGGAGGGCTGTGTGTGTGCGTGTGGGCAGGGGCATGTGTGCAGAGGTGTGCCTGCAGGGTGTACGTGCAGGGGTGGGTGTGCACAGCCACACAGGCCAGTCGCATGGGCTCTTCCAGCAAGGATGCCCCTGTGCGACAGACAGCTCCCTCCGCTCCCTCCGGCTCCCTGGGGCCCTGGGGCCTCCCGCTCCCTTCTCCAAAACAACTTCATCAGCAGCATGGGCAACAGCTCCCCAGGGGTGGGCCACCTGTTTACCACCTACGCGGGCCTCACCCCCCGCCCGGCTGCTCCAGGCTGCGACGACGACCAGTGCCTTCCAGGCCCCCAGCCCTTTCCCTCCCGGCGTCTTCGAGAGCCAATTTTGGTGCAGCTGCTCCTGAGAAGAGCTTCCCTTTCCTTTGCTGCCAAGAGCCCCCAGACAAGGGGGCGCTTTCCAGCCTTCTCCCGCTGGGCAGCCTGGGGGACAGGACTGGGGGCCTGTGTGGGACAGAAGGAAGGCAAAGGAAGTCAGAAGCTCACAGAGATGGTTCCAGGCTCCTCCCCCCACCGCCCCCTCTTCCTTGTCCAAGCGGATCTTTCAGGTCATCCTGAAGGACAGAGGTCCACTGGGACCTCAGGCTGCAGCCCAGAGGTTGCCCGGTCATGGCAGACACGCTGGGGAGCCCTCCTGCTCTCACCTTACGCTGAAGGGTGCCTCCCTCCTCCCTCCTGTTCTCTGTCCTCACTTCCTCTTTCCCCACCGCTGGTGGAAGGAGATTCGGCCCCGCACTCCCATCTGGAGCTCAGGGCAGTCCCACCCCTCGGCCACAGGCCTCACCTCTACGATTTTCTCACAACAAACACACTGTCCTGTTGTCCTCCCCACCAGGGAGTCTTTGATCCAGCTTGGGCCCTGAGCCAGAAAGTCATTCAAAGAAAGTACAGCCAAGGAGAGGAAAAAATTGCTCTTCTGACGGGACAAAGCCAAACACTGTCACACGCCAGGGCCACTGGCCTCCTCCCAGGAGCTCGGAGAGAACTTCTGGAGGGTGGGGGCAGGGTGGGGGCCAGGGAAGGGGGCAGAAGAGGGGTGGTTATGGCCAGGGCCTTGCAGCCCAGCTGGGGTGCAGAGCCCAGGTTCATTCCTGCCGAGGACTTGAGCGGGGAACCCAGCCTCTTGGGGACGGCCACCTTGTGGGGTTGGGTGCCTTGGAGGCCCGAGTGAAGAGGGCCTCCTGAGGTCTCTGCTGTTTCCCACAGCTCACAAAAGTGTTTGGGGGCGGGGGACAGTCCCCACACAAGCGACCAACTGAGGCTTGGGAGGGGTGAGCCGCCTGACATCACGGTTGGGGCACCCTCGGCTGTTCCCACGTTCCCCGGGGCCCCCACGGCTGTCCCACACCTGGCCTAAGGAAGACAACACAGCAGTAAAGATAGCAACCCTCAGGAGCCCCACCTTCTCAGTCCCTGGCTGGAGGAACTGAGACCCGGGCCAGCTCCTATGGGGTGCCCGGCTCTCCTCGCGCCGTGCCTCGCTGAGCTACATCGCTGATGCTTACTGCGTGCTTCCTGCGAATGGGGCTAGTGCTTTGCGCTCTCATCGTATGATCGGATACATTAGGTACCTCTACTACCCTCCTATTTACAGGCGAGTAAGCTGGGAGGGCAAGAGACAGACCCAAGGTCACACAGCTGACCCGCGGTGGAGTCGGGACTCGAACCCATGACGGCTGCCTCCAGTGCCCGTGGCTATGGCCCCGGTGAGGGCTTCCTGTTTTAAGTGCTGTATGTGTAGTATCCCAGCCCCCAGTTCCTTCTAGGGGAGTCTCAGCCAGAGTGCCCCGTTACTGTGACAGCGTAGCCTGTCCACCTCTCTGTTCGGTGCCACGTCTGAGGGTGTCTGCTCTGTGCCAGGCAGGCCGCGGAAGGAGCTCTTGCACCCTTGCCACCTGGCTCAGGGGTCCGGGGAGGGGCAGAGGGTGGATTGTGTCGGCTCTTCTCAGGGGGGCAGGGGGAGGACAAGTGAGGTTGGAGGGAGGGAAGGGTTGGGGAGAGAAAGGGTGTCCTAGTTAACCCTCCAGACAGCCCTGTGAGTCAGGGCGCATTGCCACCCACTCTGGAGATGAAGCTGGGGACATCCTGTGTTCTGCCCGTGGCACAGCAGTGAGGCAGAGTCCCCCCTAGACCTGCTGGTTCCAGGACCAGACCCCCTGCCTCACTTCCAGCTGAGGGTGCAGGGCCCAAATTAGACACTCGTCTCTGTCCCGATAGACTGAGTGCCTGATGCTCTCGAGCGGAGCTCCTGGCTCACCCACGACCCATCCTCCGGGGCGAGTTGGGAACAGCCACGCAGGAGGCCCGTATCCACATGGGGTCCCCGGCAGAGCGTGGACCACATGGGGCTGAGGACCAGGCAGCTGCAGGAGGAGACGGCAGGAGAAAGGGCCACGGGCGCTGGGCCTGGCCCCCCCCTGGCCTGCTGAGCCGCATGGGGCCGGCAGAGGGTCCGGAGTCTAGGGCGTTTGTCACTCTGTCCCTCCTGCCCCTGAGCACTGGGGGTGGGCTGGGGCTGTCTGTGAGGAGAGGCAGTGAGAAGGGCTCTGCTCTCCTTTCCAGAGATCTTGCTGGAAAGAGTGTGGGGGATGGAGGGTCCTGGCTTCCAGCTCTGCCCCAGCCGCTCGTTCATCAGCTGTGCGACCCTGGACACGATTCTTAGCCTCTCCGAAGCTTTGGCCTTTTCGGCTGTCACAGGGCATGTATTGGTCTGCCCATGCTGCCATGACAAAGTCCCACAGACCAGGACTTAAACAACGGACGTTCCGTGACTCGCAGTCTGGAGGCTGGAAGGCCTATGTCAAGGTGTCCACAGGGCTGGTTCCTTCTGAGGCCTCGCTCCTTGGCTTGTAGGTGGCCGCCTTCTCCCCGTGTCCTCCCGTGGTCATCCCCCTGTGCATGTCTGTGCCCTAATCTCCTTTTAAGGACATCAGAGCTCACCCTAATGGCCTCCTGGAATCACCTCTTTAAAGACCCTATGTTCAAATACAGTCATACTCAGAGGTACTGGGGGGTTTAGGACTTCAATCTAGTGATTTGTTGGTGGGAGTCACATTTCAACCCTTTAACAGGCATAATGTGAGTATGTTCTCACAGGGTTGTTATGAGGATTATTTACTATTAAGTTTATTTATTTTGAGAGAGAGAGAGAGACAGAGTGAGTGGGGGAGGAGCAAAGGGGGAGAGAGAGAGAGAGAGAGAGAGAGAGAGAGAGAGAGAGAGTCTCAGCAGAGTCCGATGCGAAGCTCGATCCCAGCAAGCGTGAGATCATGACCGGAGGCGAAATCAAGAGTCAGATGCTCAACTGACTGAGCCACCCGCACACCCACATTGTGAGGATTATTAATCATGAAATGTAGGCTGGCAAGCCTGGATGCTGCCACCTGTCCGGGGACATACACGTGATAACCCTCACTGCTCAGGGGGTGCAACCTTGTGCCTGCACCCTGAGGAAATGGAGGGTGCTGAAGCCCGGGGCTTGGCTCAGGTGGGCCCTCGGTCAGGTTGTGGCTTTCCAGAGCCTGTCCTGTCCACTCAACCACGGGAAAGGGGAGCGTCCCTGTGGCCCCGGTCCGTGGCCCGGGCCTGAGGCCCCGTTCAGCCAAGCCTCCGCTTCCTGAGCCGGCCTCCAGGACGGGCTGGGCCGCCGAAACCCTTCCTAAAAAGGAATTGGGCTGTAGTGGCCCAGGCTATTTTTAGACAATTGTGTTGAAAAATCCCCAAAGTACATGTAGCATCATGCATTTTTTTTTTCCTTCAGGAAGAAAAAAGAGAGGGAGTAAGTGGACTCCCCCCATCCCCCTCCCCCACCCCTGACACTGGGAGGGGCCTCACAATGTCCCCTCCCTAGAGGGTCAGTAGCCAGGGTCCTGCAGCTGTCCAGCTGTGAGGTTTAGGAGCTCAGCACTTTGGGCCAGGGGAGGGGCTCCCACTGGCCCCCACCTCACCCTGGGCCCTCAGAGGGGACAGGGCACATGAGATCACCCCACATTACAGGCAAGGAGACTGAGGCCACGCTGTCCTTGGCCCCATACTCTGGCTTCGCATTTTACTTTTTATTTTATTCTTTTAAGGTTTGTTTATTTATTTAAGTAATCTCTACACCCAGCGTGGGGCCTGAACTCACAACCCCAAGATCAAGAGTCCACTGGATCCACTGATCCAGTCAGGCTTTACTTGCTTTTTTTAATGTTTGTTTGTTTGTTTGTTTTTGAGACAAAGAGCTCAAGTGGGGGAGGGGCAGAGAGCCAGGGGGACAGAGGGTCCGAAGTGGGATCTGCCTGACAGCACAGAGCCCGATGCAGGGCTCAAACTCACAAACTGCAAGATCATGACCGGAGCGGAAGTTGGATGCTCAACCGACGAGCTACGCGATATGTTTTGATGGCTGTGAAGCCATACCTACAACCGAGATAGTGAACACACTCATCATCCCCTAAAATTTCCGTCTCCTCTTTGTAACCCCTCCTTCTCGCTCCTCTCCCATCTCCACCTGCATCACTACCCACCCACTTGCCCCAGGCAACCTCTGGTCTGCTTTTTTTTTTTTTTTTTTTTTTTTAATTCGAGAGAGAGAGAGAAAGCAGGGTGGGGAGAGGGGCAGAGCTGGAGAGAGAATCTTAAGCAGGATCCACACTTAGTGCAAAGCCTGACGCGGGGCTGGATCCCACGACCCTGGGATCATGACCTGAGCCGAAATCAAGAGACTCACGACTCTGAGATCGTGATCTGAGATGAAATCAAGAGTCGGACCCTCAAGCGACTGAGCCACCCAGGGGCCCTGCTTTCTGTCGCCATGGATGAGTTTGCATTTTCTAGAGTTTTCTGTAAATGGAATCCTACAGTAGGTTCTCTCTTGGCTTCTTTAACTTATCATCGGTAGTCTGAAATCCATCCACGTTGGCTGTACATCTCGACAGCTCCTTCCTTCCTATCGCCACTGGTACCCCCTTGTGCGGCTGCATAGCAACCCGTTTACCCATTCATTTGCCGATGGACATTTGAGTTCTTTCCACTTTGTGGCTGTTACGAATGAAGCAACTCTGGGCATTCATACGCAAGTCTTCGTACGGACGGGTATTTCCTTTTCTTCAGATAAATACCTAAATACTACCTGTAATTCTATGTTTAACTTTTTAAGAAACTGCCAGATGGCACCATTTTGCAGTCCCGCCAGCAGTCCCGCCAGCAGTAGAGAAGGGCTCCAATTTCTCCACATCCTTGCCAACACTTGTTGTTGTCTGTCTTTTTGATTATAGCCATCCTAGTGGGTGTGAAGTTGTGTCTCCTTGTGGATTTGATTTGCATTTCCCTTATGACTAATGATGTTGAACATCTTTTCCTGCGTTTGTTGGCCCAGATCTCACTTAAAAAAAACAAAAAACAAAACAGCACATACTTTTAATTTTGGAATAATTTTAGCTATACCGAAAAGTTGCAAAGACAATACCGATACCCATACCCCCTCACTCAGTTTCCCCTAATAGTAACACCTTATATTACCTGGCACATGTCACCGCTAAAGAAGCAATATTGCTACATTACTATTGATTAAACTTCAGACTTTATTCAGATCCCACTAATTTACAACGCTAATGTCCCTTTCTTATTCCAGGATCCCACCCCGGAACCCACACCACATCACATGCGGTGGTCGTGTCTCCGTGAGCTCCTCTGGTTAGTTTCTCAGACTTTCCTTGTTTGTCACGCTCTTGACAGTTTTGAGGAGCCTTGGTCAGATATTTTGTAGAAAGTTCCTCAATATAGGTTTTTCTGATGTTTTCTCATTACTAAACTAGGGTAATGGTCTTGGGGGAAGCAGACCCCAGAGGTGAGGTGCCTTCCCTTCCCATCCCATCCCATCCCACTGGGGGTACATGCCATCCACATGACTTACTGCTGGTGACACTGACCTTGATCGTGTGCCGGGTTTCTCCGCTGTGGTGGTACCATTTTCCCCTTTCTAAACTCTGCTCTTTAGTTGGGAGTCCCTAAGTCCAGCACACTCGAGTGTTCAAGCTCCTGAAGCCTCATCTTTATCTGAGAATCTTCTATGCCAGGCACTTCACACTGTCCCCAACCCTACCACTGTCCCTTTGGGAGAGGTCCCAATAACCCCTAAATTTGGTAATGTTTAAGATTACAAAGGATCAGGGGTCATTTAGTCAAGCCCTGTCTTGCCCTTCTTACAGATGAGGAAACTGAGGTCCAGAGAGGGAAGTGATTCACCTATGATCTCACTACGATCAGAAGGAAAACGGGGGCGCCTGGGTGGCTCAGTCAGTTAAGCATCCGACTTCGGCTCGGGTCATGATCTTGCAGTTTGTGGGTTCGAGCCTCGCATCAAGCCCTGTGTTGTCAGCACGGAGCCTGCTTCTGATCCTTTGTCTCCCTCTTTCTCTGCCCCTCCCCTGCTCATGCTCTCTCTCTCTCTCTCTCTCTCAAAAATAAATCAGCATTAAAAAAAGATAAGAAGTAAAAGGATCTCAGGGCCCCAGACCAGGGCAGAGATCTAGAAGGATGTCCTGGCCCAGAGTAAATGCTCGGTAGGTATTTAGGGATAGATGAGGCGAATATATGTTGAGTGAATGGTAAGGGCTTCCAGAGGTGATGAGGGTTCTTGGTGGACACCATAGGCCAGGCAGATACCTGCCACCTGCTAGTTCCCTGCACAAACTAGGGAAGGAATGATGCTGAAGGGCAGACAGCCCCACACTCCCCTGCTGTGAGCCTCAAATGCCTCCCACGTTGGCCATACAACAGAAGGGCTAGAGGAGCCCAGATTTGGGGCTTCCGCTGGCTACAGATGACCCTCTGAGTGGCCGGTTAGGAACTAGAACCCCCATAGTGAGCAGACAACTGTTACATCTCACAGGTGAGAGAGTCCAGTGGGAGGGCAGTTTATTAATGTTTATCAAGGGCATTAAAAATGTTCATGTGTTTGCCCTGGTTCCTGCAGGGAGGCGAGTGGAATCAGATGGATCCTGGATGGAATACAGGTCATGCTCATTGGCAAGTCACTTGATCACTCTGTTTCAGTTTTCCCTTCTACAAAATGGGGCTAATCACTGCATCTACCTTTTGTATTGTTTTTAATTATGTTAACATACTTCAGCAAGGGCAGTGCAACATATATTAATTTTGATGTGCACCTAGAGATGATTACTTAACGCTTAAAGAAGTCTAAGCAGGAATATACACTCCAGGGCTGGTTGGTCAGCATCTGAAAGACTAATCAGAAGCCCCTGGTCTAAGAGGCAGCTATGACCTGCTCAGCTACTATATCTTCCACCAGGTCCAGAGGGTTTGGGGAGGGTGCTAATTAGTACAATGGATATGAAAAATGCTCTTTTTTGGGGGGGGGGGCGAAATTACTGGTGTTAAAGCGTTAGTGTGGATTGGCTGGCAAGACTGTACAGGCACCTCTGACGTGCCCAGCACTCCAGGAGTAGCCCGGGACCAAAGACCCAATCTAGTTCTGTGTTCAGATTCCTTTGAAGGTTTTGATGTCTGATCTGACCAGAGGGAAGCTGAATTCTGAATCTTGCCATCAGAATCCTGTCGTACCAGTCCTTTCCTGGGAGTGCTTCTTGGCACCCGGGATGCCGGAGAGCTGGGACCCACCCCACCCCCACCCCATCCCAGACCGTGCACCTGCTTTGGCACCTGCTTGCTGATAGCATGATCTGCCTGGGTTTTGCATTCACGGGGGTCAGCTGGCAAGGTGGGCTTGTGGGTCAGGAGCCTGCAGCCCTCCCTGCCAACGATTGGCCTCCACACAGACCTGCCAGCGATTCAAACTGACCAGCGTGGCTCCGGTCAATTTACAGACCGCCTCATAGAATCGCGAGGGTTGAATGAGGTAATCCACAGCATCACCCAAACCTGGGGCAGTTTGCTTCACCTTCCCAAGAAGGCTTCATTCCTCATCTGTTCCAGTACCTGTCATAACAGTATCCACCTCACAGGGTTGTCGTGAGTGTCGGAGTTCATCCAAGTACAATGCTTCGATCGGTGCCCGGTGCATAGTAAAGGCTCAGTAAATGTGAGCTGGCCTCCATCATTCCACTTCATGTGATATGACCATGAGAGACCATGGCTGACAATAATGGACAGGTGGAATGATTCACAGTGCACCCGTGTGATGGAAGCATCTGCTATCCTTAAATCGTCTACTGAGTTCAATGACAGGGGAATATTACGTGAAAAGGTGTGTAAGTATTATATGTAATTTCCATTACATCAAAAAATACCCTCATAGGAAAATACTGGAAGGCAACAGGGCAAAATGCTGAGAAGACAAACACTAGATGGTGACGTTTAATGACCTTAGTCTTTGTATTTCTGAGACTGGTCACAGTGGGGGTTGTTGTCAGAATAATGGCCCCCCAAAATGTCCACATCCTAATCTTTGGAGCCAGTGAATATGTTGCCTTATATGGCAAAAGGGACTTTGCAGATGTGATTAAATCAAGGATCTTGATTTGGAGAGGTTATCCTGGATGATCCAGGTGGGTCCAAAGCAATTACAGGTCCTTGCACGTGAAAGAAGGAGGCAGAAGGCAGAGTTGAAGAAGGAGATGGGACAAAGAAGATCACGGGTCACAGTGATTCACTGCTGGCTTTGAAGACGGAAGGAGACCACAAACCACGGAACGTGGGCCGCGTCTAGAAACTGGAAAAGACAAGGAGCAGATTCTCTGCCAGAGCCATCAGAAGGAACGCAGCCTTGGGGAGCCTGGGTGGCTCAGTCGGTTAAGCATCCGACTTCGGCTCAGGTCACAATCTCGTGGTCCGTGGGTTCGAGCCCCGTGTCGGGCTCTGTGCTGACAGCTCAGAGCCTGGAGCCTGTTTCAGATTCTGTGTCTCCCTCTTTCTCTGACCTCCCCTGTTCATGCTCTCTGTCTCAAAAATAAATGTTAAAAAAAAAATTAAAAAAAAAAAGAAGGAACGCAGCCTTGCTGACACCTGGATTTCTGTCCTATGAGACCTATTTCAGACTTCTGATTTCTAGAACTCTAAGCTAACAAACACGTTGTTTTAAGCCATTGAGTTTGTGGCAATTTTCTACAGCAGCAATAGGAAATTAACACAGTGGGTATTTTGCGATGATAAATGAAAAGCAAAAGATGTTTGTGATTGATTGATTTACGTATTTTTTAATGCTTTTTTCTTATGTTTATTTATCTTTGAGAGAGAGAGAAAGACAGAGTGGGAGCAGGGGATGAGCAGAGAGAGAGGGAGACACAGAATCGGAAGCAGGCTCCAGGCTCTGAGCTGTTGGCACAGAGCCCGACGCGGGGCTCGAACTCACAAACCGTGAGATCATGACCTGAGCTGAAGCTGGACGCTTAACTGACTGAGCCACCCAGGCGCCCCTGATTTATTATTTTTAAGACCATCATTGGCTAAATAAAAATACAGTAAAACCTTGGTTTGTGGGCATAATTCATTCTGGAAACATGCTTGTAATCCTGAGCACTTGTATATCAAAGCTTATATATCAAAGCACTTGTATATCAAAGCAGCTGTGATCATGTGACGTCCAGCATCACGTACCTCCTGGTATTGCAGGATGTTGCTCTTCTATCAAGTTGAAATTTATTAGAGGGGCCCTGACAGCAAAGAGCCCGATGAAGGGCCTGAGCCCATGAACTGTGAGATCACGACCTGAGCCGAAGTTAGACACTTAGTAGACTGAGCTACCCAGGTGTCCCCAGAGAGGGACTCGATCCGCAGAGGGAATCGTGGCATGGCCTCCGGCCCTGCTGCATATGGTTTGTATGGGAGGGGGGAAGAGAGCCAGCACATGCCTCCCTGCCCACCCAGGGCCGCTTGGCGTGTCTCAGGGCTGCTCCCCCCACACCCTGTGCTCGGCAGGGAAGAAAGCATATCCTTGCGGTGCACCTCTGGGGCCAGGCACCGTGTTCCATCAAGATTACGTTCACACGCCCGGTAGCCCCGTGAGGGGAAGTGTCAAGCCACTTTGAGAAAGGAGCTTGCGACCCTTTGCCGTCAGAGGTGATGTGACCGGGCAGAGCTGGGATTCCAGCCAGATCCGTGTGACCCACAGGAAACCCTATTGTCCTCAGGGGGTCGGGGGCCAACCACCAGCAGATGGAGGAGGGAGGGGGGCTGTGGAGGCAGTGGGTGGCCCACTGGCCAGCTGGAGATCCTAGCTCCAGACAGACCTGCAGCAGAAGGCACCCTGTGACCTGCCTGTCACTTCCCCTTAGCCAGCCCCACTCAGGGTCCGAACCCCCAGGAGGGGTCCTGCTATAGCGGGGCCCCAAAGCCCCATGTGGAGGCCCCACGGGGGGCAGTGTGCCCTGCCCAGCTCCCCATAATCCCTACAGGGGCCTGCCGACTCACATCTCAGCCCAGAAGTGAGGCCACCATCCATCCCCGCTGGACCCTGAAACCCAGAGAGGGACAGTGACTCAGTCAGGGTCACCTCCAGGCAGGCATAGAGCTGGAATGGGTCTCCCAGGGCATGGCCTTGAGGAGGGGGTCCCAGATGGGCTCTAAAAGACCTTCCGGAGGAGGCCATGCTTGTCTGAGACATTTGCAGGATGTCCTTTTCCGGGTCCCGTCCAGCGGCGGCGGGGGAGGCAGGAAATGAGTGAGAACAAGTGTGAGAGGAAGGCCAGTGGCAGGAGCAGTATAGCACAGAGGGCCAGCCTCCTGGGGCCCCACTCCCTGTCACAGGGAGACACAGGGAGCCTGCTGGCCCTGAGCAAGGTCTTGGCGACTGGCGGTCAGCGTGTGGCTCTGAGTGGCAGGAGGGAACAGAGAGAGGAACCGAGAGAGGGGCAGGGAGGGCAGGGAAGGACAAGAGTGCCCGCTGACGGGCCGGCCGCCGCACTCAAGGCTGAGAGTACTAGTCACCAGTCCTCCAGCTCAACTGGTGCCCCCCCACTGGATGACGTCCACCCTGCCGGCCCTGAGAGGTAGCAGGGAGAGGAGAGCAGGAAGGAGACAGGAAGGGGACGAGGAAAGGGGGAGCTGAGCAGTGACAGGCACCCCCCCACAATCCTCAGGGGAGGGCTGAGGGTGGGGATGGGAGAGGGGACAGCAGGGCCCCTCAGAATCCCCTTCTCCCCGCCGCCCAGTTTAGTAGGTACTGGCTGGGCAGGGTAGGGGTGCAGGGGAAGGGCTGCTGGCCCAGTTTAGTCGGTACTGGCTGGGCTGGGTGGGGGCGGGAGGTTCCCAGGTGCCGCACTGACAGGGTGGAGGGTGCCGGGCAGAGGGTAGGGATGACCATGGGACCACAGGGGAGCTCTGAGCGACCATCTGGAGTACTTCCATCCGTGTGCCCTCCTTTAGGTCATAAGACAGGTAAGGACACAGGCATGGGAAGCCTTGGTTCTCACCCGGGGAGATCTGAGCTCACATCCCTCTCAGTCCCGAGGGTGTGCAGGACCCTGTCCCCGAGATCCTTCTCTGCCGGCAGGGGCTGGCTCCTTGTAAGGAAGAACCTCCTCTCTCCTCTCTCCCCTCACCTCTTCCTCCTTCCCTCCCTGGCCCCCTCACACCCCCTTCCCCTCCAATTGCCCACGTTTTCTCCTCACCCTCACCTTCAGCTTGCTCTCTAGCTTGCTGAGAGGTGGGGGCCACAGGAAGAGGACCACCGAGGCTCATCGGCATCAGGGGTCAGGTGCTCTACCCACGGAAAACACCTGGGCTCCTGGCTGAAGCAGCCGGCTGCCTCTCAGCTGCTCGGGGACGCAGCTCCAGCAGTTTCCGGCCCTGCTCTCCTAGTCCATCCATGTCCCATCTGCAAACTTGAGCGTGAGCCCATCTTAAAAACAGTCCCGGCCCACCTGTGCCCCCACCTTCTCAGGGTCCCTTGGCAGTGACATGCTTGAAAGAGACGTCTGCACTCCAATCTCTCTTCCCGCTCTTGAACCCGCTCCAAACTGGTTCCACCCTACCACTCTGTCCAAACAGCTTATCGTAGTTATCTCAGGCCGCCATAACTGAAATACCACAGACTAGGGGGCTTAGCCACGGGAATCTATTTTCTGACAGTTCTGGAGGCTGGAAGTCCAAGACCAGGGTTGTGGCCCATCTGGGTCATGGTGAGAACCCTCTGCCTGTGGTGAGAACGGCCGCCTTCTGGCCGCATATGCTCACACGGTGGAGAGAGAGGGAGACAGTGTGAGCTCTCTGGCGTCTCCTCTTACAGGGACACTCATCCTGTTGGATCAGGGCCTCACACTTATGACCTGATTTAACCTTAACTACTTCCTTAGACTCTATATCCAAATACAGGCAAATTGCGGGGGTAGGGCCTCCATTGTAAATGGGGGGCGGGGGCATGGCTCAATCCATAGCACAGCTCTCGTCAGGATCATCACCAACCTCCATGGTGGCAAACCCAGGGGTCCGTTCTTAGGCCTGGCCTACTGGCCTTCTGGGCACGGAACACAGCCGGCTACCTTTCCTCCTTGGCCTCTGAGACTCACTCTCCTGCTTCTCCTCCCTCACAACTGCTTCTCCTCATTCTTTGTCGGTCCGTCTCCATTTTCCCAACCCGTTAACCTTGCCGTGCCCTGGCGCTCAGCCCTGACTTTTCCCCTTCCTGTCTACACTCCTGAGGCGGCCCCACCACATCCCCCTTCACTGATGCCCCCACGTTTACACCCTCATCTTGGAGTCTCGCCTGTGCGCCAGCCCTGTCTAGCCGGCTGCTCCCCACTTGGAGCCTTCACGGGCGTCTTACAGTCAACCTGCCTACAACAAACGCCTGCCTTTCTCCCACCTCGCCAGCCTGCCCTCCCCTCGGGGCCGTCAGCTCCCTTTATCCTGTGGTTCAGGACCGAACCTTTGCCATCCTCCCTCACTTCTCTCTTCCCCTCGCAGCCCTGGTTCTACATGTGAGCACATCCTTTTGGCTCCGTCTTCAAGATATTCAGTCCAACCACACCTGATCACTCGGCCTCGCCACCGTCGTGTTCATCCGGAGGAACCATAGCGCCCTCCTGATAGTCTTCCACTCGGGTGGGCTGGGTGACGTCTCTCCTCCCCCAAAGAGGTCTGCGTCGCAATCTGTAACCTGTGACTGTGTCACCTTACATAGTAAGAGGGACTTCGCAGATGGAATTAAATTGAGGATGTTGAGATGGGAGATTATCTTGGATTATCCAAGTGGGCCCAAGGGCCCTCCTTTTGAGAGGCATGCGAGGACAGAAGGCAGAAGGTGACGTAACAGTGGCAGCAAGCGTGGTGTGACGTGGGGCCGCGAGCCCAAGAAACGGCAGCCTCTAGAAACGGATTCTCTTCTAGAGCCTTCGGAGAGAACACAACCCTGCCAACACAGACCTCCAAAACGGTAGAATAAATGTGTGTTGTTTTAAGCTGCTAAGCTTGTGGTAATTTTTTTAGAGCAGCCACAGGAAGCTAATGTGCACCCTTGATGTGGGCCACAAGGCCCTGCATGATCTGGCCCCTGTTAAGCCCCTCTGATTTATCCTTTTCCTCTCCTCCTTACCGCCCTGTCCCCCGTCCGCCTATGAGCTTTTGCACTTGCTGTTCCTGCTTCCCGGGATGCCCTTCCCCCCCCCCCCCCCAGATCCACCTGGCTTGTTCTGGCCAAATGGCACCTTATCAGAAGCTTTTCTAACCATCTCCTATAAACCGTAACTCTGATGCCCCCTTGCACCCCTGCATACCTGTGTCACTGTGTGTATATGGTGCATACACCAGATTATATATTTCTCTCTTTTCTTCCATGAAAACGTAAGTGCCGTTTATGTGTGCTGCTTACCCTCCGTGCCTACAATAGGTGTTCCAGTGTTGTGAGCACTTTACAGATATTTGTTGGATGGAGGGATGAATGAAGGAATTTTACAGATGGGAAGACTGAGACCAGGGAAGGGGAATAAATCGAACACGGCAACTGCCACATCTCACTTTTCCTCAGCTGGGCAGCCGTAGGCACCTTTCAAAGGTTTATCCCTCAGGCCTGGATCTCAATCTGGGTTTTTTTTTTTTTTTTTTTTAATGTTTATTTATTTTTGAGACAGAGAGAGAGAGAGCATGAACGGGGGAGGGTCAGAGAGAGGGAGACACAATCTGAAACAGGCTCCAGGCTCCGAGCTGTCAGCACAGAGCCCGACGCGGGGCTCGAACTCATGGACCGTGAGATCGTGACCTGAGCCGAAGTCGGCCGCCCAACCGACTGAGCCACCCAGGCGCCCCTCAATCTGGGTTCTGCCAGGTAGTGTTCACATGACCCCAGGCTGGTGTCTCACCCACTCAGCTTCTGCTCCCTGGTCTGTTAATGAGTGAGTGAATGAAGGCCATTGGTTGGGAAAGCCCTGCAGGCTAGAGGACCAGGGCCGGAGCAGCGAGAGACTAATGGGGAGCAGGAGGGGACAGCAGGGCCAGGCCGCAGGCGCTCGGGGCCTGGTTCCAAGAAAGAGTGGGATTAGCCATGGAGCGGGATGAAGTGGGCAGAGGCCTGATCCAACCCTCACCCTATAAAGGACCCTCAGAGAACGGATTGCAGGGCACAAGGGAGGAGCAGCGAGGACACTACAGTGGTCCAGTCAGAGGTGGTGGGGCCGGCTGGTGGGGCAGGTGGGGAGGGAGAATGGACATATGATCCGGGTAGAAATGACCGGCCTCACTGACAGGTAAAATGGGGGGTGGGGAGCAGGTGAGATTAAGGAAGAGGACCAAGGGGTTTGAAAAGAGTTCCCTAATGGGGGTGGACAGTGACAGTCCCTCACGGAAACGCTCTCTGCTTGCACAAGCAAAACAGGGAAATGCATAGGCTCCCGTGATGGAAAAGTCTGGGGCTCCGGTGCTCCAGCTATGAGTCTGGGATCCGGTCCCTGTCTCCTTACTCTCTCCTCCTGAGTTGGCATCACTCTCAGGCAGGCCGTCCCACACGGTGCTTGTGGCCAGCAGCAACCCCAGGCTGGCATCCCTTCAGGACATCAAACGCAACAGAAAGAGGGTTTTTTTCTATTTCCGTAACACAAATCCTAGATGGGCCCATTGGTCATGCTTGGACCACAGGCCCAAACGTGAACCACTAACATTGGGGGCTGCCTGGCAAGGCGGGGCCCACGTGCTTATCTTTGAGCCACGTGGATGGAGAGTGGGGGAGGGGGTTCTCCCGAGGGAGATGGGACCCTGGGGAGGGGATGGATGGGGGGCAGGCAGACACGATCCATCACCAGTGCCCTTGCACAGCCTGTCGCCTTAGGGATTTTCCGAGGCAAGGGCCTGGC
This sequence comes from Neofelis nebulosa, assembly GCF_028018385.1. Lineage (NCBI taxonomy): Eukaryota > Metazoa > Chordata > Mammalia > Carnivora > Felidae > Neofelis > Neofelis nebulosa. The sequence goes on from NC_080788.1 coordinate 134,975,095, forward strand.
ACAGGGCTGGCTTGGGAGATAATGTCCGGTATGGTCCCTGGACTGTTATTTTTGGGTAGTCCCGGCTCCTGCCTTCCTGGTCCTGATCTGGGCAGGCCTCTCCCTACACTCCTGCACAGGATGGCAGGGCTGGGCCCTGACCCTCCAGCCGGGGTGAGCTGCTACCCCACTGGATACCTGCCCCTTCCTGCCTGTATCTAGTGTTGAAAATTCCATGATTTTTGTCCATCCACAGCCCCAGATGCCCCCTGGCAATGCCAGTGCTGAGGCTGGGGGGCTTACCTGCTCTGCTAATGGCAGGCAGGCTCCCTGCCTGTGGTCTCTCCCCAGACCTCAGCTGCCCCCTCACCTGCCTGCCCAGTGAGTCAGGAAGGCTGCGCTCAGCTTGGGTGGGGGGCCTCGAGACTGGAACTCAGCCCCTGCCCCCCATCCCCCATTTTCTTGGGCCCCGGCAGGGCGGGGCTGCCCCATATCTGCTTGGCTGAGCAGCCCTGGGGGATTGGAAGGTCCTCTCTGGCCCTTGCTGTTATCCATCCTGTTGGAGTCAGTCTCTGGCTTCACATTTGTCTCTAACACCTCTCTGCCCTCCCTCCCTCCCGCCACGGTGGCAGGAGGGTTGCTGAAGTCCTAGCCACACCACTCAGCATGGAGAGTAAAAACCTTTCCTGACACCTCCTGCCTTAATCGGGTCACTTTATTCCTGATCCTGTGCACCCGTGAATGCAGACATCAATTGCTAGGCCCGAGTCCCATGCTCCAATCCCAGACAGCAGGGGAGCGATGGGAAAGGTGAATTTCCACAGGAAGGTCAGGGTGGGTCCCGGGCGCACACGGCCTCCCGCCCCGCAAACTGAGCCTTAGCCCCTCAGCCCTGTGGGCTTTCGTCAACACCACAGACCACGGGTCCATTTAAAAATCATTTTATTATTAACATCATCTTCCCATTTAGCCAAGTGTCTGTCATGTATAAGGAATGTCGGTAAATATTCCATTTGAAGCTTCTTTGTACATATTTCCATCGATAAATAAACTCTGAATTCACATAAAAAAGTTAAACTTAAATAGCTCCTATTCCCTTCTCTTGTAACAGGCATATATTGGTGAAATATAAATATTCTCGGACTCAGGCTTTGTTCTAAGTGAGGAGAGGAATTCATCACATGGTACAGTTACTGACAACAAAATCGAGAAACTGTCAGCTGGTGTCCTGGCTTGGACTAGGACTGAGGTGGGAACCAGAAAATTCACATTTGGTTTCCCGGCCGAGGTTGGGGGAGGAGTGGTGACGGGGAGGAGAGTTTCCTTTACAGCTCTGATAAAAATAATCTGCTCTGCCAGTGAACTTTAACTTTGAATATATTCTTCTACATTGGCTGATTCATTCCATTATTGTTTTACTTAAAACTTGGATGTCAGCTAACAAAATATGGCACATAATCCATTTTGAACAATGTCGGTGGGCTTGGAAACTATCATTGGGCTGGCCAAAACAACAGAAATGCACGTGGGGAGAGCGACGATCCGGGGCTTGTTTGGTGAGTTCACTGTGGTCAATCGCATGTTCAGCCACGGCCTCGGGGCCTCGGCGTGGGGCGCCCCAGGCGGGGCCTCCTGGGCCCAAGCGGCAGTGAGGCTGGCAGGGGCCTGCTCAGAGCACCCGGGGGATGATGGTGAAGGGCACGGCGGGGCTGCTGGCCTCCAGCTCCAGGGCTGTCAGGAAGCACTCGGTGGCCGCCGCGTCATTGCCCTGAGCTTGAAGGACCTCGCCCAGCCCGTTCCAGACCTCGTGGGCCGTCGAGTTCACCTGCACCGCGTCCCGGAGGATTTTCTCTGCCAGACTGTAGCGGCCCAGCTGATGAAGAATCAGGGCCTGCAGGCATCAGAGAGAGAGAGACAGACAGACAGACAGTCAGAGAGAGAGTCTCTGCAGCTCTAGGCTCTTAGCCGTCCTGGAGCTTCTGCACGTTTCTGGGAGGCTGGCGTGAATCTCCACCGGGCTGGGCACCCGGCAAGTTCGAACCCTTCCCGCACTCAGGGGCAATGTTCCAAAGAGTTGCTCGAACTGTATGTAGTTGCCTACGTACAGCCGTTTTTTGAAAGATACAAAAGGCAGTTCCACACGGTTCATCTTACTACTTAACCCCCAGGAGCGAACCAATCTGAGAGGCCAGTCTGTACTGACCCAGGGGGCCATCCCGGGTGTACCGGCTGATACGTAACAGGTTTTCTAACCTGAAGAAATGTCATTTGTGGCATTACTTATGGTGGTGACTAGAACAGACCTTTTTTTATTGCTCTCAGTCTTCCTACCATAAACAAGCCCCTGCCTTCGTTGTCCCCTGCTCATCGCAGGCCTGCCCGCCATTTTACACAGTTTTAATTAGGACGTAGGGGTTGGTCCCCAAATATTTGACCATGACCGTGTTTCTAAGTTATGCATCTCGATGACCGATGTTTTTGTATTCTTTCATCCGATGATATATTCTCTTTGCTCAATCTCTCCCTCGGGGAACACGCTGAAATTGTGCCCACTTTCTCTATTTTTTTTTTTTTTTTTTACTTTATTCTATTTGTATAGAGGGGCAGAGAGCAGGTGTGAGAGAGAATCTTTGGCAGGCTCCCTGCCCGCACGGAGCCCCACACAGGGCTCGATCCCACCACTCTGGACTCAAGAGTCAGACGCTCAACAGACTGAGCCACCCAGGTGCCCCTCCCTTTGCTATTATAAATCATGCTGCGATGGTCTTTCCAGACAGCGCCTCTGGTTCTTACAGAATGGCAGATCTCAAATCTTTTCTACAGTCCTGCTAACCTGTGGGTAAATGGAACCTTACTGAGAATACCCACATATTCTGGGGGGGACGCTGCGGTGGGGGCAGCGGCCTCTGTGGGCTCCTCGCAGCAGCCCTGGAAGGGGCTCAGTGGAACCAGCTTGATAGCAATTTGGAGACTCTTCCTTTACAGCAAATTTCCGCAAAGTGACCTTGACCGGGTTAGAGGATGTGACTCTTTTTAAGTTCTCCAAATACTCTGCAAATTATATGCCTAAAGGGTCACTTTCTTTTTTTTTTATAATTAAAAAATTTTTTTAATGTTTATTTTTGAGAGAGAGAGACACACACACAGAATCCAAAGCAGGCTCCAGGTTCCGAGCTGTCAACACAGAACCCTATGCAGGGCTTGAACTCACCAACTGTGAGATCATGACCTGAGCCGGAGTTGGACGCTTAACCGACTGAGCCACTCAGGTGCCCCAGGCCGTGTCACTTTCTCACCCATCCGCAGAATTCCAGTGCTTGGTCCCCTGTCCCCCACTATCATTACTCTTCATGTTTGCTAATTTCATAAGTGCAGAACATCTGTCCTTAGTAAAACCTGCATTTCTTTAGTAACAGTTGAGGTTGGGGCTCCTGGGTGGCTCAGTCAGTTGAACACCTGACTCTTGATTTTTGGCTCTGGTCATGATCCCAGGGTCATGGGGTCAAGCCCCGTGTTGGGCTCTGCACTGCGCATGCACTGAGCCTGCTTAAGATTCTCTCTCTCCCTCTGCCCCTTCCCCTGCTCTCTCTCCCTCTCTCAAAAAAATAAAAATAAAAAAACCCCAACAACTGAGCTTAAAGATTTTCCATGCTTTTGTTTACAAGTCTTTTAGAAGACTGCTATTCATCTGCTAGCATACTTGTCTAGATTGTTCTTTAACTTTTGAGATTTTTTTCTTTGAACAAAAGTTTTTAGTTTTTTAAGTTGGATTTGTTGAACTTTAGTGGGTTTTGTTTCATTTTTTGGTCACTTCAAAGCTCTGAAAGTTATACTTTCAAAGAACTGATGCGCGTTCAATCCCGCTTTGTTAAGTAGTTGTCTGCTTTATCTTGGCAGACAGGAACCTACCTGGATTTCTTCTTCTCTGCCGGACACAAACTAGCTACCCCTCCCTCCACATCCCTCCCGTGAGGCACTGCCCGTCATGAAGTGAATTATTACATGAAACACGGGGCCTTCTACAACTTTCCAGTGAGCCACAACAACCCCCTCCTGCCTTTGCATCAGTACTGTGCTGTTAAGATTGCTGTTACATCATGTTTTAATGGCGGGGGTGGGGACGAGAGCCTCTCTTCCTTCCCTTTGCTTTTGAGTATTTGCACGACCGTGCCCGATGAACTTAACAATCATCTTGTTCATTCTCTTCGGGAGTTGAATCGTGCTTGCGTTAACCTTCTAGGTGTGTGTGGAGAAGCCCGACATCTACCGTGTTGGGTTTCCCAACCAAGAACATGGCATGGTCGGCTGGTCCCGCGTATCTCTTCCTAAATTTCCCGGTAAAGCCTTGCTCTACCTTTTTGTGGTTCACGCGCAGAACCGATGAGGCACCCCCAGTGTTCTCGAGCATATGCGTCACTAAGGGGCGAGGGCCCGCAGAACCTGCTGGGGAGGGGGCATAAACGCGCCTTCCAGGGGGCTGGCTGTGGCCTGAGCCATAGGCCACAGACAACGTGAGCATCGGGGAAGCAGGTGGGGCCCACTCTGAAGAGCTCTGGCCTCCGAGACAGGCTGTGAGGAAGGCGCCTCCGTGGGCGGTGTCCAGGTCCTGTGGGCTGCTCGGGCTGGCCTCTCCCCCAGGGCGTGTGGCCCTGGAGGTGGCGTCTGAGGGCCTGGAAAGCAGCCTTGCTTCCGAGAATCACCCGCAATTAAGAGTACCCAGCGCAGGAGCTGTGAGGACGATTCTGGCAGAGGCCAAGGTCAGTGGGGCGACGGCCAAGGCGACCCACAACCCCAGGGCAGTGCGAGATACTGTGGAGGGGTACTCTCCGTGCCCCGAGCTCCGGCTCCCTGAACTGCCTTCCAGAGCGAGGAGGAGAAGGCCTCCAGCAGACAGAGGCCAGGGTACAGCAGACCTCAATGTCAGCTCGACTCTCTCTGGGAGGAAAATTGAAAGGAAACACTATACATTCCCTTTCTTATTAACTTCGATATGTGCTTTAGTTACGTCTCTGCTGGAGTCCACGTCCTAAATGGGATCCGTCAGAGCTGAGGCTCTGAGAGGGTGGCCAGGGCCGGGCAGACAGGTGGCTCCCTCGGATGCTTTAGGACACGAGAGGTGGCCGGAAGTCAGTCCTTGCAGTTAGGATTTCACCTTGGCTTCTGAAATTCTTCTCTCCTCAGACTACAGGCCTTCCCGTCCTCCAGCGCGAACTGCAGGTTTCAGCCGCCTTCCCAAGGCTGGTCAGGGTCAGTTTTGCAGAGGCCGCCGGTGAGAGCTTCCCAGCTGTCTCCCCAGAGCCCCATCCTCCACCCACCTAGGAGCGGGCAAGGGAACCATGTGCTGAGAGCAGGGGTAGCGGTTCAGCATGGACCCAGCTTCCTGGTAGGATGATTAACAGTGATAACAGTAGCAAGGGCTTTCAGTGTTTTTGACACACCAGGCACCATTCCAAGTGCTCATGTTCATTAGTTCATTTAATCCACCCGGGGACCCCGAAGTGGTTTCACACGGGCATGGCCGGGACATGTCTGCACCTGGCTGCAAGGCCGGCTTCGACCGCGGTGGACAAAGGTCCTGCAGCGGAGGAGGAAATCTCCCCACGCACTAGGTACTCCTCCCGTTTTGCGGGTGAGAACTATGGCTCCTACGTCTCCTGCGTCTCCTGCCCCAGGCGCACAGCCAGCTGCTGCAGAGCTGGACTACAACCCGCATCCTAACTCTCAGGGCCTGCCTGACATCCATTCGGATGCGGAGTCCGGGGCGGGGCTACAAGCGGCCACCTCCACCTCCTGGGGTGGGGGGGCGTGGGGCATCCTCCCTCTGGCCCTCCTTCAGAGACACTGGGGCAGCTCGACACCCACACTTCTCAATCTTGGAGGTCCAGGCGGAAAGGACGAGAGGCCCTCCCCGGCTTGCAGGCAGCAGGATGTGAGGGCCAACGAGCTCCTGCCTTCATTCCTTCCGGGCGAGGTTATCAGCTTGAGCTCACTCTAGAACATTCCGATTTAACCAACAGAGCCGTGAGAGGAGGGAGGGGGTCAGGGTGGAGGCAGCAAGCAGTGGCATGAATTTTATCCAAGTGACCCTGTCATACTCTCTCTCAGTGCATCAAATTACTGAATACACACCACCTTTTTCTGAGTGGCCCTCCCAGGCAGGGAGACACGCACTGCGTGTGCCGGGCAGATGAGTAAGGAGGGACAAGCCACCGGGTAAGATGGAAAGAGGCGTCCCTGGTTACCTGGCGGCAGGCCGAGCATACGTCTGGGTCCCGACAGGCTCTGCTTTCTTCCTCTATGCGGAATGTTTTCTCCGCATCAGGCACGACGCTAGGCACTTGTACTTGGCTCGTCTTACATTACCACCACTTTACAGATACAGAGACAAGGTTCAGAAAGGCCAAGAGTCTTGCCCAAGGTCCCAGGGCCAGTGGATAAGGAGCTGCGGGCCGGCCCAGGTCTGCCGGAGGCCAAAGCCCCCATGTTCCCTGCACACCTTCCCAGCCGGCCCGCCTGCTCACTGCTGCCTCTGTCGCTTTAAGAGACGAGCCTGGAGCCCCCTGGGCACTGACCTAGTTACATCTGAGCCATGGCAAATGGGCATCTGCCGCACTGGGTCTCCTTTTCACTTCTCCAACCATTGATCACTGGCTCTGTCACTCCTCCCCGTGGTTATGGCCAGGAGATGGTTCCTCTCCAGCCCAGCTTTTCTCCAGCTCAGGTTGCTGCTTGGCAGTATCCTATATATTCACTCAAGGACGAGGACAGCTCCTTGCCTCCCTTTGGTGGCCCAGAGGCTAGCTGTGATCTTGAGGCTTGGCATGGACATGGGTGCCAAAGGACTGGGGGCCAATGAGACGTGAAGACCCAGAAGGACGAGGGCCTTGGCCCAGCAAGACCCAGAGGCCACTGCACTCAGCAGCAGTGACCTACCCCCACCCTGTTGGAGTGGGGACAAGGTCACCAGTCCTTTTAACTGGGAATTTTGTTTAGAAATTGGCAGGCTGTTGTATCTGGGTATAGCCTACCATGGGGGCTCCAGGGTCTAAGGCAGGGGACACGTCTCCCCACTCCCAAATGCTTGCAAAGAACCAGCCAATGGGCTAATCTGACCTATCACCCGCAGTGTTGGGAAGCTAAGAGTCTTCATGTTGTCCAGTGTCACACAGGTCTTGTGGGCTTGGAAATTTCCAGCCCGTGTACCTGGACTTATATTCCTAATGTAGGTACAGGCTACCCTTTCCAGATGACCTTGAGGCTTCCTGAGCAATCTGTTTAGTGGAATTAATTCCTAAAGCTGGAGCTGCTCAGGGAGACATCAGAAGCTTGCCAGGGGCTGCCAGCTCAGGCTTGGCAAGGGAATGAAAAATCAGCCTCTGCCCAGTGCCCCAGCAAGCCAAGAGCAGCTCAGAAATCAGTCACATAATGGGATCAACCAGGACAAGCTCCAGCTGGGGTCTGAGCCATTGCTTGGGGCCAGCGTCGCCGGCAGGTTGGCCAGAGGTGGGCTGGGACCTGGACACGCCTGGCTGTCAGGAATGACATGCCACCCAAGCCCTGGTGTGCTGGGAGAGGCCTTCCCTGGCTTTGCCGTGCTCTTATGCACTAGAATCCCCGACACCCTTTTCTTTAGGCCCTGCCTCCTCTCTCCTCCAACCATCAAAGGCTTAACTCGTGAGGCTCGAGTTTAACTGTTCTCACCACGGCTGGATCCAACTTCCTCCTAGGACAGACCTCTTGGTTCAGCCAGGCTGGTCTAAAAGCCCACCCATTTCTGCAGGATGCCTCCCCCAGCCTTCTTCCCCCTCTCCAACCGTAGTCATTCCTGGTCTGGCCCCTCCTGCTGGAGTTCAAGTCCATCTGCTCAAAGCCCTGCAGATCACCATTCCCCCAAGAGCCCGGGCCACACTGCCCCCCTTAGGCAGCACTACCCAGAGGCACGGGTCCGGCTCCCAGCACTCAGGCTGGTAGGAGACAGAGCTCTCCATGAGTGACATATTTCATTACCACAACAACCCGCCTTCTCTCCCATGTCAAAATCCAAAACCCCACTGAGTGACTGTCCAGATCCCAGCCACGTTCTGGCGACACACAGGAGGTCAAGTCTGCTCTCAAAGCTCGGGGCCCAGTGAAAATCCTAACCAGATCGAGCAATCGCTCCCTAAGACCTAAGACACCACTGCAGACCGAGGTGGGAACTCACGTGGTCCATGCCTTCTCTTAACACCAGCCCCTTCTCTTCTCTTGGAGGTTGTGCAAACAGGCTTCCACCTTTCCCAGCCCTGGGGTTCCTGAGCCACCGTGGGAGCCAGCTGGGCCGGCCTTCTGAGAAGAGGGGAATCACTGAGAGGTAACTTACTTGTCCCTTTTCTTGGACACAAATGAAGACAGCCTCCCAAGCTTGTGATTATTATAATCACGTGTTCTGTACAAATAAGCTCTTGGTGCCACACCAAATTGGAAGTGAGAGATTAAATTAAATCTGTTATTTCAAATGAGACAAAATGGACTTGGCTAATTTGAGGACGGTTAGCATCTTCCTCACTCATGTCTTGTGTGTGTGCGTGTGTGTGTGTGTGTGTGTGTGAGATAATTGATGCCCAAGGACTAAAGACCTTGCCACATGCCGTGGGCACCCGTGTAGGAGCTCTGCGTGGGCTCTAGTGCCCAAGGCGTCCTGCTACAGCCCTCGCTCTGGAGAGCACTCGGAGCCCTGGATCAGGTGACCAATAGCAAAGAGGCAGGACAAAAGCCACTATTTCAGACATCCCCATGGTGCTCTGTGCAAGTGCCAAGATGGCCCTTTGCTGGGCTCACTGCTTGTCCCTGTAGGAGTATGGGCACAGAGAGATAATGTCCCTGCAGGAAAGCATCCTTCTCAATGCCGAGCCACCACTAAAAAGCAGTCCTGCAGCTCAGCTCTGGTTCGGGGGTCAAGCCGCAGTCTCCGTGTGCCTATCACTCTTTCCGGGGAGGATGCTTTGGAAATCAAAGGGTCAGCAGCAGGATGGGGGTGAACAGCTCCCTTGTGCTTTTCATGCCGCGCCAGGCTGCTGCTGCAGACTCCACCCCGGGGCCGCTGCTCTTGACTTCTGGAGCAGAGACCAGCAGGTGCCCTTGCTGTGTTCGAGCCAGCCTGGGTTTTGCAGAGGCTGCTGGAAGCACCAAGGCCGGGGGGTGGGAGGAAGTCTGGTGTCTGGGGTGGGACTGGAGTATTTAAAGAGTTTTCTGTCCCATCCTGGGTCAGACCCTCCACCATTAAATCACTGCAGGGGGGTGGGGGTAGGGGTGGGGGTGAGGGCGGGAGCTTAGGGCAGTATTGTCAGGAGGTTCCTCCAAAAATACAGGTAAACCTGCAAGGACAAATGCATGGATCCACTAGGCTCTATTAATCTTTAAGTTTTGTTTTTTTTTTTAAGTTTATTTTTGACAGAGACAGAGTGCAAGCACGAGCTGGGGAGGGGCAGAGAGAGAGAGAGAGAGGGAGACACAGAATCCGAGGCAGGCTTCAGGCTCCGAGCTGTCAGCACAGAGCCCGACGCGGGGCTCGAACCCACGAGCTGTGAGATCGCGACCTGGGCCAAAGTCCGACGCTCAACCCACCGAGCCACCCAGGCGCCCCATAGGCTCTATTAATCTTTAATGGGCAAAGTGTGATAGTCAACACGCTGCGTGTTACTGATTGCCAAATGCTTTCCTAACCGTCCTACGCGACAGGTGCTACGTCAGTCAAGGTGGCTTATCTCCGTCCCAGCTCCCCAACTAGGCCTCGCTCTGAAAGGCCGGAGGGCAGGGGCTGGGCAAGCTGTGGGTCGTCTCTGCTTTGGCAGGCTCGACGCCGAGCAGGCAGGGCCGTATTCAGTGCAGAACGAATAAATGAGGAGCCCCCAAAGATCGAAGAAACGACGATCATGTTTAAGGCCACTGCTGGCCAAGTCCAGGTCGTTCTGGCCCACAGCCTGTGCTCCTACCCGCCACGGCATGCGTCGGAGAGACGGAGGACTTTGCCGGCACCAGGGAGCCAGGGGCCTGAAGGCAAGGCTGTCCCTGGAGGAAGTGGACATGGGCTGAGGACCAGATCTGCAGCCCCTCCTGGGCCACTCAAGCCAAACTGGCACCTCCAAGACTTTTGGACAAAGACACCTAAGCCTCCCCTCTGGTGGGACTTCTGTTGTGACGGCAGCTAGAGGAAAGCCCATCTCCTCAGCCCGTCACCCTCTGGGACGGTGACAGAGCTGCCTGGCTGTAGCCTGAGTGGCAGCTGTGCTGACTAGAGGTAGCTTGTTGGGGGATCAGGACGCAGGCGAGGGGTTACAAAGAGCTCTGCGGGCTCTGGCCACCGCCAGAGGACCCGTGCCACGCAGGTGAGAGGCCCGGCTCCCTCTTAGAGAGTGGGAGGTGTAGGTTAAGAGCGTGGCCTGGGGCTCACTGGGACTGGGTGTGAGCCAGTCCCACCAGTGACTTGGACAACTTCCTCCGGGTTCCAGATACTTGATCTGTATAATGGGGACAAATGCCAACTCACAGGACAGTCATGAGGCTACAAGAGCCCAAGTTTGTAGAGCGCTCAGTAAACCTCTGGTGAATGGTCACCATCATCAACAAGACCCTGACCGTTATCGTTACCCTTAATGACCTAGGGGGAGGGGAGGCCCTCCCGAGATGCCCAGGGTTGCAGGACCCTCCACTGCCATCCTGTGTGCCTCTGGGTAGAGCTTGTGACAGCAAGGGCCATCTGGCTTGTCCTTGCACACAGAGGGGGTTCTTGGTCAATGTTTGGTGAACGGGTGGGAAGATAGACAAGCGGATGGCACGGGACACTGTCTGATGGTGGGAGGACGGGGGCGGGCATGACTTCTTGCCAGTGCTCTCGACCAATGAGCACCAAAAGGCCTGGCCTCGGGTCACCCTCGTCCACACTCGCATCAGAGCCCGATCGCTCAGAGCCTCCACATGTGCCTTCTGGGGACATCGTTGAGGCGGCTGAGCCCGACGGGAAGAGGCGCTCTGTTCCCAGGGGGTTGCCACCATCTCCCCTACAGATACTGCATCGCCGAGGAAAGCAGGACGCCAGTCCCCCTTCTGGTCAGGTACTTGCGTTCTCCTTCCTGAGGATGCGATCCATCAGAGAGAAGCCGGGTGGTAGTGGCGGTGCCCTCAAAGATAGTTTCCTTTTAAGTCAGAATCTAAATGGACTGCCAAGCAGGGCCACCCTGAGAAGGCCGCGGGAGACGGTGGCCTTGCAAAGGTTTTCTGGGAGCAGCGGTGGGAAGGCCAGGTGGGGGGCTGCCACCGGCTCCCCACCCCCCCCCGCCCCGGGAGTGGCCCTTTCTTCTCTGGGAAGCATCAAAAGCACTGACAGTTGTGAGCACCAGCATTTTGTGGGCGCAACTGAAGGGGCAGCCTGAGCCCCGCCCCGCTTCCCAATGATGCCTTGAAAAGGAACTGAAAACACACTCAGATGGGGTGGGGGTGGCGCTCAGCTTCTCTACCTGGATTCCAGCGGCTCTGGGTGAGGTCTGGGCTCTCCTGGGCTCTGTTTTATGTTTCATTTCTGTGTGTTTTGAGTGCTTAGAAATGCACACTGGCTTGCCAGGGGGCCGAGCGTGTGTGCCTTGGCCAACTATACCAGGCTTGGAAGGGCCTGCCTAACCAGGCCAGGAGCTCCAGAGGCCAGATTCTAGGTGTCCCGGCTGATGCCAGGCGTCACTGCCCTACAGCCTATGCCGCTGCCCACTGCACCTCCAGAGCGCAGCGGGGGTCACACGCTGCAATTCAACCCCCTTTGCTACGTCGGTCAAGAATGAGTTTGGGGCGCCCTGGAGAAGAGCCTTCTGGCGGTGGCTCGGCAGGTCAGAAGTTTCAGGTAGAAACTGATAAGGGGTGGGTCTTTTTGTTTTAGCCATTTTACTTAGTTTTGCCCCCAGTTTCCCCAAAGGCCGGGGCCAGCCATTCCCGGCAGCCGCACACCCATCTAACCACGGACAGCAGGTGAGGCTGTCGCAGCCCCCACCCACGGCTGTCCGGGTCCCATCCACCCCACCTGGCCCTCGTGTAGGGACACAACATTCACGAGGCCGCTTGACCTTCAGAGCAAAGGGCCACTGACATCCGGTACTGGGGAGGGGGGCTGAAGAGCAGGAAGGAAGAGGCTGAGGGACAAAGGGGAGGAGGGAGATGTGGGCTGAGCGGCTCCTGGGGAAGGGCCAGCGACTGTTCAGGCTGCCCTGAGGAGTGGCTCCTTGTGACAAGGTGAGTGGAAGCCAGGCCCCCACGTAGCTGGCCTTGCTCTATCCATGGTGGGGCCAGAGAAGGACATGGCAGACATTACAGAACAATCCGGGCAGGCCTGGGCGAGGAGGGGCAGTGGTCTGAACCCAACAGACACCCTGTGGAGGCTTTCCCTCAGGGTGGGCTGTGAATTGGTGCTGAGGATTCCAGAAGGAGGGAGGCAAAGACCCCAGCGCCTCCCTTCCTCCACCCAGGGAGGACCAGACGTGCCCGAGAGGCAGCTGGCACCTTTGTTCAGGCAGGAGATCGGCCGGCTGTGGGAAGCTGTCCTCTCACAGGCCCCTTTTCCAGGTCAAGTGTTTTATTTGAAGAAATGTGCCTTCTGGAGACCAGGCCTTTATAGCATTTAACTCAACTCAGAAGGAAACAAAACTCAATTTTTCCCAAACCTCTTATTTTTCTAAGCCAGCAGCCAACCATCCACGGAAGCAGAACTCCTTGGCGTGAGGAGGGGGCTTGGGCCTCTGCTTCATGACGCACGAGCCCCTGCTGCAGTCCCTGACAGGCAGCCTCCCACTCTTGCTTACACCCTCCAGTGACGGGGAGCTCACCACCACCCCGGGCAGCCCACACCATTAGTGGGCAGTCTGAACTGTCAGTTAAAAATGTAGAGCCCTAATTAGGCTTTTTATCTAATTACTGTTCTCTGATGTTCATTTAGTCTTCTTGAGTCATATGGAAAAAGTCCCCTCCGCTTTATATCTGACAGTCCTTCAGGATCCGAAGAAAGCTTCCAGAATCACACACGCACATACACACAAGCTCTCTCTCGCTCTCTCTCTCTCTCTCTCTCTGTCCAGGGCATTAGAGGAACAGTAAATTCAGGCCTCCCTAATCTCCCCAACTCACTGACTTCTGCTGCTGAGCATGGTACCCAAAGGAGACTGAATGGTGGGTTCAGAAGAAGGAGCCATTAAGCCCCAAGACAATGTGACTGTGGCTTTTCCTTTTCTTAAAGCATCTGACTGGCATTGCTTAAAGCTGCTTTCTTCCAGAATGGTCTGGAATATTCTGGAGGAGCTGATTCCTCAAATAGCAGAGCTATAGGCTGTCCAGCAGTAAACGTGCCAGCAATGAGGATGGGGGCAGTCTGGTCATAAGCCAAAGGGCCCGTCCAGCCTCAAGTGGATTTCACACAGAAATCCCAATTTGGCCCCAAATTTCCTCTGGCCTAATTTCTTTGAAACTGGGTACTTCACTGTCGGTGCCAAAATATCCACGTGCTGTGGTGGCTTTCAGAGAACAGTTGCTGGGGATCAGAGGGACATTTTAGGGAAGGGACCACAGTCAGCCCGCCTGCCAGCAGCTTCCCAGCACCAAAGACCCACAGCCTGCCGCTGCTGTAGACAAATGCCCAGAGGGTGGTCAGGGATGGCAAAGAAGGGCACATGAGCATTCCCCAAAGGGCCACCCTCCTATTTCACAGGCAGGAAACAGGGGCCCTGATCTACCCAGGTGACAGAGTGAGGAACAGCATTGAGGTCCCAGGCTGGGGCTCTGTTTGGTCTGCTGTAACCAAAGCCATTTCTAGTCCTTTCCTCCCTTCTATAAACTCCACTGAGCACCTGTGGGTGTTCTGGTACCAGTGTGTGTGTGTGTGTTGGGGGGGGGGGCTAGTTTGCTGAGGGTCCTGCCCCAGAGAGCTCCCTGAGCCCAGCAGGAGTGACTGTACATGTGGAGGTCCAGCATCTGGAACAGAGTGAGGCCTGCTGGAAGGAGCACAAGGGAGGTCATTCCAGAAGAGATAGCACAATGCTCCCACCCATTTTTTTTTTTTTAAACTAATGGGAAGGCTGACGCTCAGAGTTGGGCATGACTGGCTCATGGCCACAGAGCTACTTCGAAAAGCTCCTTGTGGGCAGGCATGTGGGCAGCCAAGCTTGGGAGGGGCTTCACTGATGACAGAAAAGTGAGGAAAGGGTGCTGGGAGGGCAAGCACCTGGGTCAGGCACCAAGCCAGGTAGAGGCCAAGTTGGGTCTCAGAAGCCAGATTTGTGGAGGACCAGCTCAGGGCTGTTTCTCTTAGGTCAGGGTACCGGGGTCTCTAGAAGGTGTTGGGCATTTAGGGGACCAAGAGACACATTCTAAGAGGGCTTCTCAGGGTTAGCTGGCTCTGGACTGGGCTGTCCAGGGAGCAGTCCTCTTTGCAGAAGGAGCTCTGGGGACAGGACTTCCCAGTCCAGCTCTGTTAGCCTGGACACTAGGTCCTTCTTCCATGCCGGGGATGCCACTCCAGTGGGGCTAGGCTGTGGGCTCTCTGGACCTAGGTGAGCACCACAGGACCTACCTTGAGAGGGGCTGATGGGGCTGCTCACATCTGCGTGATGTGACGAATGCCCACCCCGCCCAGCACCCTGTGCTAGTGGCCAGATGGTCACCTGCACGGCAGTCCCTCAAGGTCTGGACTCTGCCATGCAGAGCAGGAAAAGCCCAGCTCCCTTCTATTCGGCCTGCTGTGTTAATTTTACAACACTCCCCCCTCCCCCCATCTGTAATGTCTACTAGCAAATGAGATCATTTAAGACACTGGTCACACTCCAAATCAGAGATGAGGTATCCTGTGCTCTCAGCAGTCTCTCCTGCCCTAATTAGGACCCAGCTATCTAGCACCCCAAGTCCCTTTCTTTACCTGCTCTTCAGAATGGTGCGGAGATTTCATTAGGAAAAAGATGTCAGGGCCCCTCTCTGACTTCATCGAGAAGGCTAAAAAGGCAGCTGCTTCCTCCCTGGAAACGGCTCAAAGGCAGCCTTCGAGCTGCTCCCTCTTGGTCCCAAGCACAGCCCCCACCCCAGCCCTGGGAGGTGAATTACTTTGATCTGTGTATAAAGCCTGAGGGTCAGATACCACCGCCAGCAGGCCCTTGGAGACTAGGCCAAGGGCAATGGGGAATCCCTGTGTCTGGTGGGGTGAGCTCTCCCCTCCCCTTCCCTGCTATCCACTGCAGCCCAAGGCAAGGCACTCACAAATTACACACACACACACACACACACACACACACACACACACACACACCAGCATAAGCACCTGTAAAGCTCCGCATGGTGCACCTGCTAGGCAAGTCCCCTGCACTATCAAAGGACATGAGCGAGAAGGTCTGCCTCTGTGCGACTTGGGTTGAGCAGGGGGCCCTGGTGAGGGGTAAGAGGGGACAGGGCCTGCTGAGCCTGGGATGCTGGGCATTCTCCTTACTCTGAAGCCCGTGACAGTTCTTGGTAAAATTCCAGATGATTCTCCATCCTCCCCTGACCCAATCTGCCATTTAAATTGCACGCCTGGTTTTTACAACGAGTATTAGTGCAGAGCCTCAGGGTGGACATAAATATTAGCTACCAATTCTTAGGTGAGAGGAATCTGCAGTTTGGCCCTGGTGCTGTGGGACCGGCCACATCCCAGCCAGCATTTTCTGCGGGTGCTAATGTGGCTCCCCTTGCTCGTACTTTTCCATTGGTAATGGGCAAGAGACTCCTGTTGACTTACTTCTGCATCTCCCTCGTTGACTGATTTATTTATTTTTATCTACCTTCCCCGACAAACAAGTCAGGCGGACATAGCAGCCCAGGGCGGCCTGGAAGTCAGCGCTTCCCCACGGCCCTGAGTTATCCACGCAGTGGAAAGTTTGGTGCTAATCACTCCCTGGGGGCGAAGGCCCAGCCTCCCAGCCTCACGGGAGGCTGTTGGTACCCCAGGTGTGTTCGGGAAGATGGCGTCCCACGCCAGGCTGGTCCAGCTCAGCCAGAGAGGTGTGGGCCAGGGAAGCTCCGAATAAACTTCCAGCCCAGCCCTCCCCTGGGGTCCTGGCACCCTGGCTTCCACAGGTGAGAAGGGAGGCCCAGGCAGATGCTTCGCTCCCCATGAGGCGATGGAGACAGGTAGGTATGGAGGGAGAGACATGGCCCAGAGCTCTGGTGGGGGATGTGTCTGACAAGCCCCAGCTGCAGGTTCTCTGTCCTCAGGAGAATAATTCACACGTGACTACCGCAGAGCTGAGCTGAGGGCTTGCTGGGAGCCCCTGGGCCATCGACAGTGGGGGAGTCCTAGAAACCCCAGCCCCATCCCCGAGGTCCAAGGCTGGGCCTCCTTCCCAATGACCCTGACAGACTCACGTTGGGCCTCTGCTTTAACCTGTCCTCGGATGGGGCAGGGGGAGGCTGTCACACCTTCCACTGGGATGTCACTGCACTGAAAAGTCCTGGCCTTCCCTGGGGCAGGAACACAGGGCTGTAGGGGACATCCTGCTGGCGGGGAGCACACTGTCTGGGCCTGCTCTGTGGCCCACTGCCAACCATCCTACTTGGGCAGAACCTTCTGTCTGCCTCACTTTCCTAACCTAGAAAACAAAGGGTAGGTGATCAATATGAAAATTCTAGGGGTTTGGTAAAATCTTCCATCTAGCAAGTGTTTTTCGGACCACCTGTTACGCCTCCGGTTTGAGAACTTAAATGTTAACTAGAGAAAGCACCATAGGGAAGAGCCTCTTTCTGCAGTCTGTGGGGTTCAGGGAAGACTGCCCACAGCATGCCAAGAAGGGGCAGGGAGGGCTTCCTGGAGGAGGAGAGGCCACCACAGCCCAGAGAGTGGCCCTGGAACCTCGCTCTCTGCTATGCTGTGTTGCCTGGGCTGAGTGGGGCCTGCGGGGTCACTGGGCAGTGCAGCGTGGCTTTCTCTCTGACACCTGAAAGGCAGCCAGCGGCTGGAGACACTTCGGCCCAGTGTGGAGTGGGGTCAGAAAGTGGGCTCACTGGCGGTACTGGAAGACGGCTGGATTTACAGGAAGCCCTGGGAAGCGCAAACAGCCAACAGTGCAGACGCAAAGGGCTACCAGCTTCTGACCTGTGCAGACTCAGGCACCCAGAGGCAGGGGCCTCGGCGACTCGTCTCTGTATCCCCAGAGACCGGTGTGGTCCTTAGGACCCAGTGGGCACTCATCAATGACTGCAGTATGGGTGTCATCTCCCAGCTGTGAGCCAGCCCCCCACTGCTGTCCAGGCCGGGGCCTGCCAGAAGGGCGTGGAAACCTCGCCCAAGCTCGGTGCTAACTTGTACCTCTGGGTGCAGTGGAGGCTGGCCCAGGAGTGGACGGTGCTGTCCGGGTGGTGGGGCGATGGGTGTGCCCCTCAGCCTGGATGGCCAGCAAAGCTTCCAGACCCCAGCCCTGAAGGCCACCTGGGGATGCGGGTGCATCCAGGCTCCATGGAGAACACTAGCTCCACAGGCAGCCGCCAGGATGACGCAAAGCGGGGTGCTCCCCGAGTCTGGGTTTTCAACAGGCCCTGCTGGGGGCTGCTGGCCCCAGGCCACCACGGCAGTGCCACGCCCCTGATGGAGACAGACGGTTCTCTCGCCAACGTGCCAACGCACCGAGACGCAAATGCCGGTGATTCACTACCTGCCACGGGGGACGAGGTCATTTTGGCAGGCGCCTTCCCCACCCCTGCCAGGGTCTGGCACCAGCTATTTTTTCCATGTTTAAAGAGAAACAAACAGAAATGATAAGATACTTCTGATGGGGAGAGAGGACTGGGATTGATAGGCCTTGGAAAATTTTTTCCACAAATAACAAGAGAGATTCCAATCCAGGCAGGAAGGCAGGGCAGGGGGCTCGCTGGCCAGTGCTCCGCCTGCCCCCGAGCGCTTCCCCCTCACGCCCCATGCCGTTCCTGGTGCGCCAGAGGACAGGAGAGCTACCCTCTAGTGAGAGAAGAAAACAGGCAATTTGCTCAGAAATGAGGATTTTTACCAAAACTTTTGCCCCAGGGCCCCCAGACCTTGTCCCAGGACTGGAACAGTGACAATGGCAGACGAGCTAGGGCACTTGTGGGAGCAGCTGCCCGCAGGGAGCCACATGGCTGCTGTGGAAATGGGACAGAGACTCGGCGTGGCACTTTCTTTTCCAGCACGATTGAGCTCTTATCACTGACCACTTCAATATGGAATAAATCAGCATCAAGATTAGAGTCATTTCCTCAAAAATTCCCCAGCACTCTAAAGAGAGGAGCACAGTGATGTGCCCGGTCTCCTGAACAGAGGCTTTTCGGGCATAGCTAACATGCAGGGGCCACCTGCTGTTGGATGGGCTGTAGCTAACAAGGAGCCTTCTCCCAAGCCAAGCCCACGCCCAGAGCTCCCAACAGATCTGGGAGGGGTCGAGCCGCTCATTTGCAGGGACATGGGACAACGGAAGAGCAAATCAAAGCAACAGCAAGGATTGTTCCCGAGCTGCAGCACGTGTGACTTTCACGCCACGTGGGTTTAAGAAAGGTAATACTGTGCCGCTCCCTGGGGCCCACACAGGTGGCTGCTCACAGCCCAGGGGGACCTGCCCAGAGGCTCTGGCTGCCAAGCAGCTGAGGGGACGAGGTCTCAGCCTCCCTGTAACCCACTCGGGCACCCGCTGCTCTCCAGTGGTGATGCTGTGCCGGGGAGTGAGCCCTCTCCTTGTCTCAAAGAACGGTGAAGAGCAGGACCGTGGGGAGACCCAACGGCCATCCTCTGTGGCCTCTGGGGGATCTCTTCACCTCACACATGATTCTCACAGCCACACTGTTTTGGGAGAAGGAGGGCCTGGAAGACTAGAAGCTGCCAGGCAGATCTTATGTGCTGGGAGTGCTCAGAACTGTGTTCAACCTTTACGACAGCTCTGCTAAGGTGTTATGTAGGAGAGGGTTAAATAATGCTTATTTTAGAGAGACAGAGACAGAAAGAGAGAGAGAACGAGCAGGGGAGGGGCAAAGAGAGAGGGAGACAGAATCTGAGGCAGGCTCCAGGCTCCGAGCTGTCAGCAGAGTCTGATGTGGGGCTCGAACCCACAAACCGCGAGATCATGACTTGAGCCCAAGTCGATGCTCAACTGGCTGGGCCACCCAGGGGCCCCTTGTATGACAGAGGTTAAATAACATGTCCAAGGTTAGATAGCATGTCCAAGGTCCTACGCATCGCCAATGAATGGGAGAGCTAGAATTCAAATGTAGGACTTTTCGCTCCAAACCACACCTTCCTTCTTGCCACCCACCCAGGCAATTCTGAGTCTCATTCTTTCTCCCCTGAGCCTCCCCGTAGCTGTTCTGTCTCTATCTAGAGTGGCAAGGTGAGCTCCACTCTACCTGTCCCACGAGTACCTGCCGCCCTGGAAGTCCTGAGGCAGGGACACGTGTGTTCTTCTCTGCCTACCCACTGCTCCCCCATTGCCTCCCTTCCCCCCGTGAAACCACCTAGATCTGTACGTCCAGTGTTGTGCTGGTCTGCTGGCCCTCTGAAAGAAAAGAAAAAGCCTTGATTTGTAGTGCTTGCCAGTTTCTAGGGTATCAAGACTCCCACCATGGCTGGTTTCAAGCTACCCACGAAAGCTGGGAAAGGATGAACGGAGCTGGCTGGCCGGCTCTGGCATACACTGCCTGCATCTACTGGCGAGCAGGAGCTGCAAGAGGCCCCTGGCCCAGTAGCAGAGGGACCACACAAGATGCAGGTGATGCTGGTGCCCTAAAATCCGCCCATCCTGTCGGCCAAAGCACACTGCTGTCTTGATGGTGGAGGGGGGTCGGCACAAAACTTCTATTTTCTTCAGGGTTAAGGATGCAGAAAGGGAGCAGACGGATACATTTTCTTCTGTCATTGAGCAATGTGACTTGCGGGAAGCTTAAGGCACCACTGAACCACCCTCAGAACACCTCCCACATCCGGGAAAACGGGGCTGGGGGCTTCATTTCTCCCCTTTAGTCTCCCAAGATCATCCAGCAACACAGCCCTTTCAGCCTGATTTCTCTAAAGCCAATTTTCTTGTCAACTGGGCTGTGTCCCGTGTCATACTTGCTGGTGGGCATGTGGGCGTCTGCGTGGTGGCAGTGGGGGGGGGGGGTGGGTAGCTGGAGGGGGCTGTTGCCGGCAAGAAGGATGGGATTGTAGAGGGCTTTCTTTCATCATGCCAGAGGCAGGAGCAGATGCATCACCTCTGTGTAAGATGCCAGGCAGCAGGTAAAGAATTTAACAGCTTGTGGGAGTTCTAATTAGATTGCCAATTATAACTCGATTGACCTGCCTGGCTTTGAAAGGCCTGGAAAAACGCATGTTGTCTGTAGGAAGAAGCAGATTTTGCTTCTAGTTTGTTCTGGGGGATCCCTGCAGGGATCACTTGCTTGGACTTTGGTTCTAGCCCCATGCATCTGTCTGGACTCCCGCTGCCCCGGATGCAGAGGAGGAGAGAAAACCCGCGGGGGTGCAGGGAGGGAGAGAGATTCGGATCCCTGTGGTGGCGGGGGGGGGGGGGGGGAGCCGTTGTCTGCAATAGGCAGCTTTGCTCCTTTCTTTATGAAGAAAGACTCAGCATCATGTCCCCTTGGCTCCCCTGCAGGGCTGGGCCAGCAGTTTCTCCTTCATTCGGAAGGACATCAGCCAGCATTGCAATTACGGATCTAATCAAAACTGACCTCCTGGAGAGGCCAGATCCCAGGTTTTGTGTGTGTGTGTGTGTGTGTGTGTGTGCGCATGTGTTCAAGAGTCTTTGCAGAAAAGGCCACCGTTGATATCAGCTTGAGGCACGCCCCCTCTCCCAGACATTGGCACCCAGCAGGAGAATTGGGTCTCCAGCAGACACGAGAGGGCATGTTTCACCTCCCTCCTAGGAACCAAGGCACCCGTTCACTGTTAGACACCATTCAAGTCCTTCTCGCTCACACATGTGATCCCATCTGATTCTCCCATCACCATCTCTACTCATGGAGGAAGACACTGAGGCCCAGAGAAGCTCAAAGGCTCCCAGCTCCTCTGTGTGGGACCATGTCTGTAATTCAAGTCATTCTTGTCTCTCACACTTATCACAGTGATCTTGCTCACCGGGACCCTTCCTTCATGGACATCCCATAAACCTCACAGGGCCCTAGGCCGGCTACAGCCCAGAGCCAAGAACTGAGTGGGGCCATGGGAACAAGAGGGCTTGGGGATATGCAGGGTCAGGCCCAAATCCCAGCTACAGTTTGGATGAGCTGGGTGCATGGGAAAACTGTGTAAATGACCAGAACCCATGTGTCCTCATTAGCCAAGTTACTCTGTGAATGCTGGTGCTCCTTGGGTTCCATCTTTGGCCCTCTTTCTTTCTCTCTCTGATTCGCAGCTCAGCTGCCACCTCCAGGCCACCACTGCTTCCTAACCATGGCCCCTGCCCTGGAATGTTCTGCCTCTAGACCGTGTGCAAGGCTTGTACCTTCCTTCCTCCCATTGCTTCCCTTCCTCCTGTGTTTCCTCTTGTTGGTGAAGTCATCTTATCCATCCAGGTACCTGACCCGGGTATCTGAGAATCAGACGAGAACCTTCCAATTCCCTCACCAAGCCTTACTGCATCTGCCTTCTCGAAATCTCTTCTCCTGGACTGTCAAGATGTTATTAGTGGAGTCCAGTCCTTGGTGTCTCTTAGCTTCTACTAACGTATCCTCCACAGCTTCTAGATTGATCACTCCAAAATGCAAACCTGATCTCACTACTTTGTCTTAAGTTTTTTTTAATCTTGAAAAATTCCAAGCATGCAGAAAATTTGAAAGGCTGATATAATGAACATCTATATACCTATCACCTAAATTTAACAACTGTTAACGTTTTTCACACTTGCTTTATCTATTTTGGGGGCAAGCGTTAGTATTTTGAAGTAAACTATAGGCACTGGGACACTTCATCCCTAAATACTTCAGCAGGAATCTCTTAAAAAAAAAAAAAAGAATGTTTCCTTACAGAACCACCTCTAACAAAATTAATAGTACCTGCTCACCATTGTCTACTAACGGGCCCCAACTGTCCCATGTAGATCTCCAAGAGCTAGTTTGTTTACTAGGTATTCAAACTCCATCTGTCCCTAACTTGTGGAAGAGTCGACATCTCTACTCTGCTGCTGAATCCTGGCCCCCAGGTCACACCTTCGGTGGAGCTGTGTCTGTCCCTCTTCCCTCATGACACCAGACAACCTGTGACCTGTACCTCTGTCTACCAGAGCCCCTGTGACTTTTTTTTTAAATACTTTTTTTAAAGTTTATTTATTTTGAGTCGGGGGGGGGGGGCGGGGGAGAGAGCGGGGGCAGGGCAGAGAAAGAGAGAGAAAGAGAGAGAAAGAGACTGAGAGAGAGAATCCGTGCAGTCAGCACAGATCCTGATGTGGGGCTTGAACCTCATGAACCTCAAGATCATGACCCGAGCAGAAATCAAGAGCCAGATGCTTAACCGCCTTAGCCACCCAGGTGCCCCTCCCTTGTGACTTTTCCTACACTTACTTATACATGTTTATGGCTCTCCTTCGAGACTTGAGGGGAGTGGTCTAGTCCAGTATCTGGCACAGAACCAGGCTCCACGCAGCTTATGTACATCATGCCATTTAATTCTTACAGCAGTAACTAAGAGGCCATTGTGCAGAATCCATGATGCTGAAGGTGAAGCCAGAGCAATACCTGACACAGAGAAGGTGCCGGTGCCCAAGTGCCGGGTCCCCTCCTGCTCACAAGCCTCCAGCTGAAGATGTTCTGAAAGGCTTGAAGAGAAACAATGCCTGCAGAGGTATCTGAAGAGGCAGGTGTCCCATAAATACCAAGCAGATGAGGAAAGGGAGGGAAGAGAGATCACGCGTCAGTCGGTGAGCCTGGCGGGAGGTGAAAGCGGTCAAGTAACCGTGGGGACCGGGGGTCTGCCGCCAGGCAAAGGGGCTGGAGTCCCAGGGACCCTGGCAGAGGAGTTCTCAAAGGGCTTTCCTAAAGCTCCTGCAGGCCTGGAGCTTTCTGGATGCAGGGGCCCAGATCTGGGAGCTAGGGGCGGGCCCTCAGATTGTGGTTCTGGTCTCCCTCTGCAGCAGGTCGCCAAGGCCCCAGGGAGGGACATCAGGGGCAAGGCTGCCTCCAGACCCTGGGCGGTGCTCTCACCCAGTGCCCCTGGAGGGAGCCTCTGCACACTGGCACCCCATTCCTTGGTCAGTGGTGCTCACTGGCTTCCGAGAGCAGGGGCTCCCCAAGGAAAGGGCCCAGAGCATGCTTCTGTGATCTGTGCAGGGGAGGGGGCCTGCCTTGGCTCCAGGCCACCACCCTCCTAGAGTCCGAGGGTTTGAGGCTTGGTGAGTTTTGGTATTTTGTCACTAATCCGTTTGTCATTCCTTCCTCCTAAGCAACCCCTCACCCCCACTCCTTTGGCAACGGGAGGGGTGCCAAAGGCTACTCTCTCCTGTGCCCAGCTGGGCTCATAAATCAGTGCTGATCCTGCTGATCCAGGCTGTGAGAAGGGGTGCTACACAGCAGGGGGGCCAGGTAAGAGGCAAGTGGGGAGACCAAGTCTTGACTCCAATTGGGAGCAAAACTGAGAGAGGATGCAAGCTCAGTGGATGCTACACGACCCGCCAAGACAGGCTCGAGCCCCCTACTCCCCTTCTCCCCAGAGCAATGAGCGGGCTTCTCCGGGGCCAGGGCCTACCCTCGAGGAGTCCTGGGAGCTCGTCTCTTCCCCACCCCCACCCCGATGTCAAAAGGCAGACGCTACCGCTCACTTCACAGACAAAGTGGACGTGATGCCTTCGGGAATGATGCGGTCAGGATTCCTGGTTGGGTCTGCCACCCGCTGCCCTGTGCTCTTGGCAAGTCCCTTCCCCCGTCTGGCCTCAGCTTCCCCATCCGTAAAAAGGGGTGCTTAGGCTACGGAATTTCGTTGGTGTTCTAAATCCTGCGATGCCTTCACTCTCTGGTGAGTGTTAGGTCCAAAGATGTCCCGGCCGCTTTAGGCTCTCACCCCTGATACTGGTAAAGAAACGCCGGAAGCAGTCCCTGGGAGAAACTTCCAGGGTGTCCTCCCCAGACCTTTGGGCTGAAGGGTTTTAGGCTCAAACTGAAGGTCTAGACAACATGTGTGCAGGCATGTCCCAGAGAGAGCCCAGGAGCACTCCTGGGGAGTGGGGAGCCTCTGGGACTAGCACTGAATGATGGGGAAGCCATTCAGACAAGAGGCGGGTTGGGGACAGCCAGCCCAGGTGGACCCGAATGCCACTTTCTCATGGCGACAGCCCTCTTGTTGACTTCAGGGACAGGCAGTGTGGGGGAGGAGGGTGCTGTAGCAGGGCTCAAATCCAGGGGGGCCTGAAATAAGGAAGGGGAATTAGGGGCAGGTATCTGGGAACACAGAACAACCCAGATAAGGGAAAACTTGGATCAGACAGTCTGATCCAAGCCAGGGAGCAGCAACCGTGGCAAGGCAGGAATGCAGTGGAAGTGAAATGTCAAATCATACTGGAATAATGGGCCAGAATTTCTAAGAATAAATGGTTTGGATAGAGTATGTCAGATTTTAAATAATTTTAGATCATAATTACTAATGAGACACTGAACTGCACTGCCTGTAATTAGTCATCTAAGACTCCCAAACAGAAAATAGAAATAAACACAGAATTAATTTTTTCCTTAAGCCGCGGCGAAGGAAGGCCCAGGACATGGCTGGTATTTCGGAGCCTGCACCGGGTCTGTGATTTCAGTCCTCGCTGAAAGCCGGGTGGCCTGATGCCATATCTCCCTGGCCAGCACTGAGAAAATGCTGCAGTGGGAAGGAGGAATCCAAAAACCAAGCAGAAAATGTCTGCAGAGAGTATCTCTGCACCAAAGGATGCTGTTTGGGGTGGGAGGGCTTTTAGTGCGGGAGGGGTTGGCAAGATCAAGGGCCACAAGCCACACAGAAGCCACGTGGGTGCGGAAGTTCTACATCTCCAGGTGACACTCCTTTTGCTCCAAGGAGGACATACACGCCAACAAACGGAAAATGCTTTAAGCTAAAAATACGCATTTTCAAAAGGATGTGAGGACATAGCTTGAGTCATAAAAAAAAAACCCTTTCAATTACCTGGTTCTTCCCCCAAATGATTTCCGATCCCTCCCCCTATTCAGATGTCCTCCCCATGTGGCTCGCACCTCCGACCTGGCTCTGGGAGGCTCACTGTCGCTACCGCTGCTGGCATCCTACCCCCAAACGGGCGCGGGCACCGTGCGAACCCAGTTGGAGCGACACGGCCCCCTCTCCTCTCGCCAGAGGAGCCCACCCTCAAGGGACACGTCTTGGTGCTGTGGCAACAAGGGAAGCTGCTTGAATCTGGGTTTGGGGTAGGGACGGGGGTTACAAACAGAGGCTCCCACAGCCTGGGGCCAAGATCAGAAGTCACACCCTGAACAAGACACCAGGCTCACAGTCTACGGAGGGAACCAGATAAAAAGGGCTGAGGATGTGTCCTGGGTCACCATCGGGGCAAGTGAAGAGATGACTAGGGGGTGGCTGACAGAAACTCCACAAGAGAACTCATTTGAGCAGAAGGATCAGTGTTTGGGTGTCTGTTTTCCTTAAACAGGAAATGGTATTTAATGATATTTGTATGGCACCCTGGGGCAGGAGGACCGGGCTGCTCTAGGCCACATGTGACACACTACTCCCTTTCCTTGACACTCCCGAGGGCAGAGGCTGTCCTCTCTTTGGCTCATTTGTAACCACAGGACAGAGGCGAGATGCTCTGGCCTAAAGGGCAAGAGAGTCTGGGGCCTCGGAAGAGGGTCTCTCTCTGCATCAGAGGCGGGGCTACTGCCTGGATCGACACAGCCCCAATCCCTCGGTCCCTGCCACGTCCACCTGTCTGCCTCGGTGCCCCAGGCTGCCTGGGGACAGCCATTTCAGTATGGGGTCTCTGGGATGGGCCGTGGAGCCTGACATCCGGCTTACAGGGGGAGTGCCTCTGGGGAGGACGAGGGGTGAGAAAGCACAGGGGTGCGGCCCAGGAAAGGCATCAATCTTTATAAATTTACCGTTTCACTTTCTAGTCTGAAACTAGGTCTCTCATGGGCACAGTTATTATGGGTCAGCTTCTCGGAGGGTGATCGTCTCACTGAATGAGAGACAGAGAGCAGGCAGCCTGGGACACATGGGGCCTGGAAGACCAGGGCTGACCCTGGCAGGATGGCTTGGACACTGCTCCACAGCAGCCTCTGGCCTACGGATGGTGACCACTGCCACCCTCAAATGGGGCACAGGGGCTGACAAAGAAGCATGCATTTGGGGACAAGACAGGGTGTCTGAACTTGAGAGGGGCCCACTGCTGTCCCCCAGGGCCCCGGGGCAGAGGGCTGCCCCTCTGGAGCAGGTGCTACAGGTTGGCCTGGGGACCTGGCTGGGCCAACCACACCTGGCAGGAGCCCCACCTTATAGCACAACACGTCCTCTTTGAGACCCGGCCTGTGACACACTCAGATCCCGCTGCACTGGAAGATTCCATCAACTAGCTGACTCGGCCTCCATGGTCTCGTGTGAAACTGTGTGGCTGCATCCTCCAGTCCCCGCCTCGGTGTCACTTCCTGTACTCGTGGTGGGAAGGGACTGTGCCAAGGCCAAGCCAACAAACGCCCAAAGGACTCCGCATAGAGAAATAGTTAGCCTAGTTAAAAATAGCGTGTTCCCATGATACCTGCTCAAAGTCCATTCAAGGGAGATGGCACCCGGTGCTTTGGGGGTCTTTGTAAAAGGGGAATGATGACATCTGTCAAGGTCAAGTTGGCTCTTGAACTTGTTTTTCTCCATCTCTCCCTGCCATAACTCATCTACCTGACACTCCTGGATCTGGAGTGCCAGGTGTTAAAAGTCTACCTGCTGGGGCGCCTGGGTGGCTCAGTCGGTTGAGCGTCTGACTTCAGCTCAGGTCACGACCTCGCGGTCCGTGAGTTCGAGCCCCGCGTCGGGCTCTGTGCTGACAGCTCAGAGCCTGGAGCCTGTTTCCGATTCCGTGTCCCCCTCTCTCTCTGCCCCTCCCCCGTTCATGCTCTGTCTCTCTCTGTCCCAAAAATAAATAAAAAACGTTGAAAAAAAAAAAAAATTAAAAAAAAAAAAAAAAAGAGTACTCTCCGTAAGCACACAGATGCGTAGGGAAGGGAGAGCATCTAAATATTTCATTAGGTCGTTCTTCAAAGAAAAAAATTGGTCTTAATTTGAAAAGCATTTTTAAAAAAAACAATCAAGTAAATAAAATGCAATTAATAGATAAAAGAGCCTTCTCACTTGACTATGGCAAGGCTTTGTTCCTGCCAATCATTCTATGTACAGGAAGAAAATTGATACTTCAGATGAAAGAGATCCATTTCCAAAGATCAGCGTTTGAAAGAGGAAGGGTATCTTGATGCTATTTCATTGGCTTAATTGTCTTACCTAGAGTAGCATTAGAGATCAAGGGCCCCTCTTCAAGACAGGTTTTGCAGTGGGAAAACGAGCCGTGCTGACGTGAAACCCTGCCCGATGTGTCTGTGCCCTGGGCCGCCCTCGACCCCAGAGCCCCCCACCAGACTGATGCCGAAAGCAGACAGATACACAGACACAGGATGCCTGTCTCTGGAATGAACCCCTGCAACTCCATCCCATTCATTCTGCACCTCTCTGCCAACAGAGGCACAAACTGGAAAACATGCTTCTAACCAGTAAAAGAGGAGACACAAGCAATTTCCCCTCCAAATCTCATTAAACAGATGGACGCTTGAAAAGATGGGAGAGAGAAAAAACACCAAAGGTTCAGAATTTAGCAGTGCAAGTCGCCGGAGGGAAGCCAGAGCTCACCTCTTTCCCTCGATTCCAACCCTCTCTGCAATCCTTCTGGCTCCTCATGCAGAATGGGATGAAGCCTTTTCTCACAGTAAACAGGCATGTAAGCCCGAAGACAGTTAAAAGAAAGCTCCAACTTCGGGCCCTTCTTTGAACTTCAGAGGAGCCTTTTTCTCCTCTGAACAATGTCATTAGCCAGCCTCGTTGTGACGAATACTTCTGGATCAAACTTTAGAGCTGTTAAAACAACTTAAAATGTAGTCACAATCCATAAGACATAACCCACTGCACTGCATAATTGATGTCCTCCTTCCAAACCCACCGTCGATGTGACGTGCCTCTGCTATTTCGTTTTTTTTTTTTTTTTTAACGTTTATTTATTTTTGAGACAGGGAGAGACACAGCATGAACGGGGGAGGGTCAGAGAGAGAGGGAGACACAGAATCTGAAACAGGCTCCAGGCTCTGAGCTGTCGGCACAGAGCCCGATGTGGGGCTCGAGCTCACAGACCACGAGATCATGACCTGAGCCGAAGTCGGATGCTTAACCGACTGAGCCACCCAGGCGCCCCTGCTATTTTGTAATAGAACGCGCTTTTCCAACAGCTCAGCCATTCTCCCTGCGTCTTTCCCACTAACGCACTGCCGTGGAACAGAAGTACAGCACTACTTCTAACATTGTTAATGTCACTTCAGATTTCTGATGTTTCAGAAAACATTAGATCATGGAGAAACCCCTTCAAGACAGCCTGTGTATGGGGGTGCCCGTTGCTCCGTCGGTTAAGTGTCCAACTCTGGATTTTGACTCAGGTCATGATCTCATGGTTCATGAGACTGAGCCCCATGTCGGGCTCTGTGCTAACAGCGCGGAGCCTGCTTGGGATTCTCTCTCCCTCCCTCTCTGCCCCTCCCCTGCTCACATGCCCACGTGTATGCTCTCTGTCTCTCTCCCCAAATAAATAAACATTAAGGAAAAAAAAAAAAAAAAGATAGCCCGAGTATGAAACTGTTAGCCAGAAGCCATCTTGACTGCACTGGGGGTTTTCATGTCTTATGACCCTTCCACAGAAGACAAGCCTCAGCCACAGTCCTTGGGCAAATGGCCTAGCCTAACCCATCACCTCCAACCTCCTCTCTTCCCAGCCATCTTCCCCTCTCGTTGGGGAGATCCACCAGTGGTTTCTTACCACTACTTCCTCTGGGGGAGGTGGTGAAACTTACCACCTTCCCCAGTCTTCTGGCTGCCCTCCTTTGAATGACTGATGGCTTCTGTCCCTTTCTAGGCCTTGTCTCGGGAACTTCAACATTCAAGAGGATGGCCCCTATGTTTTCTCTTCTCTGAGCATCAGCTCTGGAATATCACTGCCTCTGTTGCACAAAGACTTGCTTTAGGTGAAGGCTGACCCCTGACGCCATCTCTCCTCCTGCCCCCTGCAGAGGTGCAGGCTCTGGCTCACCAGTGCCTCTGTTAAGCCCCTCCTCCCCTGGTTCCTCTCAGGCTCACAGCCCTCTTCAGAGCCCTGTGTCCTTCCCTCCATGTGCTGTCCACTCTGGGAGCCCTGGGCAGCACCGCCCCCCTCCCCCCAGCCTTTGTTCCATGCCTTCTCTCAACCTGTCAAGTGGTTTAGAAGAAGACCTGAGCATCCTGGTAATATGATCTAGGATACATTTATTTCTTAGCAATACTTTCCCCTCCTCGCCTTATCAGCTCCTCTCCATATCACCTTCCTGGCTCCCTGCCGTGCTCATTCATCTCCTGCAAGTTCTTGTTCTTTTCATCCTCCAATCTCACGCATTGCCCCCATGAGCCCAGGCTGATGTTATCAGATGTTGAGCAGACGTCCCTGTTTGCAGAGCCTGTCCCTGTCCTGGTAATTCCGTCCTTGGCTACCTTGAGTCTCTATGCCTGCCCTGGGCCTGAGCAGTGCTGCCCAGCTGCCCCCAGCCCACTGACAGCCTTGTTTCCCTCCCCCCACCCCCACCCCCACTCCAGGTCACAGGACAACTGATGTGGAGAAGGGTGCTCTGTGTTTCATTAATTCATCTTGGGTCCTGGGGACGAAACATGGCATGGAAATGTATGTAAATGTATTCACTTATGCAAAATGATATGAAAATATGTCTTTAGATTTTCTGGGAAAAGTCTGATCATTCTATGAATTCCTCCCCTTGTCAACAACATTACTTTGTAATTCCTTATCCCTTCAGCTCCCTGCTCCCTTAATACCTGCCCACACTCAGCTCTCTGCCTCCCTTATCTTGTGCCAAATCATTAACAACACATTATTTCTCTTCTCCCTTCTCTCTATATGTGAATTTAAACATATAGATGAAGGCTGAAACGATTAGAAAAGTGTTAATTTTCACTGGGTGTAATTTACTTTTCTTTTGTCGAGTCTGACCTTCTATTAACCTTAGTGAATACCATCTGCCTCCAAGTCATTACTGCTTTTCTAACAATATTAACGTGTTTGCATTTCTGCTTAAATCGTCCCTGTCCTCCGAGCCGGACAATCTGGCACATGCTATTGCTAACAAGCCCTAGAAGCTAACCAATCCTTGTTCTTCACGAAACAGGCAGAGCTTCTGACCGTTGGGTTCTTCGCACTCTCCATCTGCCACCTGGGCTCCACCTGTAACAGTCGTGGCTTCCTTCCTTCAGAAGAGCTCCCTCCGACTGTCCCTCCGGCTCCCCTCCTTCCTCTCCAAGCCTGACTGCTGGCGTGGACGCACTTTCCACCCTCTGGTTTTTTTCTACGACCCGCAATCGGCCTGTAGCCGGCTCTTTCCCTGGGAACCCCTGTGGTTGACTCTCGTGGTTTGGTCTCAGCGGTCTCCAGTGCTCGTGCTCTTCAAACTCCTCATTGTGATCTTCTGAGCCTCGCCCTGGCCTGACCCAAGCCCTCACTTGCACACTCCTCACCCCGAGTGTCAGAACCGTCATCTTGGCTGTTTCTACCCTGCTTCCAGCACAGAAGTCTCGAGCTCCTGGCTCCTCCCTGGGACTCGGCCTGGTAAGAGGCCTCTGACCTCTCTGTTGACCCCTTCCCCTCAACTTAGGGGCCTGCAAATCAGTCTGGTTGCTATGAGGGCAGAGGCAAGGACCTACTGTGCCTTAATAAAGAGATTTCGGTTCTGTGTTTAATTTGTGTCTGGTGCTAGTATTGACCCCATTTATACATCTGAGGACACTGAGGCACAAAGAGGGTGACTTACCCATGGTCCCCAAACCAGTGAGGGACAGAGCTGGGATTCTAATCTCACACCTTTTCTGGCCTGGAGCCTCATCCTTAGCTTCTATTGCAAAGGCTGCCTCCTTCCCTTATTATGCTCCAAGCCATAGAAACACAGCTTTTCTGTGCAGCCTGGGGCCGGAGGGCCTGGGGGTCCTGGGGGCCGCCCCCCCCCCCCCCCCCAGACACCAGGAGACCCAGCAGCACCAGCGGGAAGGGAATCTGCCAGCTGTGAGATGGACCGTGGGGGGTAGTCTGGAGAACACAGGCCATGGTGCATCATTTACAAGGTCACCAAGAAGGAACCATCCACTCTGCCCTTTGGAACTCACACCAAGTATAGTCATTGAGCAGTATTTTGGACTCCAAGAATCAAGACCTAAACTTTGTAGGCCTGCTGGCCTCAACCTGCCTCTAGTCTGCGTAGTTTCTGAATATGTCAGGATGCACTGAGAAAAGTCTTAAGGGTTTATGATTACTATTTTCTACTGGCAAGAATGCCTTTGAGCCAGACAAGGCTCAGACATTGCTGGTGATGGCCCGGCCTCACCTGGGTCCCGCTCACCAGCTCCCCTCACCAGGCCTGAGGCTACTCCTTTTGAAAGCCGAGCATCTGACATTTGTTGGAGAGCTCGGGTGACTCGAAAAGCTCCAAACGTGAAACAGAAAACTTTCCTGGTGCGATCTTCCTACTCGATCTTTTGTCTCATGTTCCCCTTGGGGATGAACAAGAAATACTTGTCTGAATAATTCATAGGCCCCGAGGTAGAAATATGCTGCTTCTTTTCAATAAAAAGGCTGGGTACATGGTGTTGATTATACCTCTTCTGCAATGCTCTACCAAAAAGCACAGAGATCTGAGAAGCTCTGTACCAAATCCCTCTTACAACAGGGAGACAAAAATGAAAAGCCATGTAATATTTTTAATCAAACAGACTAATGCTTGGATAATATGGAAAATTACTTATAAAGCTGTACCAAGCTACAAAATGTTCATAAAGGGAAGGTGAAAAAAAAATCAAGTAGCTGCAATTATAAGGTCTGATTTATTTTTATTTTTTTTTAATGTTTATTTATTTTTGAGAGAGAGAGAGAGACAGACAGAACACGAGTGGGGGAGGAGCAGAGAGAGAGGGGGAGACACAGAATCCAAAGCAGGCTCCAGGCTCCGAGCTGTCAGCACAGAGCCCGACATGGGGGTTTAAACCCACGAACGGTGAGATCATGACCTGAGCCGAAGTCGGATCCTTAACCGACTGAGCCACCCAGGCGCCCCAGTCTGATTTGTTTTTAAAACAGAAAACTGGAGGGGCGCCTGGGTGGCTCAGTCGGTTAAGCAGCCGACTTCGGCTCAGTTCATGATCTCGCGGTCCGTGAGTTCGAGCCCCGCGTCGGGCTCTGTGCTGACAGCTCAGAGCCTGGAGCCTGTTTCAGATTCTGTGTCTCCCTCTCTCTGACCCTCCCCCGTTCATGCTCTGTCTCTCTCTGTCTCAAAAATAAATAAATGTTAAAAAAAAATAAATAAATAAATAAATAAATAAATAAACGTTAAAAAAAAATTTTTTTTTAAATATAAAAAAAAAAAAACAAACAGAAAACTGGTAGTTAGTTATTTTTGAAACTGCTGAACCCCTTCTACATCTTGCAATATCACTAAGAGACGTAGCAAGAGAACTAAGGCTTTGGGATCCTTTGGAGAACATTTTATTTCTTAGGTACTAAACCATAGCCTCCTAGCGTTGGAGGAGGTTCCCAGCCTATTTAGTTGCTTGTTTTCATTTTACAGAAAGGAAACGGAGTGCAGACAGCTTAGGGTCTTTCTTTTTGTGAGCTTAGGCAGGCTCACAAGTTAAAGAGTGAGCAACTGACACCACAGGGTCCGGAACGCTGTTCCCAGACTTCCTCGTCCACTGCTCACTCGTGGTATCACACGCTGACCACTGATTACGGACACCAGGCTCCCAAGGGCTGCTGACACGAAGGCCACCTCAGTTTCACCACAAGTCTCCTCTGTCCCGTGGCTCACGAAATCACAGATATCCCACCACTAAGTACGAAGCGCAAATCCCAAACGTCAGCCTGGCGTGCAGGCCCAGAGAAGCAAGTATGGCTTTTCATCAGCAACTCAGACTCTGGGTAGCTTTTGAGTTTCCATTCAGACTCACGGGAGAATAACAGGAGATCGGCGGCTTTGTGGGGCAGTTGTGCTCAATGCGTGTGCCTAACACGGTAATGCCACCAATGCGAACCCCGCGGAGGGATCAGTCTGCTCCCCCACCCCACCGAAAACGAGGTGGAGGGACAGCCGAGTCCAGGCAAGGCAGGGAGAGGAGCAGCCAGGCAGCCCCCAGGCTTCGGGCGCACATGCATTTCTGGGGAGCCACCACACACGCGCAGTGTGGAAACCGGGTGACTTAGCTGGGTCCTCTCGGTACCAGAGGGCCCATCCCGCCCTCCTCTGACAGGATGCCCCTGTCAGCCAGTAGCCTCGGAGACAAGCTGGAGTCTCCCAGGGTGGGAACACCCTCCCGACGTGGCAGCACAGAGACCAAGGTGACAGTGGCAGTGCCCAGGAGACTGGTGACTCATGCCTGCCCCTTGCGTGGAACAGGACCGCGGGGCAGGGCTGCTAGGGCTGTGCACCGCCAACTCCCAGGGGCTCCATAAACCACACAGAAATGGCGCCGCTGGCTCTGTGCTGTGTGACAGCCTGGCAGGCTAACCGCATGGGCCTCCGAACCGGAGGAGACCCGCCAGTCGCCCCGAGGGGAGCCCCGGCCCGGGAGCGGGGTCCCGGCCTGGCTCTGAGACTCACCAGTCGCTGCATGCTCTTCACGTGGGTGGGACTGATGGATAAGGCTTCTTCATACCACCGCCGGGCCTCGTCGAGGTTTCCCCGGAGCTCGGCAACCTGGCCACGCATGTACAGGACGTTGTGGGACATCGGGAAGAGGTTGGCGGCTTCCTGAGTACAGGCCGTGGCTTCTGCAGGCTTCCCAATGCCAATGTAGACTTCAGCTGTGGGGGGGAGAGCAGAAGACAGATGCTTTACTGGTTTGCTGCCCTTCTGAGGCCCTGCGAACGGCTGTGACTCTAGTTGGGGACGCTTACAACCCCCCCACGGGAGTCTGGCAGGGGCCCATCTGGAATCCGCAGGGCCCAGAGCCAGCCAGTCCCCCAGCCTGAGTCGAAACAGCTGCAGTGACGGCCCTTCCCGCCCTCCGTTACACCGGGACTCGAGTCTCTCTGGCTGTAGGGCCTTGGAAGGTACACGAGTCGCCACCAGCCAGAGGGGAGTGAGGCCTGCCTGGCGCCACCCCCCACCCCCACCCTCAGGGCTGACCTAGGGCGCCTTGGTGTCCGGGGCACCTCCCCTCGGCTCCGACAACCACAAAGAAAGGGCCGGAACGAGCTGAAGGCCAAGAAAACCAGAGGCACACGGCCCCTCAAGGGGGACAGCTCTGCCCTCCGGCCTGTTTTCCTGACGCCAAAAAGCATACGGAGGGAGCGGACTGTGGCTGCCATGTTCACGGGCATGAAATAAAACGGCGGCTCCATCAGACCCTGCCCTCCGACCGGTAAAAGCTACTGCGCCCTGGAGACCATTAACTGTATGACACCGACAAAGCCCTTTGAAAACCAAGCTGTCACTTTCAAAAAGGCAGGAAAACGACCTTTCCTGCAATGTCAGGCCTCAGCTCTCAACGGTGAAGTTCTGAATCGCTTTGCGGCCCCTGCCTCCCCAAGGGCCCATCGCGCACTGTCTCTCGGGCACACTCAAGTGCCCTCTTCTCCTGAGGCCTGTGACCCCGGCCCCACCTTCTTCCCGGCGCTGGGCAGGTGTCTCCAAAGACTTCAGACCCCTCTCCTCTCTCCTCATCGAATCTGTCAGGACTACTGCCCAGAGTCCTACTCGGCCGGCCGCTGTGCCCTGGGGCCTACTGACTGCTTCTACCTCCAAGGCAGCCCCCGGCTCATCGGCTCCTGCCTGGACCCCCACCCCCTCACCCCTGGTGGTCAGCGACGTCTGCACCCATGACCCCAAGTTACACGTACAGTAATATGTTATGTGTCATAAAATGCAGGCCAGAGTAGAAGGAGTAGAACACAACACAAAAGAAATAGAAAAGTCCTAGTATTTTCCTTGTGCACTTCACAAGTTGTGTACTGGAGGCCACTTTGGAACTGCCTTGACCAGGGCAGGCCCTCCTTGGGCCCCTTACCTGCTGCCTGCCACACCTGTCTGTCCCACACAGCCGCTGCCAGGTCAGCCTCCTGAGGCAGAGCTCGGGGCCGGTCATCCCACCTGCAGAAAAGCGCCCCTTCCTGAAGGCCTACTGCTTCTGTTCAGCCCTCACGCCCTTCAGCCTGCCTTCTAGCGGCCTCCCAGGGAGGCCTTCCCTGACCATCCTGCTTAGCCTGCTGCTCCCCACGTACTAGCATGACCCTGTTCCATGCTGTTTTCTTGTCCTCCATGATTTCGACCAACAGGTTCCTCTCGTTGGTTTCCTGTGCTGTCTGTGTGTCCCCTGCAGAACGTAAGCCATCAGCACACGAGCACAGGGACTGTGTGCGTGTTGTTCACCGCTGTGTCCCCGGGGATGGGAATAGCACCTGGCCCAGTCAGAGCTCAGGGAAGAGTCGCTGAGCGAATGAATGAATGAATGAATGAATGAATAACAGTAACAACAACAGTAGCTAACATTCATTAAGCCTGTGCCTTATGCCAGGAAGTGCCCTCATTTCTCCTTCATCGGCACACGATATGCCATAGGTACTATTATTTTATCCCCATTGTACAGATGAGGAAACTGAGGTACAGAGAGGCTGAACAACTTGTCCAAGGTTTCGGGGCAAGTTGGAGGCAGAGCCTGGTTTGGGCCTCTACAGAGAACAGTGGCCCTGACCCCAGATAGCATCCAGATCCCTCGATGACTGGCTCCACGGCCCTTACGAACCTGTGTCTCTACTGCTCCCCGACACCCTAAGCTCTGGTGAGCCACTGCTGTTTCCACACATGTGTCCAGTCTTCTGCCCCTTCCTGTGGTGCCATTCTCCCCCCACTGAGGCCTGCTCAATAGCCGTCATCCCTGGCAGCCAGCTCTTCCCCTCAGAGGGAAGCCCGGCCTCTGCGGTCTCTGATGGCTGTGGCCCTAGATGTGTTTCTGTGAGGGGTCTGGGGTCCGCTCGCGGACAGCACACTTTCTGTCTTCCCACCTGCAGCTTTGGGCCCAGAGGCTGGAAAAGGGCAGGTGTGGATCACACACTTGGGGTGTGTTAATGTTGACTACTTTTGACCTCAACCAGCCTGATGGCCCCTCTCCTCGAGCCCCCTCTCTTTCCCAGGGATGGTCACCAACCACTGACTCCTCAGGCAGGGACAGAGCCCTGGGGAAAGCGGGCCCCGCACTGCCCGTCTGTTCTTCCGATCTGTGGGTGCCCTCTTCGACAGGGAGCACAGACATGACGGGCTGGCCCAGGGGTCCCTCAGACGTGGAAACTCGGGCCACTGAAATCCAGCCGAGCCCTGACGGTAGGAATGCCAGCACCGTGCCTGTCTCCCGTCCTCTGGAGGTTCAGCTCACCGGGTAGTTACTGAGCTCCTATGACACACAGGGACTCTGCAGGAACAAGGGTGAAAGTTTGTCCCCGGTGAAAGTCTGCCCCTACTGGGAAGGACACAGCAGGGCCGTCTGATGTCTCTCACCATGCAATTCCCTCCCGGCTCTAGCCAGCCGGCTGCGTGCCCACTGCGGTTTTAGGTTACCTGAGTGTGCCAGTGACTCGGGAGAGCTGTACAGAACGTTCCTCCCACTGTACGCTTGGCTCCTGACTTGCTCCCATTTTGGGGGTGGGCTTGTGTACATTTCTGAGGTCCCCAGGGCCTAGAGCTGACTGGGTGGGTGACACACTGGGCCTCTGTCATCTAAATCACTATGAAAAAAGACCAGCTTGGGAGTGGGGACCGAGTGCTTCTAGAATTTTTATAACAAGAGTCAAGGTGGGGCGGGGGGGGGGGGGGGGCGGGCTTAAACACCAACATGGCAATGTACCCGTCAGCCCTGTTCTAGGAAGGTTCTCCGTGGGACCATGTATCTTCATGACCACCGTGTTGTCATCAGCCACGTGTCTGATGCTATTGCTTCCTTCCTGAGGAATCGATTGGAAGACAGAGACTCAGCTGAGTCATGATCATGACAGTGGGAGAAAGAATCTAGGCCTCCAAGGATTTCTTTTCAGTGGTGCAGAAGTTACAGGAGGAAACCTATGTCACTGGCAAGGCCTGTGCTCCTCACATAGGTGGGGCAGACAGATGCATGGCCTGGCTGTTCCTAAATGCATCCATTTTAAGCTCAAATGGAAGGACACGGGGCAGATATCCTGTGGTGATTTTCAAACCATTTCCTCCAAAGGAGCCTCTTTTTCCAAAGGGATCTTAAGAGTGGCAGCTGGCCTCCCTCTTGGTTTGGTCCCCTCTTCTGGCCTGAGGCACCTCTGGGGACCTCAGGGCTCTAGGGTCCTCAGTTTGTAAGCCAGTGTCACGAGAACACGGAGGGTTCAGTTCCTGTACCTGGGCCGAGTGTGTGGCTGGGGCAACGCAGTCAACTTCTCTGGGCCCGTTCACCTGTCAGCTGGGGCCCGAGGCTGGCCCACAGCTCTCCCTGGACAGCGGTAAGGGTCAACCAGGGTGGTGGGAACTGGGGAGGATGGCACTTCGTGGAGCCCTGCCGCCTTCCAGATGGCCATGAAGAAACAAGAGTACGGGGAGCTGAAGCCACCTGGGAGAGCCGTCAGCAGTTTGGGCCGATCGGTATATTTGGGGGTGCAGGGCCAGCCTTCTGTTTACCACGGCTCCTGCGAGACAGTGGCTTGAAATAGTCATTCCCCCTTTACGAGGAAATCACGCCTTCTTGGGGTGCAGTCTTAGGCTCCAGGAGCAAGACCTTAGTGGACGAATTGGGGAGGAAGAGGGAAGGATTACAGAGGCCTCCCCGCATCCCTGAAATCCCCAGAGGGGTCCTCTTGCCTAGACAACACAGCTGGCCTTCTAGAATGTAACGAGTCCCTGTAGGTATTTACTCTGAGCTTATGATGCTTGGGAAGCCTTCCTTCCTGGGGGTCCTCAGCTCAAACAAGGCCCAGTACCTTCCTGGATGAGGGGTTCACAAGTGTCCATCCCTGAGTCCACAGGGCTGCAGCTCCCGCCTTTGTGGCTCCATGTGGCTTCCATAAATAAGCTCTACCACCCCCTGGAGCACATCATCTTTTCGAGAGGACCCTCCAACCTTTGCTTCTCACGTCTGCCGGGGGCTCATCTGCCACAGCCATGCACCCGGCCCTTCCCCGCCCGCCCCAGGTCCCATCTGATCGATGCGTTTGGGAGAGGGCCTTGGGCATGCTCGCGGTGGCCCTTCAGAGCCCCCTCTGCCCCAGGCCTTGTCTCTTGGATGCCTGAGTTCTTGGCTTGCTCTTGCAGGCACGTCGCAGGGCTCTGCCTCTGCCATGGGGAGGCCAGCAGTTTGGGATGGGCGAATTTACCTGAGCCGTGATGTTAGGGAATCTAACCGAGACTACATGCCAAGCCACATTCTCAGATTCCACTTCCCTAAGTAAGTGAGCTGGCAGTTTGCTCTCCACTTGCCAGAACTCAGGAGCTAAAGGGTGTTTTGTACTTTCCTAAAGCCTCCAGCATATGACCAGACTTGTTTTCTCCCTCTAAACTATGAG
This sequence comes from Neofelis nebulosa, assembly GCF_028018385.1. Lineage (NCBI taxonomy): Eukaryota > Metazoa > Chordata > Mammalia > Carnivora > Felidae > Neofelis > Neofelis nebulosa. The sequence continues at coordinate 135,013,887 of NC_080788.1, forward strand.
CGACTCCCAGCCACAGCCATCTCTGCATTCCTTAGCACAGGCTCTAGCGTTTAGCAGGTGTTCAAAGTGCAGTCTGAAGATTAGCGAATGCTCAGTGAAGGCCAGAGATGGGCCATTTCTGGGGCACAGGTCAATGAAGCAAGTCGAGGGTCAGAGAAGCAACAGCAAACAGTTTCCCTGACCCTTCACCGATGGCTAAATTCAAGTTTAAAAAAAAAAAAATGAACAAAGGGCCTTGTGAGCTTATGTAAGAGATGGTAAGAGTCTGCACCAAAGGAACAGCAAGACAGAATGAAGCTGGCTCCCGGAACCGAGAGCTTGTCAGGTCCTACGAGAATGCACTTGAACCATGCAGGGCAGGCTCTGAGAGGTCACTCTCTGATGGGGTCCCAGGCACAGAGATTCTGTGCTGGTTGCTGGCAGCTGACAGCCTCTAACCGGAGGTAAGGGGTTGCTCAGGGTCACGGACACTTTCCACCTTTCTGAGAGCTCACACTGAGCTCTGACAGTCCCCTTTGGAATCACTTGGTTTGTCCTTGTCATTCTGTTGCTGCAGAACACGTTGGAAATAAAATCCCCTCTCTGCTTGCAAACCATGTTTCCCATGGTTCCCTACTGCAGGTGAATGTAACCGAATGTTTTTTGTTTTGTTTTGTTTTAATTTTTATTTTTAGTTTAGAGACAGCGTGCATGAGGGAGAAGAGCAGAGAGAGAGAGAGAGAGAGAGAGAGAGAATCTCAAGCAGGTTCCATGCTCAGTGCAGAGCCTGACATGGGGCTCGATCCCACGACCCTGGGATCATGACCTGAGCCAAAATCAACAGTCAGATACTCAACCGACTGAGCCACCCAGGTGCCCCTCTAACCCAATTGTTTTTGCTCAGCGTTCAAAATTAGGGCCCTGCCACCTTTCCAACTGCCTCCCGCGATGTTTAGTTCACTGTCTCACCCCCACACCTCTGCTTGTGCTGTTCCTTCTGCCCCAAATGCCCTCCCCGAGTGGCCATCTGTGAAGACTCCTGGCTCTCAGCCCCAGTGCACTTCAGCTGCACTTGCCTTCCCTAGACACCCCCAGGGAAGCCACCTCTCACACTCCTGTTCTTCCAGTGCCTTGAGTGTGCTCTGGGAAGCACGCACCCCAGTCCACCTTGTCCCATGAGATCTGTGTGTGTGCTCGCTTTCCCACTGGAGGCTGTGGTCCTGGACGGCCAGTCGAGCTTCTCTGCCTTGGCGTTGAACCATGCCTTGCGTGGAGGGCCTTCTGAAATCACTTTGCTGAACCATCTATGGGTGTTATCTGAAAGAGCTAAGCTCTGCGTGTAAGCCTGAGGACTGTTTCTTCCTCAAGGTGAAGAGCTGTTCCTGGTTGGGGGACCCAGTGTAGATGCACTCACAGTCTCTCACAGGTCTGGTTTCCCCATTCATTCATTCAATTCATTCATTCATTCTTCTAACATTTGTCAAGCACCTGCTTCATGTCAACTGCTAGGTTGAGAAGTGGCTTACAACGTGCCTTCCCTGGGCTCAGGGTTGTGCATGTTGTGCACTGTGCAAAGGTGCTGGGCAGAGGGGGGCTGAAATCTAGCCTGGATCCTGGCAGGCTGTGTGCCTGCTGCAGGGCTGCATTTGCCCAGAGAGATGCAAAGTGCCTTCTCACAAATGTGCCTTCAGCTAGTTAGGCCTGTTCTCTGCGGGATAGTCTACCCGGAGGGGACACCTATTTTGGAACTCAGATAAAGGAGCAGCAGTATATGCCGGAGGCAGCTCAAGGGCGGCACCTTGTCTGGGTGCTCAGATCTTCCATTCCACCTGAGGTCTGGCTGACAGGGATGCAGGAAAAGACCTGTGTGCCATCAGGTGCTCCCCAATCATACAGGTCAGGCCTGCAGGCAGGCAGGGAGCTAGGCCAGTGGGCCCCCTGACCCTCTAAAACCATTTCCTTTACCCCAAACCCTACTTCCCTGACTTGTGCTTGGAAAACAAACCTTAGCAACTTGGTTCTGGGATAGCTCCTGCACATGGGGGGCCGGGGAGTCCCCATGGTGAGCACAGGGCATCTTCCGGAAGCATCAGGTGCTCCTAGAGCACAGCACCCGGACCACTGAATTCACTCTTTCATACCAAAGTCAGCACGAGGGCCTGATGAGTTTCCTGTCACCCTTCCAAGTCATGAAGGCCCAGAGGAGGGCTGTGCCCTTATCAGCTCTCCCCAGAACTGTTCTTTACTTTTCCTCCGGGGAAGGTCAGAAGTGAAAGAAGGCAGTGATTTTGTTTGCTTGCATCGGTCCTAACCTGAGCTTCTCTGGGCCGGGCCCCAAGCTGGGCCTACAGTCCCCAGGATGAACATAGCCAGGGCCTTTCCTCCATGAAAGCTTGGCCAAATGCCTCTGTCAGGGTCTCAGCTTCCGGATCAACACTTATTTCTGAGTTTCCGAGTGGCTGTGTCAACCTGTCAGGGGGGAATGCCTCCCCCGGTGGCTTGGTAGGGGTGGCAGGATGGGCTCCTCACCCTCTAGCTGCATCGGAGACCCCTGACTCCTCCGGGCCCTGGCCCAGCTGTTCTCCTGATGCCTCAATCCTTCCCCAAAGCCCTCCGCCCCTTTGGCTGACCTTGACTCATCATTCAAAGAGAAAACAGAAGCTGGCAAAGCAGATCTTGAGCCTTCTCTTGCCACCACATTGACAAGCCCTCTGTTGTCCTCTGTGCCTATCCACTATGCTTCTAACTGAGGGCCAATCCCTCTGCCTGTGCCCTGGAACCCACCACTCTCTTGCTTTCTAGAGGGATTCAGACCCCCCATGTATCCTCTCTCTCTTCAGGGCAAGGAAGGTCTCAGTCTTGACGTGATCACTCCCAGCAGCAATCAACATGCTCCTGTGTCAGCCATTTGTGAAGCCCCCTAACTTGAACCCACACTCCTCCCCAGCTACCCCTCATTTCTCCCCTCTGCTGCATAGGGGTCCTTCCTGGAAGGATTAGGTACCCCGTGCCTGTCTTCGTCACCTGCCATCCACCCTGCAGCCACATCAGGAGGCTCCATCTCTGGCCCCCAAAGCCTCACCTGTCATGGCCGCCGACAACTCCCATCCGCCACGACCAACAAATGCTTCTGTCTGCACCTCTTCAACCTCCCAGCAGCACGTCCTACCAGCCGTATCCTCCTTGGTAACAGTGATTTGAGGAGTTCTCAAGCGCTTGCTGCCCACTGAACACTCCCCATGCGTTATGTGGTGTAGCTGTCACAACTGCCCTCATCTTCTGTCGGAGAGCACTAGGCTACACCCAGGTGACACCGGGATTTTCACGAGCCCGACTTCAGAGCCCTTGATCGCGCCGCACAGGCCCCTTGGAAGGAAACCCTTTCAGCTGCCACAGTGCCACCTCTCCGGTTCCCCTCCTGCCTCCCTGACCTCCCCCTCCTTGCCCTCGCTTTGGCTTTTCCCCTCCTGCCACCCCAATTTTAAATGTGGGAGGGGCTTGGATCACAGGCAGTCCTGTCCCTTTCCCTGCTCCCTGGACATTCTCTTCCTGGGCCTTCTTATCACTCACTCCCAAATGTCTGTTTCTAGCCAAAACCTGACGTGGAGGCTTGACTGTCCAGCTGCCCACGTGCTGTCTTCATTTGCGCATCCTCAGGCACCAGACACTTCCAAGTTCAAACACGACTCTGGTTTCCCTTCCTCCCTGACCCCAATGCATCAGTTCTCAATGCCCGCTCCCCCGCCCTGGCTTCCCATCACAGAGAACAGCGTCACCAGTCACCCGCTGACTCAGGCCCCGAACACAGAACTCTTCCCAGATTCTTCTTTTCTCCTTCTCCCCCAACTTCACACCCACCGGGGAGTCCTATGGATCCTGCTGGACAGTGCGTCTCAGGGCCCACCTCCCTCTGCCTCAGACACGGAGCCGCACCCTCTGTATTCCACTCTTTCTGTTCCCACCCGTCTGACCCTTTCACCCTCCTGCCGGAAGGCCATCGGAAGCTTTTCAATGCTTTTGGGATTAAGTTAAAGATCTTAGCATGGCTACCAGGGGCCCTGCCGGACTGTGCCTCACCTCGGGCCACGTCGTTTCTTTCTCCTTAGGCTCCAGGCCCGGGGGCCCTGCCATTTCTCCAACACTCTCCGGCACCGTCTGCAGGCCTCCGGGGTGCTGTCCTGTGCCTCCCCGCCCGTGTCCCAACCACCGCCAATCACTCCTCAGGCCTCCGGTCCCATGCCCAGACCTGCTCTGGCTCCCGGCTTGGGGCGACCTCTGTCGTCAGTTCTCATGAGAGACCAACCCTGACCCTTCATAGCACGTGGCACAATGAGAATTAATCTGTAATTGTTTTCTCTCACATCTGTCAACTCCATGAAGGCAGGGACCGTGTCTGTCTTTATGACCACTGCCCTCCTGAGCCTCACTCTGACTGTGGCCCATAAACACGTGCCGGAAGACATTGTGCTGAACGCCTGAGCGCCCACCTGGGGTTAGAGCGGGGGTGCTGAATTCTGGCTTCTCCCCTTACTGGCCATGTAATATTAGGCAAGTGACTTGACAGCTGTGTATCCGTTTCTTCATAGGTAAAATGGGGTGATTAAGGTGTTTACACCTCAGAAGGCAATTAAGGCATATAAAGTCCTTGGAATAAAGTCTGATACCTGGACAGTGCTTGGTAAATGTTAGCTACCTGCAGGATGTAGACCATTTAGTCAAAGCCACTCCGGGCAGGAGCAGGTGCTGGTTTGCTTAATCTAGACTGGCCCTGAATGGGGCTGGCCCGACCCCCAGGTACTGAGCGTTCCCTCCTGCAGGGGCTTTCTGTGCGGTGACCCATACACCACCCGTCTGGGAGCTGGGGGCTATGCCACAGGATGACCCCTCGATCCTGCGGATGCAGCCTTTGGGAGGCTGGGAGGAGCCTGGTAAGAGGGTGGGGGCGGGGTATAGGCTGGGCCAGGGCCAGGGAATTCGTGAGAGTATCACCGCTTTAAGTTCTCAGCAGAAATCAGAAAATCTGATCTTGCACATCTAAGAATAGCCACTAGTTTCAACTGTGAGAGCGCCAAAGTGAAAGCTATAATTATTAGTAAGTAACAAGCAGAAATTAACCACCTACCGCAAAGTCATTTTTAGCCGCCATCCCAACGTGGAAACTAAAAGATGGGCAACAAAAAGCTGCCGCCTGGTGTGGCAAAGGCTCTGGTTCAACCTGGAAGGTCTGTGAATGTGTGAGTCTCTGATGGCTAACCATCGGTTTGCATCCTAAAGAAGTACGGCTCCTAGGGAAATGGGTTTTGCGGTACAATAAGCATCACGTGCTCTAACGGAGCTCCCCTGAGTCTGTCTCATTCCCCAGTAAGACCACAGAGGCACTTATTTCCATCTGGCCTGGGTTCTCCCACAAAGGAGAGGAGATAACCCCTTCTGACCTTTATAAGATGGTGTATATACCAATGGCCCCAGAAGGTGCTTGGAACTTCTGAAAAGGAGACCATAAAAATGGGTAAATGTCACGTAAAGTCCAGATGCCATCAAGAAAAGATTGATAAATATATTTAAAAAAAAATGGCCAATGGGGCGCCTGGGTGGCGCAGTCGGTTAAGCGTCCGACTTCAGCCAGGTCACGATCTCGCGGTCCGTGAGTTCGAGCCCCGCGTCAGGCTCTGGGCTGATGGCTCGGAGCCTGGAGCCTGTTTCCGATTCTGTGTCTCCCTCTCTCTCTGCCCCTCCCCCGTTCATGCTCTGTCTCTCTCTGTCCCAAAAATAAATAAAAAACGTTGAAAAAAAAAAATTTTAAAAAAATAAAAATAAAAAATGGCCAAAAAAAAAAAAAAAAAAAAGACCAACGAAAACACTAACAAAATAAAAACAGGAGAAAATATTTATAGCTCATATCACAGACACAAGGCAGATTTCTTTGACACATAACATGTGCTTACAAATAAAAAAGGAAAGCTCAGTACCTAAGAAGATAAGTGAGCAGAAACCATGAACAGACGATTGAAATACCACTTTTCACCTATCAGACTGGCAGAGATCTAGAAGTCTGAGAGTTCGTCGTGTTGATAAGGATGCAGGGAAAGTGGGCCATTCACACACTGTTGGCGGGGCTATAAGTTGGTACTATTTTGTGGAAGTTAATGTGACCAAACTTATCAAAATTGAAGAGTGTATACCTTTTGGTCCATCAAGTCCATTTTTAGGAATTTATCTTACACGCAACATAGAGAGCAATAAATATTTGGAAGGATACTTACTGATGCATTGTCCGTAATGGCAAAATATTAGAAATAATCTGTTAACTAATGGAGTCATATAATGATTTATACTATGCAGCCAGGAAAAAGTCTGAGTCAGCGTTACAAGTGCTGATGAGCAATGACCTCTGTGTGCGAGTGACAGCTCAGGAAAGCACACAGGGGACCTGCTAACAGAGGGTGCTGTGGGTGGGTGCCTGAGGCTCAGGGGCAGGATGGAGCCTTTTCACTCTCCATCCTTTGTACCTTTCCAGTTGTATACCAGGGGAAGGTACTCTTTATTCAAAAATAATTTAGATAAACCTGTCACGGAGGTCCCAACAAACTAAGGAACAAAATACACACAACCCATGCTGGTCAGCCACCAGGTGTCCTGGTGAAGAGCTGGAGGTCAGAGGGAAGGGTGTGAACTGGGAGCGAGTCCCACCACTCAGGAATGGAGGGACCCTATGTGGCCAAATGTCCTTGGTCTTCCCGGATCTGTGCTCCCTGCTAAGCCATTGGCCCATTCCTTCACAGGGCAGCTGGAGGCTCTGGTGTCCAATTCATGATCTCTTTGCCATTCAAATGGACATACCAGTGGCCCAGGGACCTGCTCATCCAATAGGCTGAAAATCGAAGGTTGTCTCAGAGTGACCTCACCTGCTAGCTTCGGGGGCCCCCTCACCATGGGCTCTCGTCATGAGCTCCCACTATACTCAGCTCATCAGAGAACACAATCTAGAGAGGAGAGACCCACAAATGCCACAGTAACACCATGGCCTTGGGCGTTAGGCCTTGATCTAATTAGTTTCTTCCAAAGCTTGCAAAATTTACAGAATCTGCCAGTATTGCTAGGCCTGACGATGGAACCACAAATTGTCCAAGAGTCGGCATTGGGCAGGGCGGGCGGGGGCGGGGTGGTTGGTCACTGCTCTCTTGCCTCTGAGAGCAGTAGAGCTCAAACCACAGATGGTAAGGTCTTACGGTTAAGTGGAAGCTGTTTTCTCAGTTCATTCTGAAGTTACCTCTCCAAAGACTATATGAATATATGATCCGATTCTAAATCTTGACTCAAGGTCATTGCTTTGAAAGAGTCAATATGGCACAGACCCCATAAGATTCTAATTTACTCAGTGCATTCACATAACATAAGCACTATGAATATTCTGTCCAGAGTTTATAAGGCAGGTATGGCATTCATTTCCCACAGTCCAATGCCACCAACTAGTAGACTGTTTTTTTTCTAAATGTTTTCCATTCATTTTTGAGAGAGAGAGAGAGAGAGAGAGAGAGAGTATGCACGTGAGTGGGGGAGGAGCAGAGGAAGAGGGGGACAGAAGATCCAAAGCGGGCTCTGCACTGATAGCAGCGGGTCGATGCAGGGCTCAAACCCACGAACTGTGAGATCATGACCTGAGCCGAAGTGGGATGCTCAACTGACTGAGCAACTCAGGAGCCGCCCTCCCCCCCCCCGCCCCCCCACCAACTTGTAGATTATTAAAAGCCACATCTATAAACTAACAACGAGAACTTTGTTCTGTGGTGTAAGCTGTGCCGATGAGAAGTGGATATTATGTGATCACATAAAAATTCAAGGACAGCTCTAAACTGAATCTTCGCTACCAAGTTCTTCAATGTTCTCATCAGCAGCCACAAAATTCCCTCCCAAGAGTCACGTGGGATATGCAAAAAGGAACAGAGTCTGAATAACCGAATAAGGGGCAGCAAGCCAGCGGGAGAGGCCATTCTGGAACTCAGTGACCCTCACTCAGGTCACTGACTTTTCCAAGAAATGGGCAAGAAGAAGTGTCCCTGAAGTCAAGGAAGTTCATTCCAGCCTAGAAGGACTGCCTTCAGCTCTTCTGGTTTTTTTAGACTGTGGCCCTCCAAAATCCCAACTTTAATTCAAATTCAAAAGACACTTCTGCCCCCACACTGGCCCTGCAGGGTCAGCCGGTCTCTCCTGGCCGGCCCTGACACTGAAGCCTTCCCTCTCTGCTCTCTGGAGTCACCGCTCATCAGGCGGCAGGATGGGACAGGTGCCAGGCCCTGGACTGGGGACTGGGCTCTTCTGTGGGAGAGCTGCATTAGTGCAGAGGAAGGCGTTGCTGCTGTCCCCACGCCCTGAGCGCCAGCTCATCTAGGACCCGGCGAGAGGCCACATGCTGGCAAGCGTCTGCGCAGGAAGAACAATCAGCACATTCATGAATCATCCCTCTTTTGTACTTCTGCTTAGAAGAATGTAATTTGTTAATTTACGGGAGTTGTTATGGCTCAATTAAAGATGCCAACACAGAAGAGGCCGGCTGAGCTTGGCTCTGTGACCTGCCAAAGCCAGGTAGATCCGACCATGTTTCCAACAAAGGTCCGCCAATGGTTCCAAACAAGGCTCAACATCACATAATGAGCCTTGGCAAAAGACGACTAAATAGATGGACAACGGTGGGTAATAAGTACTTTCCTCAGCCGAATCTGGCCTTCCGCTGTGCACCCCGAGGGTCTAGCCTGGGAAGGCCCAGTTGGGGGTCTCGCAGACCCAGTGATAAAACTTGAGGAACAGAAGTTACCGTCTATACCCAGATATAAATACGGAAGGAAATCTGCAGCCATCACCTACCCGGAGCCTCTGTGCGTGGGGGGGGGGGGGGCACTCGTTGCTGCAATGCCTGCACGTGGGATTTATTTGGGGGATCTCCAGCTATGCGGCAGCAACCATGTGAAACTGGAGGGGGGGGGGGCAATCACATCTGCCTTCTGGGCTGGTTTCCAGCCCTGTGTTTGCTGCTACCCGCCCCTGCCTCTGCGGATTAGCAGGAGTGCCAACAGAGAGGGGACAGGGACATCGAGAGCGCTGCCCCTTCCCTGGCCGTGACGAAGACATCTGAGCCATCAACACACCCGTCCCCTCTCCCAGGGACCCCAGGATGTGCCAGGCGCCGCGCTCATCCACCCTAGGAGGCCGGTGCTATTACCCCCACTGTGCAGATGTGGACCCTGAGGGGGAGGGGTGAAGCTATTAGCTCCTGTCTACACAGCCAGTAAAGAGTAATGGACTTCCAGACTTCTGAAGCCTGGGACACCCTACTACGCTGTCCCCTGCAAAGAAAGCCTGGGTGTAGCTCTGGGGTCCCTGCTGCAGCACAAACCCTACAACCGCCACCGAGATCTCCCCAGGACCCTTGGCGTCCAATCAGAAAATTTCCGCTGGATGCCTGCTCTGTACCAGCCTCTGGGGCAGGGTATCGAGGCAGGGGACGGGGTGGGGAGATACACAGCAACTCGTGGTTCCTGCAAGGAAGTAGTGGCATTTTGGCGTGTGACCACAAAGGCCGTGATTTCTCCTGATGGGGGGTTGAAGGCTAAATAGGCAAGTGCCCACAGGATGCTCCGGCCTCCGGCTCAGTCGTGTGGGTGTGGGTGGTGGGAGGGCCCACGGGTAGGGGCAGGGCAGTACCTGCATGGAGCCAGATCTGCGCCAGCGTCATCCAGGGGTGTAGTGGGCCCTGCTTGGGGGCGCTGCTCTGCAGAGAAGAGGCCACTTCCGACAGTGCCTGCTCCACTCTTGAGGCTGCTACTGACGTGGCGTGGACAGAGCCTGTGAGGGGTTTCCGAGAAGACGGCATCAGAAGTCAAAGGACAGACCCGACTGACTAGTCACCCCACCCCCACCCCCTCCCAAACACAGACACGAGTTCAAGACGAACACACACTCCTTCCCCAGGACGTTTCTAAGTCTTATGTCCATAAAGAAATACGGACAATCATTATGGCCTTGAACCTGAGTTTCCATCCAAGGCTCTAGCTAATCTTTTAGTCAACATCCAGAGCACATGCCGTGGGAGGTGCTCCCTTGAGGAGCTCAGTCTAGGACAGCGCGAGTGTTGGGGGGGGGACAGGGGTACAGCTAGAGACACAGCTATGGCGCTCATGCGGAAACGTGGCATAAATGAAGTGCTACAAAGGAAAGTTACAAGGAACCCTGTCAGGGCCTAAACCTGGAAACTATCGTGGGGCGGGGCGGGGGGGGGGGGCGTGCATTGGTGACTGGAGGAGGAATCAGCCTTGCCTCCTAGGGATGGAGGCCGTTCTTAAGATAAACCAAGCCACTTGCCATTCCACTCCCTGGCTTTTGCAAGGTGGCTAACACCCCTGGATTTGGAACCACATTCTAGGACATGACTTAGGAGTAGGAGAGAGAGCACGCTTTCACCCTACATACAAGCAGATGTCTGTCATCAAGGCTAAACTGAGGGAGGATGGGCTGTAGCAAAGGCACCTATGCTCAGGAGTTGCTACCTGCCTGACTCTTGGGTAAAATTTGTCCTAAAAGGCTATGGAGAGGTGTGGACCAAGCACATTCACAGGCAAAGGGAGTTGGCAAAGGAACTTCTGTTCGGAAATCGATTGACTCATTCCTCTTCGTGTGGCCCTTCTATGGGTCCTGATGGCTGGAGACCATCAGGGGCTTGGTCCTCACCTCTTCCCCAAGTTCTCTCCTGGAGATGTTGTTTCAGAGCTGAGAGAAAGGGTCTCAGTTATTTCAAGGTGAAAACTTGATACTTCTATCACTGGCCACATTCTAAATTTGAATTCATCATAAAGTGTAATATGTAGATAAACATGGAACCATCAACTTATCATAAGGATTCAAACAGTGATAATATATAAAGACCAATGCTGACTACTCAAATAAACGGAGCTGGTTATACTCTAGATAAGACAAAATTGTGAGCATAAAAATAATTTCTGTTGGGGCTTTGAAGTGCACCATAATTTATTCATTTTAAGAGTATTTGCAGCAATAGACTGGCCATCCGTTTTGCGTTTTGACTGTTCCAACATGAAGGAAACACAGATACCACTAAATACACTCAAATCCTTCAGCAGGGATTTGGTGGAGGTGGCTTATGGGAGGTGGACAGAAACCAGGCCAGGAATTCACCTTCTGTGGATAATTCACACAGGGCACCCACGAGGACGAGCAAGAGGAGAGCGCCCCCCCCACCCCTGCCACCCCCCATGCCCTCTGTCCCTGGAAGGAAGTGAGTCCTGCAGAGTGAATGCAGCCACACAGGAGGAGGAACCGGAGGCCGAGTTAGAAGACCTCAATCGATGCCATTACCATCCGGAAGACCTAATGAAGTTCAGCTAAGAACTGACTCTTGGGTAGACAAAGTGTGTCTGACTACTTAGAAATAACAAAAACAGAAAAACAAAATCTAAACAGCAAAGTGATTACACTGCTGTTGATTTTTTTGGTCTCGTTTTGAACTTTTTTTTTTTTAATGGAAAATAAATATTTTAACTTTGAGAACAAAATTTCATATAGTTTTCCTGAGAGTTTCAGGAGCAGCTGTCAGTTAAATAAACAAGGTTGCCATTGCTATAGTCTGACATCACCACGGTGGCTTGCCTTCTCATTGACTGCCTTGAACAGTGGTTCTCAACCTTGGCTTCACATCAGAATTACTTGGCGGGGTGGGGGGGGGTATGTTTCAAAACCCATGATGTCATGGATTTTTAAACCACCCCCCACACCAACTGAGTCACTAACTCTAGGGATGGGGCTAGGCCTATTGTTAATCACCCAGGTAATTCCACTGTGCAGCTAAGACTGAGACCCACCGACCTGGAGAGACAGAAAAGCAGATGTCATTAATGTTTGGTCAAAAGAAGCCTAAAAGCATATTCTGCACATGCCAGGCAGCGAGTGTGAGTTTTCCCTGCGGCCCAAGACTCTGGAGAACAGAGTTCCAGGAAGATCTTGTTCTTTAAAGAACATTGGTTCTCAATTCTCTTGGTCTCAGGATCCTTTTATAGACTCTGCAGAGTTATTGAGAACCCCTCAAGAGATTGTACTTATAGGGGTTATATATCTCTCTATATTTACCACACTGGAAACCAAAACTGAGAAGCGCTTCAAATGTTTGGTCATTCATTCGTTACAAAATACAACAATAAACTACTACTGAAGAAAAATTCTACACATTTTCTAGTAGGTTCTATGGTTCCCTTGCTACAAGGGACCTGTGACTTTTGGAGGGGCTAATTTTGCTCTTTGGATTCACTGTTTTATTTGGTCTGCAAACAAATTAATCAGAGCTACTGTTAAAGTTCCCTCTCTTTGTGATATCTATATACGACCAAAGTAGCTGATTATTCACATAATAGTATGCTTCACTGTGGATAAGTTCTGGCAAATGATGACGGTAGTGATGATGAGTTTTAGTGAACATGGTGTAGCAGGCTTCAGGCACTCCCAACTAGCACTTTACATAGATTATTTCATTTAACCTTTAAACAGTTCTGTGGGGCTGCTAACAACGTTATCTGCATGGTTTAGGGGACAAAATTGAGATTTCATGAGGTTATGAACTTATCCCAAGTCATACGGCCAGTGGGTGGCAAAGCTAGGGCTTAAACAGTAATCTAACTCCAAATCTAGCCTCTAGCCTCTAAATCCAGCTCTGGAGCCACCTCCTCCAGGAAGGCTGCTGTGAGCCTTCCGTTTCTTCCCCCTGCCCCTCCCCTGTAAGAAGCTAGGCCTTGGTGCCTTGGGTCCTCGGTGCTCCTATAGCTCCCTAGGGGTGTGGCTATCACTGAGCAGACCACACGGTTTCATGTTCAAGTTAATGTAACTGTCTCCCCTCTTAGACTGTGGTTCTGGAAGATAGGAAGCGTGCATTTAGGTGCTCTCAGGGGCTAACGACTCCAAGCCCGTGAGAGATACCTGGTAAAGGCCTGTGGAACGAAAAAATGAATGAATGACTACTGTCAACAGGCACGTCACTGTCTGAAATCTGGAAGACAGTGGTTCCCTCTTTTGGAAAAGCACGTCTGTGTCCTCTAGTCTCCTTGACTAACAGTGGCTCCGAGGCCAGAACCTTCACGGTCTCAAAGGGTTTTCTCAGCGTGGCTGTCATCGCCTCCAAGCACCCGGACTGCACACGAGTGTGGTGCATAGTTACATTAAAGTCACCTCACTCAGTGACTTTCTCCCATCTCTAATATAACCAAGCCATTTAAATATGGAGGGTAACGGAGGTTTCTCAGAAATATTTTTTTTTTCCCTTCCCAGTCAATCCCTTTTAACACCTGCTTCACAAGGGCAGAGACCCTTCACGTCCTAAACCAGGGATGGATATTAGAGGCTTCAGATGTGTACTAATAATAGGTGACTGGTAACAATGGCAACATTATCTAATAGTTAAAACCCACTATTCCTGGCAATAACACCATCAGTCAGATTCCTCCATTGGATTAGAATTTGGAGGAAAAAAATAAATAAACACGATTATGAATCAGAATGGATGTATCTGATTAAAGAAAATAACCAAAACAGCCTGTATCTTACTGTCTCATGGGACTAAAATGGTAAGTGCCAAAATAGATACGATATCAAAATAGATTTGGATTTATGTAGGTACACAACTAGAAATGCTAGTTCTAACCAACACTTTTTTTTAAAGCAACCACTCTCCTTCTCACCAAAGTAAATGTATTCCCACAGCATACGTGGGGGTGGAAGGGATTATTACCCTCAGAGAAATGGACAAAATGAGGCTTAAAAAAGGAATCAGATGGAGGAAGGAATAGAAGACATATTTCTAATTTGAAATCCAAGACTCTGGAGGAATCAGCTCCCATATAATCAGGTTCCACAGGTAAGCCAGGGAGGCCGGCTGCTGTACATCTCTTATTTAGCACAGGAATTCGAGACGTGCTTATCACTGTCCTAACCTTGCAAGCTGAGCAGCTGTGGTGCTCCACCCAGTCCCCCAGCCACAGGGCACGAGGCCCTGAAAAGCCACCGCAAAACCTAACTGAACCGAGAGCTGACACAGGCAGGTGGGAATGTGCCCTAAAACCTGGTCCAGGTTCTGTGACCTAATCGTCCAAATGGTCCAGAGGGGGTGGGGGGTGGGGATCAGATGCCCTGGAGCTGAGATCTGTATTTTCTCAAGCCAACTGCTCTCTCTTCCCTGCCACCAAGATGTCCCCAAAGAAAATGTGATCTTGGGCACCTCTTACGAAGGCAAAGTGTCCCCTGATGAACTGTTCTGATCCCTACATCCCGGGTTGTCATCGGGGTTCTCCTTGGACCACCCTGTGTGTGGGGATGGGGGGAGGGGACGGCAACAGAGTGGCCCCGGGGAACTGAAGTGGACAGGCATCTCCCCACGGCTGAGAGGACTCGGGACCGAGGCCACTGACCTCAGGAAGCCGTGAGTCCAAGCTCTGAACCCCTCTGCTGACCCATGCTGCTATCATGGGCTGAAAATCCTGTTGAGAAATGCTGCCACAGACAGGACACTGGGAACAGCCAGCTCAAGTTGCTTGTGCAGCTGCAGCCTTTACGAAAATCCTTTTTCCAAAGCATGCTACACCTGTGGTCGACATCACACAGCCCTCCAACGTGGCAGCTGTATGCGAACCCCATCTGACCGTTCAAAGGGATCTCGAAGGCAACCGTTTTGTTAAGCAAAAGGCACGACGAATGACGTGGCTTGGTTATGTTCAATGAGGCGTTATTTTCACAAGCGTGGTCACTGAATGCATGGCCTATATTTATATTCCAGCTGTCCTTCTGACTGTTCTGGTGGCATTAGGTAAGCGGCTATGGTCTGAAGGGTGTGCCCCTCCCTCTCCCCTCCTATCTTCTCAGCGTGTAGCAGATAAACTGGGTCTGAGAAGGAACCCTGCCCCCCTAGTGACTAGGCAAGCATCAAAGTCCAGGAACAAGGGACAGGTGTTACACTGCGTGCAACGAAACTCGCTTATCAGAGAGTCAGTAGACACAGCTCGAGTGTGTTTGCTTGGGATCCGGGCTGCTCTCTGCTTCGCGGCCCCAGAATCAACTCAGATGCCTCACGTGTATGAATATGGAGAGAGTGATGGAGCATGTGGCTGTGCCCAGGTCCCCTCTCTCTGCTGGTCACCCACATTCTCCCTAACGCTACAGTGGCAGATACCTGGCCTCCCCACAGTTTTTCTGAAAAGAAACAGAGCCACTCCAGTAGCGGGCACGCAGAAATCCTCCACGGTCGATGAACCCCTCTACTGATTTCCCCTCGGTTATGAAATGATGCAATATTATCTGTCAGTAGATTTCGTCCAGCTTCCAGTTTCTGAGAAGCTGTGCTCCCCCCCCCCCCAAAACAATTCCAATAAGAAGGAAATGGAAGCAGTTATACCTTCTTAAAGACCCCGAATACTAAATAGCAACCCTGAATGACTAAGCATTCTTGCCAGAGAGCTTTGCTTACAATTTTTCACTTTTAACAGGAAAACAACGTCTGTTTCTCGAGATACGGCTTGAAAGTAAATCAGTCTGACGCTGCAGACTGCTGGCAGCTGGTGACCTCACACCTGCCACCTGTGCTCTGAGACCCAGGATGTCCTCGGGGCGGAAGGAGACAGCCCCTCCGTAGCCATTGATGACTGTCTCTTATTTTTTGAAGGGGGAGGAGAACCCACTCTCACATCAACATTATTTATCTCTGTACCTTTTTTTTTTTTAACGTTAAACATTTTGGCTCCCCCCCCACCCCACCCCCGGCCCCGATTTCTGCTGGAGGTGGTCTTGCTTCTCTAAGGAGGCTGACTTGGGGCTGGGGGTGGGTTCCTCGCTGTGCTGTGCGACGTGTCCTTCTCAGCTCCCCTCTTTGTAGCATGTCTGCTGGGGTGACAGGGGCGTGGGGCTCGAGTGCTCTACAGGCAACCGCCGGCCCTACCCAATTCCCATGACAACCAGGCCTCCTGCTTGTGGGTTCCTCCGATCAATAACTCTGGTGCCCATTCTAGGAGATACTTCCCTTTTTCACAGAGTGGGAAAGAGATTAAGACAGCCAAATAAATCAGGACAGCCAAACCCACGGTCTCAAGACGAGATCACAATTTCCAAGTGACTTTAACAGAATATCAAGCACAGCTGAAACCTGACAGGATGTGTCTTCTCCTGAAGGGGGAAAGTTCTTTCCAGGGAAAGCTTTAGGGAAGGATCCCACTAAGGCAGGGAGAGACTGGGGGATGCGGTCACCAGGGGGCATGCGGGGGTGACCCAGCATGCTGCTGGCGGGTGCTGGCAGGGCCAGGAGGTCACACGGGAAGCGTGGAGGGAAGCCGTTCACAAGCATGCAGGAAGATGCCAGCTGTCAGAGTGAGCCGAGCCATGGCTCTGGGCTGGAGACAGTACCTTCTGGAGGACGACACCAGGCAGATGCTTTCATCGCCATCAGAAACCCTCCCCGTTGCATATTCATGAGGCTGTGTCTTTGCACTCGAGTGTCTGGGGAAGGCTGTGTTTGTCTTTGAACGCAGCTTATGGGAAAAGCCTTCCCGGTTTTGGGTGAGGGTCTAATGATTGGACCCACACTCCTTAACTTCTATCCGAGTGCCATTTGTTACTGACTTGTCAATCTCCTAAGATTCTATTCAATCTTGTTTAGAGAAAGACACCACAGAACTAATTGGGGAGAATTAACTGTAATTTCATTAAAAGAGCAAGAAGAGGTTCATACTTGACTCATCAGGGCTGGAGTTTTTTAACTGCCACCCCTCAAAAGCAGTGGAGTCATCACTAAGAGTAACTTGTTCAAATATAGATTTAAAAAAAACCCCGACTTTATTCTGTTAAGCAGGAGCAGAGGGTGAAACAGACACCCAACAGACTGGTCATTTCCTGATCACGAGATACATTTTTAACTGTCAGAAAATGCAAGGTCAATAATAAAATGCTAGCCATAAGAAAAGGGGAAAAAACAATGACCTTGAGTTTGTTTTTCAACCTTATTTCATTCCAGGGGTTTGTTTATCATTAATCTGCTTATTCTCTTCTCCGGGTTACAGGTTCCTAAAAGGGGCAGCAGCTTGACCAGAATCAGTGATAGGAAAAACTGAGCCAAGAACCCAAGTTGGCGTTCTTGATTTGAGCATGTTCTTGGAGAGGCAAATAAAATGTCGACACACATTCTCCTCCAAGATAAGGACTGCAAGGGCACTCAAGAAGGGGGCTGCCTGGGGTCCCCGGGTCTAAGGAGTGGTGAGCAGCGTGGAGAGAGCCTTGGACAGTTGTGTCCCAGTCGGGCTCTTCCCACCTGGTGGCCACCTCCCTGCCCCTCGGGAGCAGGTACCTGACCGGAAGCTTGAGATCAGGAGGGGCTCCTGGCATACCATAAAGGCATGTGTAACAGAAGAATTAGTAAGCTGACATCCCTACAGATGGGGAAACTAAGGTGGACTCTGATTAAATGAGTTCCCTGGGTTCTTCCACAGAAGTGGCCCTTGAACCTAGGTTTCCTGACTTTGGAGAGAGCTGGAATGGTTCCCACAGAAGATAGTTAAGTCCCTTGTACAAATGTATCGAGTCTCACTGTCACTAATATGGGCTGCCTGAAGATTTTAAGGTAACCTGACTTTCTGAAAATCAAATCTTTTTAATGTATCCGAGGAGCCTGATATCGAAAGAACCTTGGCGGTAAAACCTTTTTTTTTTCCCCATGAAGAACCCTAATGTGATGACAACACCAAACATATCTCTTCTATTATGGACTTGTATTTATTTTAAAAAATGTCTTATTTGTATTGACACTTTTAGAAGCCAGAAATAAAGTCACATCTAAGCTGAGCTGGATTTCAGAGGGGAAATCAACTCCCTGAGGGGTATATTTACTATAAGCAGTAAAGGCTCAGATCATTCAAATGCATCGGATCACCATATACGTGAGCATCTCCCAGAATGCAGTGCCTGGAATGCTGATTCTACAGGGTGGGAAAAATGATGAAATTAGCTCAGGAAATTAGCTCGAACTTTTTTTAAACTGCAGGACTTCTCAGAGCCTTTAATACGCTAATGTGAACTGTCAGTCCCTAAGAGGGAGATGCAGTATTTCCCAAAAATATTTGCCCAGAGAGAATCAGAAGTCTCGGAAACATCCTCTGAAAGATGTGAAACTTCACTCCTGCCTTAAAAGGATACCACCTAAAGTATGAGTCCTACACCCAGGGAACCGCTTAGTCTCCTTTAAATTTTGGTAGATGTAGGTTAAGTTTTATGGCATCTGTTTAGCTTATTTTAGGAAAATTCATGATTAGGACTGCTTTCCTATGTAGCAATAAATGGTTGAACTGGAAAAAAAATTTCCAGATTCAACTGGTTCCCTCTACCTAAAATTCACAGACGACCCACACTGGGGAGGCTGAGTGCCTCACACTTCCAATCAGGCCACTGGGGCTGCTGACCAATCCACTGCATGCCCTTACTAGGGCATCTTTCCCACACTGCCTCCTTCTGTGGTCCCTCCCAGAGAAGTGCTGCCTCCTCATTGCTTAAGCCCAAGCTGCAGCGGAATGCATTAGAATCTTGGGAGAGATGGGAACTGGGGGGGGCGGGGGGGGGGGCGGAGTGGGCAAGCACGTGGCAGCTTTGCGTCCATGTCATCTCAGCATTCCCAGCGGTCGACAACGACAACACACGTTCTGTGGTGGAGGGAAGCGTGATTCTGGAGACCCTCAGAGAGGTTAATAGATTGGTAAGCTACTTACTAACTGAAAAAAGGGAGGGGAAACCATGAAAGTATACTTCTGGAGAGTTGCCTTGGAACAACAAACCAAATCAAAAATTAAAACCAAGAAACAAAACATTTGAAAAATCAAAATTAAGGCTAAAAAAGCAAATAGAGTTCTAATAACCTTCCAACTGTTAAGTCTGGCTGTGTCGAATTAGATTTCAACTCAAGAGTGACACATGTTTTTCCACTAACAATGATTTTTTTTTTTTTTTTTAAACCAAAGAAAGGCCAACTGGGTATTCCCCTCTACATTGAAATGTGCACCCAGCACATGAAAGCTGACCGATTCATGTAATGTGTTTTGTTTCCAGGGCAGGAAATTCCAAAGGGAAGGGAAAAATAATCAGACAAGCACTTTTCAGATCTTTCCACCACTAACCCTAATCATGATTCCAATACTTTGTAGACCTCGGCTAGTTTTTGCTCCTATGAAGTCAAAGGATTGGGGAGAGACATTCGTAGAACTTGGGGCCTTGGCTATCCCTCCTAACGAAAGGAGCTGGGATTCAAATTCATTACAGTTTTAATCAAGAAATTTTACATTTATCAGTAATGTGTGGTATGTTTTCCCCTTCTCTAACGAAATGTTGTATCTATGGGGGAGAAAGTTTCTTGGGCACATCGGTCTTGGTGTAAAACACCTGGTTACTGGCTAGGCACTCTCTAAGGATGGGAAGATGGCTCGGGGTTTCACAAAGAATAAACAGTTGAGTCCTTCGTGGAATACAGCACATTCAGCAGAAAGCCCAGTGGGGGGCTCATCGCCCTAAAAATTCACTAATTCATCTGATATCTAGTGCTTCACTGAAGAGTCAGGACTTCAACCTTATAAAGTCTAAAGGAACACAGGGATCCTCAGGATGGTGTTGACAGAGGTGGGTTTGCCGTATAACAGGAGAGGACGGGCCAGTGGGAATGTATCATGCTATTCTAGAATGGTAAGATCCCATTTTAAGACCAAAAAACTGGGCAACAGTCAATGTGAAAAAAACAGCTTTTCTGGAAAAAACTGAAGGTGGCAATTGCCTGGAGGCATTGTATTAAGAGACAATGTCTATTTTAAGAAGTGGGTTAAAAACAACATAAGCAGTTTATAAACATTATTTTCATCTTGCGTTTCATAAAGCTGGGATTGCCACGAAAGCAAAGTTGAGCACACTTACTACACAGATAAGTAGAGCCAGAGTGTTTCCTGGTTTGGATGATTTATTTTAGATGATAGCCTCATTTCTGCCCCGGCTTTGTGCGTGTGTGAATTTAACACAGCAGCTTTACCATCCAAACGATGAGCACATTAGAGGAAGCAGTTCTCTCTGACAGCGCCTCCCCTCAGGGGCTTTTGTTCTGCATATAACTGAGCATCTGGGACAAAGATGAGCCCTTCTAAATTATGGATACAGAGATTAAATTTTCTGGCAGTGCTTTGGGCAAAGTGGATGTTAAATAAATAAGTGAAAGGAAGCAAGGCTGTACCTCCTGGGGGGAGACCCACAGTTGGGTCCCATCTAAGGACCTTACCGACCAGGGTTTCATTTTAGTACAGGAATCTCTCTCTCTCTCTCTCTTTTTAATGGACAGGTCCCCAAACACTGTAAAAGAGACTTTCAAATTTCTGTATTATTTAAAAGCACGATCAGATTAAAATACCATCCAATTTCCCTACATGGTTTCATGGGTTTTCACCCAAACCCTACATTTTCCTTCCTAGCCAATGGAAAACAATTTATACCGTTGCTTCCCAAGATGTGGTGACCCACTGGCTTTGGAATCCCAAGTGGGTATTCTGTAAATCCAGGTGCCTGGGCTCCAGCACTGAGTCCTAAGCTATAGGGATGGGGTTCAGGGGATCTGTGGTTCTTAAAGCTCTTCGTGTGCTTTTGATGGACAGTAAGTAAAGTTTGAGAACCATAAACTTAAAGGGCATACGACCATTATCTTTAGGATATCACCTTGATCACTGTATGCTTGTTGAATTAATTTCTACATAGAAAATCAGAAATACACATAAATAAGTTATTGGCAAAATGTTCTAATTTGCCTTTTTTAAAAATAGCGTTTTTATGCATTAACATTAACTCCAGGAAAGCATACAAGTGACCAAGGACAGGACGTAATTGTCTACAAAAGCTTCTGTTTATTCTGCTCAAAACAGGTTTCCTTTCCTTTTCAAAGAGGAGGTTGGAACTTGGGCACCAATGTCTCTTTCTGCCCCAAACAGCTCTTGGATTTTTTAAATTAGCAAGATTTTCCCCTCAGATAAATTTGATGGGAGTTTCCTATTCAGCTTATCAGTTAGGAAGATTATCAGAAAATGAAACACCAGGCAAATGAAGCAGGTCTAACAAGAAAGGAAAAACCATAAAGCATGTTTACACAGAGAGGGCTCCTGGCGGGGACCTGGGTCATTGAATGAATGAGCTGCAGGGGGCCACACAAAGGTGTCAGGTTTGGGAGGAGAATGAAGATGAGGAGATACAAACAGGTGGAGAGGAGATTCGGTTCTTGAAAGAGAAGAGGAGGAGGAGGAGGAATCTGACACTAAAAAAGTGAAAGAGAAAAAAAAAGGATAAAGGCAAAAAAAGCTTTAGAAACACAAAGGAAAAAATAAACTAGCTTTTCATATACTCACATAAGCTGCAAAGAAAATGAGGTCATGTAATAGACAATCATTCCTGTACTGGACAATAGCATACAAGTGCTTTTCGAAGAAAACAAATTTGTTGTTTTTTTTCCCCACTGGTTATTTAATTGTTCTGCAACAACACCACAGAATAAAAATAACTCAGATTTACCTGGGCACAGACTCAGCAGCATGATCCAATGACCATCTCTAACCTACAATATCCAGAACATTCTACAGGAAACCGCTTTTCATTTGGAAAGGTGCAGTAGACCTTGGTTATTCCTGGACTTGTTTTTAGGAGAAGCCCTTATATAAAGTTTACCTGAAAGGTTAGGTTTTCCTAGGTAGAGATACTGAGGTATGATGATATGTCTTAGTCCCAGCATCATGACAACAGAGTGCTAAGCTTTCTAAGTTGGTCTGTGGTTCGGTGCACAGGCTGGGGCACTTTGAAAAGGAAGCTGTTATTGTCGCCTTCAGGTCTCACAGCTGGAGACATACACAAGTAAGAGGGAGACCACCTTTCCCAGACACAATGGACCAAACTTTCAAGTTAAAAGAATGACTTTGCTTTGGACAGGTGTCCAGTGATATCTACCAATGATTAAAGATAAATCTCCTTACTCCACATCCTGTTTTGAAGGCAAAGCAAGAAAAAAAAAAATTTTTTTTTCATCCTCTATTTAAGGAACTACCAACTTATTCCTAAGAAAAGACAATGATTCATAGCTTCAACGTTAAGACTGTCACTCTATTTGATTCCTCTTTTTCCATGGCTGGGACCTATCAGAGGTGGGGGAAGGGGGACCAGAGGAAAGGGAAAACATGTTGTTTAGGGGGGTTTTTCAATTTGTCACATCCATTTAATGAACCCAGTGCCCACTTTCTTAGCCACAGTGGACTTGGCCAATCCAAAGCTTCCAGACAAGAGTTCCCCTGATGTTATTCCATAGATGTTCATGTGGACAATTTCAGAGGTAAAAAACCATACCTAGTTAATTAACCACTTCCAATATCAATAATGCTGAGCCTGCACCTTATAATGACCCAGATGTATAATAATAGCATTGGACTTACATTTTTTAAGAGTTCTTATCTATTTGACGTGTACACTGAAATTTTAGGACACAAAATATGATGTCTGAGATGTGCCTTAAAATACTCTATAAGATCTAAGTGTGGGACAGGAGAGGTGGATGCAAAAGGAATACTAATTGCTGAAAGCTGGTGGTAGGTACGTGGGGATTCATTATATTAGTATCTCTATTTTGGGTATGTTTGAAGATCTTCCACAATAGAAAAAAATTTTTTTAAAAGGAGATACGTTTTTGTTCTGCAACACCCAAACAAGTAACCCAAGAGGGCCTATCTGCACGCTGGCTGACTGAGAACGGACGGGGTCATGGCGGTGGACGTTCGCCATGGCTCTGGCCGCATCGTTGCCGATGCCAACGCTGTGGCTTTGCTAGTGTCACATGCCTGTGCCCTTTAAATGAGGGAGTTGGGGAAAGAAGAGAAGAGCAGGTGTTGCATGGACCAATGCTGTTAGCAAGATGTCACCTGCAGGGCTGGGGGCTGGGTTCTCTCAGACACTTTGTTTTGATTCAGGAGCATTTCTACCTCGGGTAAGTTCCTTTTCTCTTTTTCTCTAAGCCCAGTTGCTTTCCGAAATGAGCAGAGCTGCAGTGGATACTCAAAATTAGCCAGCCTCCTCCCTCACGTGTACTGAAGACTGTGGCAAAGGGAAGGAGGAAGACGGCCGAGATCCCCGCCGGACGGGTTAAGTCCAGAGTGCGAAGTGTGTGCGCCATGGAGTGCTACGTTGTTGTAAAGAATGTGGACATTCTGTATGGATTGATACGGAGGGGTCTTTAGGACATGCCGTGAAGTGAACTGAGCCAGGGACTGAACAGCACATATACACCGTATTCCGCTATTTGTCGTGTGGGGGGACATGGAAATGATATCTCTGAATATTTGAATGCAAACACACTGGAAGGGCAAACCAAAAAGTCAATAAAAATGGTTGCCTTTACGGAAAAACAAGACGGGGGTGCGGGGACGGGAGTAAAAACTTCTCTAGGGCACCTTCCGAATCAAAACCTAAAATCTGTGTGTTGTTCACAAGTTAGGCCATCCACACAGGTGTATGAATGAGAATGGGTTGGCCCTCTGACTGCTCCCCCACCCCCCAAGCTGAACTACAGAAAACTGGGCTCTAGTAACCAAGATGGAGGCACACTTTCCATTTTTAGGCAAGCCTCCCTAAATTTCGTCTCTTTGCTTTCAACTGTCATTTCAGAATGTACTACCCTCATCTACAACCAGGGGGCAACTGGCAAGGCCTCCTGAGGTGGCCTTCCATTCTTCTGATTCCCTGGCCTCCTGGGTAAGTAACTGGTGCTGTGTAAACCAAGAGTGTGGGGCTCTGGGGGCAGGGCTGGGGAATGAAGTCTTGTAGGGATTTCTGCAAGAATCATCTTGCAGGGATACTACAACAACAACAGTAAAATGGTCAGTGGCCAGGCCTGGGAGGCTGTGCTTCTCTCCTGCTGGGGGCAGGGCACCTGTGCAAGCAATCCAGACTCTAACCGCCTGGGACCCCCGGAGTGAGTGACAGAGCAGATGCAGGAGCCCCTGCCTGTGCCACAGACACACCCCTCCTGGACGCTATGGCACCTGAGAAGGCTCAAACCTGAAGAGGGAGATTCTTGAGGTCTCTAGGGAGAATGCCCCACGGGGCAAAGGGGAGAACAAATAACAGCAGGGTCTCTCTTATTTTCTGCCACTCTCTGTATTTAATGCAATGTGGCATTCGAGCCTTGGGACTTCAGGGGAAATTAAGGTCCAGGCCAGCTGGAAGGAGAGGGGGTCTGCATTCAGTAGGACTGTCCTCCCAGGGTGGTGAGGGGGGGTGACGGGGGAGGAAGCCCTGGGCAGCCGCAGCAGCTGTTCTGAATCAGCCAAATTGCTGCAGGTGCGGCCGTGAGCTTCCCCTCCTCCCCACCGTGTCCCAGCCTCACCTTGCAGCGGCCAGTCTGGACAGCCTTTCCAGCAAGAAGGCTTACACAGTGTCTCTAGGAGCACTTCTGTGCTACTCAAAGCCAGAGGCCCCCCTCCAAGGACTGCTGGTCAAGGGGAGGGAGGCAGTCAAGCCACTGCAGGGTCGGGGAGGGGGAGTTTCTCTGTGGCTTGGTCGTCTGCATTTTGAGCACAGGCTGCCAGTGTTAAACCGCATTGATTTGCAATTCATGCTGCATCCAATACCCAACACTCCTTTGACCTAGGAACCCTGGGGCCCTGGGGGCAGACTTCTGAAGACTGCAAATTTGGTAAAAGGGAGCCTAGCACAGGAATGCTGTTTGCAGGCAGCTGTTAGCATGGGCATGGGCCTGGGCGGGTAGCACATCTGGCTCCGAGAGGTGGTATTTCTTCCATCCTGCCAGGGGCCGGATCTTCCAGGAGATGGCTGTGCACACCTCAGGGCTGCTCCCTGGCTTTCTCTGGAAAGGCTTGGTCAGGAGAAGGACTGGGAGGCTCCTTCCATGAAGCCAGCCCATAAAAGAGCAGGCATACCCAGACGGGGATTAAAGCCTTACACAGACTGCCTCTGCGGGGCAGGGGGAGAGGAAGCAGAGCCGGCTTTCCAATGATGCTGTGAAATGGTCTCTGAGGCTCAAAGCAGAGGGAATTTCTTTACATCCTCCAAACTGCCCCTGGATGGTTGGTGTAACTGTTAGCATTACTTGTTTGGAGGTTTGGAAATGACAGAGGCATATTTGTTCCTCCTTACCCGGCAGATGTGGAAGCACAAATGACGAGGTGTACCTATTTGCTCAGAGGCAGTGAGTGCAGCAGGCCTTCACTTGGGGACAGGGGCATCAGAAGCTCGGAACCCACCTGCGTCCCTAAGGGGCCTTTTGGCCCAGGGTTGGGGTGGGGAGGATGTTCCTATGTGCAACTGATTAAAGATCAAAACCGATTTCAGCAAGGTCTGAAACCTAAAGAGAGAGAGAGAGAGAGAGGCAGACAGAAAAGCAGAGGGGAAGCTTCACGGGGATGGGAACGATCTAATTTTAGTTTTGAATTTTGGGCTCTGAGAACAAGGGGGAAAAATAGAAAAGATTTCAAAGAGCTCTGCCGGGCAGGCACTATCGCAACCCCCACTGTGAACACACACTTGAAGAGACGCTGGAGAAAATGCGCCTCGATTGAGTTTAACCTAGTTGCGTGAGGAGCGTTTCCAAGCCCAGTCCCTGGCAGTCTCCACCCCACGCCACTCGGGGCCAGGCCCCACGTTCTCGTGGACACCGTTTCGTCCCCTCTGGTCTGTTATTCTCACCTGTCTCGGGATCGCTGAAGTCTGGCAAAGTAATTGTGTTAAGCTGTCGTCTGTCAGCAATGGTTCTATCTAAGAGGCTGCTCCCACGTCCAGAATCACTGCAAAACACAGCTGCAGAGGTCAGTCATTTGAAGGGGGGCAGGGGAAAGATACAGACTTAACCACCACTGACCCTGAAGTGCAGTAACACCCCTTTTGTGCGTTTTCGATGCTCTTTAACACTCTCTCCATTGACGACCAGGCATCCCGCTTGCGGCAAGGCCTGGGCTGGGATTACTTTCCATGTTCACAGTCACAAACACACGTAAACCACACCCACAGACCCTTGCTAATTTTCGCCCTTTTTGTGTCATTATAAGATACAAGAAAGAAACCTTGAAGGCAGGTTCTCGAGCCACCTTAGAATGGGGAACCCACTGGATTGGCATTCTGTGTTGAATGTCTTGCACCTCATCAAGCCCGTAAACACACACCGTCCTCGAACTGCTTTACTAATCAACGGTCTACACCTAAGCCCTCACTGCCCAGGGAAGTCACCTGCCTGGGGCATTTCTAGAAGACTCTGAACCCTAGGCCCCTCTCCAGACCAAATCCATCAGCATTTCTGGGGCAGTCAACATTTTTCCAAGCTCCCCAGATGGCTCTGATGTGTAGCTAGATCTGAGAACCCCTGGCCCCTGCTTTTCCTTTCCAAGGGCAACCACAGCCATGGCCTGGTTTGTGTCCCTACTTAACAGAGGAGGGAAAGGGGCTGTGAGGTCACACAGGCCAGCTGCACCACCCCTCCCTCCCCACCTTGCTCCCACAGAACGGGCTTGGCACCATTGGTTGGCAAGTCGCTTGGGAGACCACATCAGGCCCGGGTGGAATGAAACACAGGTAGGGGACCGGAGCTCATACAGACTCTTGTTTTCTTTTGTTCTAAGAAGCTTGTAAGCAAAAACAGTTACATTCTTCCTTTTTTCCTCTATCATGAGATTCCATCAAAGAAGCTCCAAAAAGCAGCCCATCTATCTCTTGAGGTTTGAGTCTATCTATAATGCTTTTCTTTGCATCTATTTTGTTTTGTCAATCTGGGGGCTCTATGAGTGGTATTTTGTTGTTGTTGTTAAGAAGTTCAAATTCTATAATAAAGGGACACGATTTCCTTCCTGCGTGCAGCTGTTGCTAAAAGTGATACAAACAAGATTTGGTATGAAACTTAATATGGTTCTCAGGCTGCAATTTCCACGTCCAGTGATGTAGTTAGAGAAATCCACAGGAAACAGATGGAAACTTGCCTCAGTACAGACTATTTGTCAGCCTATACTTATTACATCATTGGATACGCGTTTTTTGGAAACCGCTCTATTCATTATTTCCACAATTGAGAAATAATAAATGTCTCTGAGCAGAAGACAGCACAAAAGTACATGCAA
Organism: Neofelis nebulosa; assembly: GCF_028018385.1. Classification (NCBI taxonomy): domain Eukaryota; kingdom Metazoa; phylum Chordata; class Mammalia; order Carnivora; family Felidae; genus Neofelis; species Neofelis nebulosa. Next base: position 135,041,063 of record NC_080788.1, read on the forward strand.
ATGTGCATTAATCACATTACCGACTGAACAGTTCCAACATTGGTCTGTTCATGTATATATTTTTAATATAAATATGACAAAGATATTACAAAGAGTTGTCTGAATATTGCAATGGCTCCTCACTTAGGAGCTTTCCAGAAGATGTTATCTCAACATATAGTGATTTTTTTTTTTTTCAATCTCCTGGGGGATTCCAGGCCAACAATAAGGTGTTGGCATTGCAAAGGAAGGATTCGCCTGGCATTTTGGTGGACCCAAGCTGAGGAAATGGATCAGAAGTGTTTGTTTTGGCCCTAACCCTCCGGGCTTCCCATCTTACCAAGTTTCAGAGCCCAAGGTTGGCTGTCACATGTGCTGCTGGGTCCTGGAAGCCAGCCAGGGGGTGGGGGTGGGGGGGGGGGTCGTCTGGCTTCTTACCTTCTATCTGTCCCTAACAAGTAGGTCACTTGGGGTCTACTTTCCCTGTCAGATGAAGATAAGGGTTGTCTTCCTACATACAGCTTTGCAAGGCTGAACTGAGGTCATGTGGTCACAGTGTTCAGAAGATTTGTAACTTTTGGGTATACTCCGTGCATCGTTATCAATATACATACCCATACATGCAGCTGAGGTTAATATGGCTGGCTAATTTCTGAGGACCACTTATTCCTTGCATTCTGGTGCAATGATAAGGGTGGGAAAGCTGATTTAAGGGCCTCCTGCTCTCAATGTTAGAAACCGCAACCAAAACCCAAATTGTGACTTGTGAGCCATACCCACTGGCAATGACACAGGATCGACTTCCCCTCCACCAGCCCATAGTTACAACCCATAGTGCATGTTCCATAGTTCCTTTTGAAAACAGTATATAAGCAACAATTCACTCTTCAAAATGGAGATGGTTTTGTTTCCACCCTGAATGCTGGGACTGAGAATTTGGCTGGTTGCTTTAAGCAATGGTTAGTTCTACCTTTAGAGGGTACGGAGTCTTAACCCATCAAGATTTGCCTTTGCGATGACATCTGGAATGTGGAGGAAGGGGCAAAGGGAGGCCCTGGCCAACCCTTGAGTTTTTTTGACTTTCTCTGGCCAGTGTCTCTTACAAAAGACTTCCTCTCTCCCTCTGGGGCCTGCTTGGGCCCCTCCCATGGACCACCCTCTGCCACCTTACTACCCAGTTAGTAGAGCCCGGTGCTTTAGGCTGCCAGGAGCACCTCTCAAGGAGGCAAGCAGGAAGGGAAGCAAAACCATTCCTGGTCAGTGGTGCTAGGAGACAGTTTAGGGAGAGGACAGTGGCAAGAGCCCCAGATCCATGGTACGTAAGCTACAGATCTCCATGTAGGCAGATGCACAGGTGTGGGTAACTTCTGTTCCCCGCTCAGACTGAACATTTAGAGTGCACTGTAGTGACGGTTAAAGTTATACCAGAGATTGGAAGCTTCTCTTGGAAATCCTCTCTACCTTCCGTGGTACGCAGAGGTGGCCAGACGCAAGAGGCAAGCTGGCAGCGGGCTAGGAGTCAGAGCCCGGGAGTTCTTGTTGCCACCCAGCCTCTCGCCAGCTTCTGAACTAGCACGTGGCACACATAAGTGCCGGGTGTAAGAGAGGGTCCTGGGACAGGACACCAGAGAGGGGCAGGTGGGAAAGGAGATGCCTGGTGTCCTCCAGGCCTCTTACAACTGGGTAATAGGAATCAAGGTAAGCTCCCAATATCCCTGACCCTCAATTCTCATCAGTAAAATGGGTATGAGAGAACATGACATTTGCCCGTTTCATGGGGCTGCTCTGAAGATGAAATGAGAGCCCGCTTTGTAAACAGAAAAGCTTCACCAAAATGCTGGTGACAATTAGCAGGGAAGGGGGCTCCAATTCCCAAATGAAGTGAGAGTAAAGAAAGTGTCTTTTCTTTTAGATAAAAACGTTAAGTGCTGTTTGTTAGTAAGGACTAGGACTGAGGAAGAAAAGATTTTCTTCCAATTACATGGCTATATGATGGAGATGGTCCCAGTGGTAGTGGCAAGAGGGAGAAAGAAGGGGTTAACAATAAAAAAATAAAAACAGGGGCACCTGGGTGGCTCAGTCTGTTAAGCGTCCAGCTCTTGATTTCGGCTCAGGCCATGATCTCATGGTTCGTGAGATTGAGCCCTGCATCGGTCTCTGTGCTGACAGCACATGGCCTGCTTGGGATTCTCTGTCTCCCTCTCTCTCTCTGCCTTCCCCCACCCCGCCCATACGTACCCTCTCTCATGCAAGCACCCTCTCTCTGCCCCTCCCCAGCTCGTGCTCTGTCTCTCTCAAAACAAAGTAAACATTGAACAAAATTTTTTTTAAATAAAATAAAAATAAAGGAAAAGAAGTTGGTTGCTGACGCAGGTTGATGGAGGAAGCTTTGGTGTTAGACCGGGGCTTGAATCATAGCTCTACTGCTTGTCTGATTGGGAAAATGGAGGCAAATTATTCAGACTTGTTTATTTTCTATAAAGCGGAGAGAACAGTAGTGATTCTGCAGGGCTAACGTGCGGACTGAAGGCAAGGCACAAGTGGATGGCCCAGCACAGCCATGGCCCAGGGAAGGGTCATTCAGTTCGAGGAGGCTGCTGGGGCCTTCTGGGGGGTGGGGTGCTCTGCTCACAAGCCACACTGTTCCCAGTGGCAGAGTCAAAATGTGCAAGAACCAAAGGGGCTTGCTACTTTACTGGGAGAGAGGAGACGAAACAGGAAACGGGTTTCTCTCCTAAATGCACATAAAACCGCACACCCAGCGAATAAACCCAGGCTCCTGAGATGACACACACCTTGCCACATGTACACTGGAGAGAACGCCTCCCCCCTGTGCTGCTCACAGCAAGAGATGCATTCTCAGACTGCGGGTGGAGCGCTCTTTGCAAGCTGTCTGAGGCTCAGTTCAGCCACTAGCTCGGTGTGATTTTCCTTCGAGCAAAAATAAAGACGGAGCGAGGTGCAGAGACTACGAAAGCCACGTTGAGTCTCCGTGTGGCCCACTACTGCTCATACCATCCTCTGTGCCTCACCGCCTCCCGGGCTCTGGTGGCCTGTGTCAGCCCCGGGATGGAGCTGGGAGGGGGTGGGGGACAGCGGGAAACCCTGGCAGGTTGAGCACACTCAGAAATAAGGGCGCCTAGGGGCGCCTGGGTGGCGCCGTCGGTTAAGCGTCCGACTTCAGCCAGGTCACGATCTCGCGGTCTGGTCCGTGAGTTCGAGCCCCCCGTCGGGCTCTGGGCTGATGGCTCGGAGCCTGGAGCCTGTTTCCGATTCTGTGTCTCCCTCTCTCTCTGCCCCTCCCCCGTTCATGCTCTGTCTCTCTCTGTCCCAAAAATAAATTAAAAAAACGTTGAAAAAAAAAATTTTTAAAAGAAATAAGGGCGCCTTGAGTCAGGAAGTCAGTGTGGACCTTCTCTCGGTACAAAGCAGCCACTTCCCAAGATGCTTTCTGCTGTTTTCATTTTCGGTTTTTTGCTTTTTTTTTAAAGCAGGGATGCTTCTCGTGCATTGGTTCATGCAATTCTACCCTCTTCTGAAACCCTGTGTGACCTGATCATAGACTCAAGGCTCTTGGACCCAGAGCTGCCCTTATCTGGAGAACTAGGAAGTATGTGATCCCTTGTCGAGACACAGCGCTCTCCTCTTTATGCTTTATTCTATTGCCAGGGTCAAGTCTTGCCTGACCACACTGGGGAGGATGTCTAAATTTGCGCAATGGTAAGGCCTACAGGAGAAACATTTATTTATATCCCAAAGAAAATAAATAAAGTTAAAAAAACAATCAGGAAGCTCCTTAATAAGGGGCTGCTCGATTGCCACCCGTCCCCCCTCCCTCAAGGCTCTCTGAGTAGCAGGAGCGAGAGCTCCGCCAACTGATGGGTCCTCCTCCACCCCCACCCCCCACCCCCCACCCCCCACCCCCCACCCAGACTCTGCGTCTGGAGCCAGGGTCCCTCCCTGCTCCGGCCCCGAAAGATCCCTCAGGAAACGGAGGAAGTATGGACACACAGCCCAGGCATTTGGTTAAGTATTTTTAAAAAGCTTTCCAATTCTGCTATTTTTTTCTCCTCACATTCAATATTCTTGGTTGCTAAGTGGGAGGAAATGTGGGGAGGTGGGAGAGGTGTGGAGAACGGAGGGAAAATTGGCAATGTGAAGGCTGATGGGTGTATTTTCTCATTTCTAAAGGGGGTACAGGCAAAGGAATGCTCCAGCACGGAAGCAACCAGCTTGGGGAGCGTCTCCTGTTAGCTGGGCTTGTGGCAAAGACTCTACCCCAAATCCTGCTGCTTCTGGTAAGCCAGGAGCGGGGGGCTTTTCGGGAACATAAGATGGGCATTTTCTATTTCTGCTGACAGACTCAGAAAAGGAGAATTAATTAAAATGATCTTTATTTTCAGAACATATCCGCAAAAGGGAAGAGGCCAGTTTCACCGTTATCTTTTCACCGAGAGGAAGATGGGGCATGAGCAGTCATGTGCCACCGGCTATGTGAAGGGGACTCCTGTCTAATTGTTGCGACTCCAGCGATGCAAGGGTCGCCTGGCCGCCCGCTGGGCGTGGAACTGGACGGCAGGCTGGCTGTTCAGGGTGAGCTTCCTCCCGTCCAGCTGCACTGCCCCCAGGCCTGTGGTCACAAGTCTGTCGAATGTCAGGTCACAAACATCCATCCCCTAAGAGGGCCCTGATTTTGAATATAGTTTTTTAACTGCGGAAACTTTTGTAAAACAAAATCCCACACGGAACCCCACCTGTACTCTGTGCCCTCCTTAGCGCCCATCCCACCAGCGCTCTAGGCCAGTGGCCTATTGCCTCCTGGGGGACTGTGCTGGGCTAGTGACACATTTATGACACATTTACGATGTGAGTTGAACATATTTAGGCTCCTGACTTTTAAGAGCCTAGTGTGGGCTGTCCGTACATCTTGCTATGAGCTTGAAAAATGTTCCGAGTGTGTCTGAGCAGTTGTCTGAGTTCACTTGAATTATTAGGTCCCTTTTCATTAAATGACATCCTTCATAAGGCAGGACACACACTGGGAAAAACTGTTCAAGACTTGAAAAAGGGCACAACAGGTTACTGGGTGTCTTACAGCGGTGAGCTGGGGGTTGACTAGTGAATCTTCCGCAGGTTATCTGCCTCTGCGGGCAGATGAGATACGACTGATTTCTACCCTGCAAAAAAGATGACCCCCAACCATATATTTCATTGTTCTATAGGATCCTGTCTTTGCATGTCCTTGCAAGTTCATTTTAGCATATCTATCTTTTGCAAATTCATTTTAGTGTTATCTATTTTTTGAATTCTTCTCTGAACCAGTCTTAACATCTTACTGGTTCCCTCGTTAATGAGGTAAATAAAATCTCGATAGGTCCTTGTTTTGTATTTGAGCCACGATTTGAACTGTTTGAAAATCATGCTTTATCCTGCCAATAGTGATACAGTGATTTCTACTCTCTTTAGAAGGACGCGGCCTATTGTCTACGGAGGCCTTTTAGATATTACCATAGGAGCCCCATCTGGAGTATACAGTTGACGAGTCTATCCACAAATTACCCGAAAGATGGTAAGACTTGTCAAAGAAGTTAACTGAATGGCTGGTTGAGAGGAATCAGATAGAGGTCGCCCATGAACCGGGCCCTAGAGGGGCATCGCGGCAGCAGCCGCAAAAGAAACCCACGGTGTGGGGGCCTCATCGGCCACTGGAAGAAAATCCCCTTAAGAATGGAGTGTGTGCGGCTCCATTGCTACCATCCGCTAAATGCCCATCGGCGGCGGCACTGTGGGGCGGGGACCCATGCAAACACCACACAAAGCAGGCGCTGCTGGCCTCTTACCTGGGGTTGGTTAGGTTGTAGCAGGATTTCCATATCTGCAACATGTGCTTACAGGTGAGGAGTGCCTCGTCCGGGCCCCGGCACAGTGACTCCACCTTCACTTTGGAAAACAGTAGTCTACGGCGGGGAGACAAAGGGAGAAAACAACACGGCTCAAGCCAGAGTCACCACTGGAAACCAAACACCGTGGCCTGGCCTAGACCCGGATGCTATGGTGCTCATCCTAGAAAGGGGTGTCCAAAGGCTTGGTCCAGGGGAAGCCGTGGTGCAGACCAAGGATTCCAGAACTCCCAGCTCAATATATGGCTTTGTATACTGAAGGCAAATGCAGGCACACCAAACAGGACCATCTGTGATCAGGTTAAAAGCATCAGAGTGGTTGGGGCACCTGGGTGGCTCAGTCGGTTGAGCATCCGACTTCGGCTTATGTCATGATCTTGCGGTTCACAAATTTGAGCCCCGCGTCAGGCTTTGTGCTGACAGCTCAGAGCCTGGAGACTGCTAAGGATTCTGGGTCTCCCTCTCTCTCTCTCTGCCCCCTCCCCCACTCATACTCTCTCTGTTTCTCTCTCCAAACTAAATAAACATTAAAAAAAATTTTTTAAAAAGCATCAAGGTGGCTAATTTTATTGAGAACACAAGGATTTTCTTAAGGCGATTTTTTAAAAAAGTTTATTTATTTATTTTGAGAGAGGGAAGGAGAGGCAGCAAGAAAGGGAGAGAGAGAATCCCAGGCAGGCTCCTCACTGACAGCACAGAGCCTGATGAGGAATTCAACCACAAACTGTGGGATCATGACCTGAGCTGAAATCAAGAGTCAGATGCTTAACCGACTGAGCCACCCAGGTGTCTCAAGAGCGATTTTCAAACCAAGCTGTTTATTAAGAGCTTTTTAAAACAAAACCAATTCATTTGCAAAGCTTCAAAAATTCATTAAAAGGGAATCTTGATTTATTTACAAAATTACACAAGAGGTGTGACTCAGTTGATACAAGCGTCTACAAATAACCTTCCACAATGATCCTCATCATGTGATGGTGAATAAATCTCGTAAGCTTCGCAGAGTCTGAACTGCAGGCACATAAAGAAGGGGGCATCTGGCTCATGCCCTGTCCTCGGATCTTCTCAGTCCTGCTATTTATGGGTTAGGATTTCACCAACTCACTTCGTAATCACCAACTATCTCTTCCCTATTTTTGTTACCACCAATGGCTTCACCCTCTGTCCAGACCTTCTGAGAGCTAAGCTTCGATCCTTCTCTCTCGGCCCCTCGGCTATCCCATTTCTAAATTCTACTTATGCCTTTCTGAAGACATTGGCTCCCCTGGGCCCAGAGCCCATCAGTACTATCCTTGCGAAGGCTCCAACATGAGCCCAGATACCGCCCTGGTGGTCTTCCGGTCCCCTGAGTTGCTCGGCTCTAAGAAACTGTAGATCTCTAAAAATCATTTTCATTCCCAGCTCAAGAAACTCCTTATTGTTTGTAATAATAAGTCAAAATTCCTTACTGAGTCCTCGAGAGTACCCTGCCCACCGGCCACCCCATTCTGGGCCACACATCCCTCTGGACCCCTTTACTCCTACCAAAGGCCAGGTTTCTGTCCTAACTCTATGAATATATTTACCGTGTCCTCAGTTTTCATCTGTATGGATGAATCTACTACTCTCCCCCATTCTTCCTAAATTCTAAACCCGGCTAAAACCCCACCTCAACAAACAAGACCACGTTTACGTCTCTGTCTTTTCTACTCCATGTCACATCAGTTGCTGCTGGTTGTTAATGAAAATACAAAGAAGAGAGGAAGGTGCTCCTGTTTATTAAGGGTCTCCTCTGTGCCAGGCCCCGTGGTTGGCACTTCACAGACAATATCAAGGGCATCTTTGTAACAGCTCTTCTGGGCCCGGTGGTGTTTCTCTCCCTACAAGAAAAGAGCAGCGCCCCTCACTTCCGGAGTGCCTAGGATTGTGCTCAGAGGCCAGCGGGCCTTAAATCTGCATTTGCTCATTGACTGCTTTCTGTACAAATCACGGATTGTGAAATATGTGTCCAGTGATTTAAGGTAGATATGTAAGAGAATTCTTCCACCACAAATGACATAACGGCTTCATTTGGAGGCACTTTAGAAGAAAAAAGTCTCCTTTTCCTCAGTGGGAGATGGAAAGAGGGTGGTCCGAATGCATTACTGCCCAGGTTCCAGAAGGGGTTAGTGTCACCTGCTCCCTCCAAATAGAACACAGGATGCCCAAGGGGGTGGGTGTTGGGTGGCTCTCAGAGCCTCCTGGAGCCTGGATCTGCAGACGCCTGGGATGACAGCGACGGGCTGGGTGATGACAGGGACGCAGTCCCTGATCTACAGGCAGGTGGGTATAAAGGGTGAGACCAGATGTGAGAACAGGGATGGGCATCTGCTCAAAACATCTCAGGAAGGAGAGGTTCCCAGAGGCCTTTCCAGGACTGCCCACAAAGAATGACAGCCACTCAGGGCATCTCAAGGGGTTACTAAGGAGCCAGGTGCCGACTCCTGCCAATGTCTCCACTAGTCCAGAGAGTGGTGAGAGTTTCTTCCCACTGGAATCGGCCATCAAACATGGGTCAGCTGGGGATGTGTTACAGACGGAGGAGAAGCTGCCCAAGGGTCACCTAGCAGCATTTGGCAGAGACCTATTCAGAGGCCAGAGACCCCCTTGGGTCTGGTTGCCAAGCCATTTTGGCCAAGGAAGACCCCACCTAGGACCAGGGTGATGTTCTCTGAGAGGCACATCGAGCCCACCTGCCCCAGGGAGGGCCGCGAGATGGTGGGGAGGGTTTCGCCTCACACGCTGACGGTGTGGTTCCAATCGTCCACGATTGCTTTCACTGTACTCAAGGTACAAAATGCCGGAGCTTGTCTCCAAGCCTCAACTTGGGGGAACGGTTCCATGCAAAGCCTCTTGGCTGCAAAAAGAACTTCTAATTAACATGAAATAACAGCTTTCAAACACTTGACTCAGGATATGGAGTTGAAAAGGTGTGGGCTGGATTTAAGAGAACCAGACAGGAAGAACAATGGGGGAACGGCTGAGCATAGATGATGGGAAAGGCACCTGGAAGTGAGGCTGGAGGAACAGCATGAGAGAGAGACTGGCAGAAAGAAAGAGCTGGAAAACACGGGCAGGGGAGCAGAAGCAAAGCCTCGCAGCTGCTGTCAGGTATCTCCAATACGCTGGGCAGAACGCCCTGCCGAGCCAAACTCTGATATATTCCCTCGGATGGGCACGTAAAAGCAGGAGGCAGAGACATGGCCTCCAGGAGACTGCTCCTTCTCACCACTTCCCCAAACCTCAGCTTGTCTACAAGCAGAGAATAATACCGAGCACAGGACAGGTGATGCTTGTCGGCATACTGGCCAAACCCTGCTCACACATTTCAAGACTGTTTGAAAACATCTGGCTGGCGGGAATGCGACATTAGCCCAGATAGGAAGGGAATGCAAACAATGATTAGCATGAGTGTCCTACAGGTGATATCCAAAGATATTACAGATTACACCTACTGAGGAAACCCTGAGGACCAAACAGGAAGTCACGAGAAAGCCTGGGACAAACCAGCATTGAGTACATTCCAGCACACGGAACTACCAACCCGGCAGAGCGGGCAGAGGGGACTTCAGGCTGAGATAGTCTGCCGGTCACAGCAGCCAAGTCCGACCATGAGCTGAGGAAGGCACTTCTCTTAGTAAGAAGTTACGTGCTGGGAAAGTGGTCTATTCCTATGCCCTATGCCTGGCTCAAAGGTCATTGACCTAATTAAAACAATTTTGGTTCACACTCACTGAAACTTACAGAAAATGAATGAAGGATAGAAGAAGCTTGCCAATATACGACTCTGACTACATTCCTGATAGCCCAAATCTGGCGTCTCACACACTGTTGTTCCTGATCCGGCTCCTGCCCAAACGCTTGGCCTCGGTCTGCCCCCTGCCCGTCGTGTGCATCCCCCATTCTGGCCGTGACCAACTTCCTCCACGCCACTCTCCTTCATGACCCAGGCCCTTTGCACATGCTACTCCTTCTGTCTGCAATGCTTTTTCCATCCATTTCTGCTTTTTAAAGCATCTACTCATCTTTCAAGATTCGGGGCAAACAGCCACTCCCTCCTTCCCCCACTGCCCAGTGAAGCCTACCTTAAGGAACAGGAGCTAAAGGTCCCAAAGAGAAATGCAACTCCAGAGAAGACACGAGAGCTCAGCTGTGGGATAAGAGCCTACAAGCCAGGAAACTTCTGCTTTCAAGACAAGCGAAATAATAACAATAACAACAGCTTTAAACAGTTAATTTAAATTTAACTATTTAATCACTGATTCTTACACTAACCCTGAAAGTCAGGTTGCGAGTTAAGTAACTTGCCCGGGTTCGCACTGCTGGTCACTGGTTGAATGGAAGCAGAAACCCGGATCCCTCGGACTCCAAAGCACTGAACAAGAAACGCAGGAGAGTGACTGAAAATGCTCTAATCACGCTCCTGACATTAACGAGGATTTTCTAATCCATTGCCAAGTATTTAAAACCCTGTATAATGTGCAAAGACCTGTGTCGCTGTGTGGCATAGAAAGTGGTAAATATAATAAAATATAGTCCCTTTCCCTCAAAGAACATAAGTCCAGTCAGAAGAAAAGATCTGGCTATGAATAGGAGGTAGGCTTCCTGGTTTAGGGACAGATTACGGCCCTGGAACTCGAGTGCGGCTGCAGGAAGATGGGGGTTGGGCTGCTGGGGGATTGTTCCTGGGATACATCAGACGGGCTTCTTTACAAAATGATCACATTGGTCTGTGCTCCTTGTGACTTGCCTCCTTCACCCAAAAGTCCGGTGCATACAAAATTCGAGTCATTTGAAGGACTCAGTTAATCAAGGTTTTACTTTCCACTGCACCTAACAGAAATAACATTTTACCCTATTTTTGGAATTTTTTAAGACTCCCAAGATACCTCTTGAAATAACACCTGTGTTTGGCTTAGTGTAGAATTTAGAAAGAAGATATAAGCCCCGTGAAGCTCAGGGGCACGTGGTACTACGACTTTTCCTTGGGTACCTTAGGGAATGCATCAAAGTGGCATTTTATCGGGGCCAGGTTTAATGTCTAATGATCATCTTCAGGAAGACTTTCCTGACTCCCTGGAAACTGCCCCCAACCACCAGACCCTCAACTCCAGTGGCTCATTTCAGTTTAACTTTATCCCCCACCCCCAGGAGTCCCAGACCTCAGACGCCCCTCCTTGAGTCCACTGTAGACGCTCACCCTCACGGCTCCCGCCTATGCTCATGGTGTTGTATCTGCTGGCCTGGAAGTCCGCTCTCTCCAGTGCTCTTCCCACTCCCAGCTATGAAAATCCCACTGTCTGACATCTTCCATGGCCCCCAGACTCAGGCAGAAATCTATTTCCTTCCTCCCCTTACACGTACAAAACATTTTTTCTAATCTGTTAATTCATCCATATTTGTACAGCTGACCACCTATACATCAACGTACCTGATAATGAACTCAAATTTGTTCATCCTTTTGTCGGTCATTTTTTAAAAATGTTTTTATTTATTTTTTAAAATTTATTTGAGAGACAGAGACAGTGTGAGTGGGGAAGGGGCAGAGAGAGAATCCCAAGCAGGCTCCATGCTGCCAGCACAGAGCCCCATGAGGGGCTCGAACTCAAGAAACCGTGAGATCATGACCTGAGCCGAAACCAAAAGTCAGACGCTTAACCAACTGAACCACCCCAGCCTCTTGTCAGTCATTTTTAAAGTGCCTATTATGCCCCTGAGGCTACAAAGGGGAATAAGACGTGGAATGTTCCCTCACGGTCTAGCGTTACGCACACATGATATGTGAAGAACAGACATACGGACAAAGTTCTGTGGGAGCACAACCGGAAGAACATTCTGCCTGGGGCTCATGGAAGACCACAAAGAAGTGGGACCCTTGCGGGGGGCGTTGGGGAGGGCCTTCCAGGGAGGCGGATGGACAGCCTCTCGAGCATAGGCAGGGAGGTGTGAGCGTCCACAGTAAGCTAGGAGTGGTGTCTGGAATCCGGGCTATAAGGCTGGGGCCCGAGATAAAGGTGAAGGGGTAGGTATTTCAAATTTCTGGAATTTAATATGCCTCACAAAACTTTCTGGTGAAGAACTCTCCAAGAAAGTAAATGAGAAAAGTTTAGAGAAATACTAAATTAATACTTCCCTCCAACCTTATTTGGCAGGATATAAAATGCACTCATTAAGTGCATCAAGGAGGAAACATGCATATTAATATACAAAACCCGCACTAATGAGCCGATCTGTAAATGCTGTATTCAAGGCAGATGATTCAGAATGAGAATCACAGGAACCTTGAACATTCGGTATTTGGTGCTGGTCTGTGTTTGAATGCTATTGGGCCCAGCATGCTCTTTGTTTATCTGCTGAATATAGGCAGGGATGCAAAAGAGCTGTGAAGAAAAGCACATGGTGTCTGCCCAAGTGGGGCAATGGCCATGGGGGCCTTGACTACCGCCCCCATCCCTCACTTCCAGGGAATCTGATCCGAGAGCTGACGTGGGGCTGGCTGCCAAACACCTGAAAGAAAGTAAGAATCTGTCACCAGGTAAAAGAAATAATGGGTCAGGAGGGGGTAGGAGGTGCAGGTATGTTGAAATTAAAGTTTAAACTGAGAAAATGGTTTGGCAGCCGCAGACCAGTAAGGTAAGAGATGTGCCAAAAGCATGTGGTGACGAGGGGAAGAAAGATGGAAATCTGAAGCCAGATGAGTCAGCTGGGAACGAGGTCTGAAAGGATAGAGAAAGCAGCCCGTTGCTGATCGGGCAGAGGTATGTCATCAGATAAATCTAACCAGCCCCTCAGAGGGGAATGAAGGGTTTCTTCCAGGCTCCGATGTGGCTTTCAAGAAGGAAATCTAATTCACTTCATTGTCACCAACATTTCTGATCTGGTCTTGGAGCCTCTCCTGGCTGGGCTTCCAAAGTGGTCCAGTCCCAGAAGGTCTGAGCCTGGGCTGAGTCACTGTCACTGAAAATCAAGACCATGACGGGCCTGTGAGCTGCCTGGCCTGACGGTTCAACAGGGCCCCTTCACCACCAAGGGGCCAATGATGTTGGGTTTACAGCAGTGAGGGCCCCAAAGCCACGCCCTCAAACTGTTCCTGAGGGTCCTCTGACAATAGCTGGAAGGGATGGGTGGTAAGAAACCAGTTCATGTGACTCTTCCCACTAGGCATCAAATAGTGCTTGGGGACTCACTAATGGTGAATGTTCAATAAAAGTCACCTGAATGAATGATCTATCTACTCAACTGTTACACGGGAAACACGCAATTTCTTTGACCATTTGGCTTACAGAATCGCTGTATTGACACTGTTCATTGGCTTGTTAGAAAAAAAAAAAAGAGAGAGATTTTTCCAATTAATCCAAAACTGGAAAAGGCCTCCAGTGGTCCTGTAATGCTTTGCTACTCAGAGTGTGGTTTGGGTCAGGCAACCGTGGGAGCTTGTGAAGAAGGCAGAACAGCCACCCACCCTAGACCCAGTGCATTACAGTCTTCACGGAACGCAACTTGCAGATGATTTGTGTGCGAATTGAAGTTCAAGGGCCACCAGCCTGGTTCATAACTCTCCATCCAAACTTTCAATCAGCTGATCTTTTTAAAGACCTCCAAAGGAAGTGTTCCCGTAGCCCCTCCATTTAGGAAAGCCCACCTCTGTTTATTTCCCTCCAGTAAGAATTTTGGGAGTATTTTATTCTTGAATTCAGTGGGAATTCTGATCAACCACTCACATTAAGCTCACAAATGAAGCGGATCCCTACCCATGATCTTGAGCAGAATGCTTCTGTTCCTTCCGGAGGGCTTCCCAGGGCAGCTTCCTGAGGGCCGTGCTATAACCCCGCCCAGGTCCTCCCTGAGAGTCTCTCCAGCGAGGGTCAGCATATCAACCCTGGGGGCACATTCACATTGTCTCAAGGGCACAAGTGTCTCAAGGGCACCCCTTGAGTCTGCAGGGCACTGAGCATCACCCACTGCCATTGTGGGTCCTCTTGAGGGACAGAAAACTCCAATGTCTCCCACAACCAGGCAACTCAATAGGAGCTGGGCTCAAGATGTCAGGGAGAGTTTGGAGTTGTGCCTGCCTACCGGAGAGGTAATCAAATCCAAACATTTTTAAAATGTACGCTGACCTAACGGAACTCCGCTAGCAAATGTCAGCTCCCAGGCCGCCAGACAGAAACCCCTGGTTTACAAGCTTTTCAGGGGTCAAATCTGAGGAGCTGGCTTTCTTGACAAAACCCCAGAGCACAACACAACCACGGAAGGAGAGTGGGAAGACTGTGGGTCTTCTCATAAGTGTGTCTGGTCCAGGGATAAAGCCTGTCCAGGAGCTGGCCCCGGGTGGGTCCCTGGCAAACTTCTGTCCGGGAGTTTTTAACCCCTGAGCAAGTTCTAAAAATCTGACCACTTTTAAGGTTCCTGGGTGCTCAAGAAGAGGTCGCCTAACGCGCCGGCCTGTCAGGGAGGTCATTTCAGCATTTCCCCACACTGGCCTCGCTGTCACCCATGTTATCCCGGGCCCAGGCTCCCAGGTCTGCTGGTTCCTGGGAAAAGCGGCACCACTCTTGTTTAACAAACTCTGGTATCAGGAGCAGAAGCCTCGCTCTCCAGAACTTAGCCGCCCCTCATCCCTGGCTGGGAGGCTGCTGGAAGGGACGGGAGCTGCGGGGCGTCCTGCCGTCTGTGAGGGCTCAGCTGCGCCTCTCGGTATCCTAATCCGGCCTCCTCTTTATGACAGGCAGGGACTCCTGTTAGATCCCCTATCAGTTACATTTCGCTTCTCATTTCAGTCAAAGTGTCAACAATCTGGAATACTCCCCCATCCTTCTAGCGGTATTTTTAGAACAAACAAACAACTGACATATTTAGCTAAAATAAATCACCTCAAGAAACCCCAGTTTGGCTCATTTTTTGCTCCCGCTCTGGTTCTTAATCTCAACTTAGACCAGTGACCGGGACCAGCGGCCAAACTGGAAATGACATGGCCAGGGTGAACTAAAAACACCCCTGGAACCACAGTGTCCGTGTTTCAAAGACCTCCTCCAGGGTGTGAGTTTGGCATTTTTTGGAAGGGAGACATTTCACTTAGTGCTATCCACGAAGCACCAAAGAACCAACATGAGCGGTCAGGGCCACTTCCTGAGCGCTGTCTTACCGGGTGGTGGGGGGAGGCCGAGGGGGTACCGTGGAAGTGGGAGCACCTGCCCTCTGTTTTGCTATAAGCAAGCCGGCAAGCAAGTGCCTTTGGCACAGTGGCCATCGAGGAAGTAAATGTGTGAACGGGAAATATCTGAAAGCAAGTCTTCCCATTAAACTCTCTGGCTAAAAGAAAATCATCTATTCTCGCTGAGCCACAAAGCCATCGGTCATTTCTAAAACGGGGGAGGGAGTGAACCAGAAGCAACTCTACTGACCTGCCACCTGCTCAGAGCCCGTCTCTCTGGAGGGTATCCCTGTCCTTATTTCGGACTTAGCTCCCATGGCCCTGATTTCCCTGTATTCCCGAGTCTGAAGCTGGGAGCTTAAGCACAGAAATGAGACATATGGGTCCATTTCAGTGGATGGTGGCAGATGTCAAAAGAATGAGAATCCTCTGTCACATGGACCTAGATGGGGAAGAGCCCAGGCCAGATGGGACAGAGACAAAGGAATCCATGAGGATCTGCAGTATAGAAATGGCACCCTCCACTCAAGGACAGGATGGGAACCAGAAAGGAAGGAACCTGGCAGGGGGCTGGGAAGCTGAACCAGCTCTTTGGGACCCGAGGTGGACAATGCACCCATCCCTCTGGGATTGGATGTGAAATGGGACCTAGTTTCTGCACCAGAAAACTGCTGCTATGAATCCTGGCCTGTTTCACATGTCCCATGTTCTTGGTCTTTACGTCCTGTGTGTTCTCACTTAGCACATCATGAAGGGTTTTGTCTTGCTTGGCTTTGCTTCAGCGGTGCCAAGGAGACCAGAAGCAGGACCCTTGTCCGTGGGGGCTGGAGCTTTAGCAGGGGGTCCTGCTCTCCAATGGTGTGTGTGGCGGGGGCCACAGCCATGATCTTTGTTTCTTCTGAGGTGCTCGGGACACTCTAGAGTAATTCTTCACACGGCACTGTAAGCGGCACGAAGGCAGGGACGGTGCTTTCCTTGGCCGTGGCAGAAAGTGGGAGCTCTCTAACCATTAACTGGGGGGGTGCTCAAAGAACAGATAATCGGATCATCTGTAGGTGGGTTATTGATCCCAACCAGCTGTTTCCAGCTGAGGATTCCCACAAGAATACTGACAGGATAAACATGGAGACTGTCTTCTTTGCTCTCGGGGACTTTTGTTGTGTTTTGTTTTTAAACAAATAGTAAATAGTAATCTTTCATGACCTTAAAATGCAAAAAGACCACTATGAATGCACTGACGTTCACCTGTATTTGGACTGTTGGATATTTTTCGCACAGTTGGCTGGGTAACTAGCAGGTAGGTGCTTTATATGATCCATATGTAGTAAGTAGATATCATCATTGTATATAGCAGAACTTGGCAGATTAAAACCAAAATGGACAATGGAAGAAACACAGTAGACACACACTTAGGTGGAACTAAGGCTACCAGACTACTCGGTAGGGTCATCGGTTTCAACCACTCACTGCGCAAACGTGTATTAATGTGTACAGCATGGGCTAGGTGCTAGGGACCCAGAGGTTTCAGGAAACACCTTGCATGAAGTCTGAGGATGACACTCCATACTTTGAATTGTTGAATAAGGTATCTAGAAGACCTTGCAATCTTGTAAAGAAAAGCTCCAGAATAAATAAACCTTGTGCATGCCACCACTGGGGATAGATGGCTTTGGGGTGGCTGCCTTAGCCTGGCCTCTCCCAGCTGCCAGGCCTCCTGAAGAGCTCTCTCCCCTGGCTGATGGGAAAGCGGCACATCCTGAAGGCTTTCTCTCCAGCATGCTCTGAAACAACCAGGAAAAGGGGAACTCTCTGGAAAGGAAGCAGGAGAGTCCCATGAGGGCTTAGGACTGGGGGGCAAACAGCCACATGCATATCTAGGACTGGGCATGTGGACTCAGGGAGCAGAGTTTGGGCCAGCTCAACTCCCAATATGAGGACAAAGCCATCCCTAATCCTGGAGCAGGGAGGTCTTCTCATGACCCAACATGGCTTCAAATACATTTCTCCTCCATTTCCTCTTATCCAGTTCCTCTACCCATACCTCACAAACCCAGTTTTCAGTTTCTAAGCTGTTTTTCATTGGCTTTTGGGTATCTTGTCTCTCTTAACAAGCATCTACATTTACTGAAGGCAACACGGCAGACCCAGAACTTCACAGAAAGATTACATCAACGGGCTGGTGCAGGGGGCGACCACTTCCCCTGCCTCAGCAAGCCCCTCCCAGAAGAACCGTGGCTTTGTGACCCAGAGCCAGAGAGTCAACGGGTGGAGGGGCCCCCAGCCATCTAATCTCAGCCTCTCAAGAATGCTGGCAACCCTCCTACCACAACATACGTCTACAGGGAGAGAGGCTGGAAGGCTGATTTTTTTTTTAATTGTGGTAAAATATACATAACCTAAAATCTACCATTTCAAAGTGTACAGTTCAGTGCATTAAGTATATTCACAGTGTTGTGCAACCATCACCACCATCCATCTCCAGAACGTTTTTCCTCTTACAAAACTGAAGCTCTGTACCCAGTAAATGGTAACTCTACATGCTCCCCTTGCCCCAGCCCCTTGGCAACCCCTAGTCTGCTTTCTGCCTCTGTGATTTTGGCTGCTCCAGGAACCTCACAGAACAGTAGCCACACAGTATTTGTCTTCTTGTGTCTGGCTTATTTCACTGAGCATAACGTCCTAAAGTTTCATCCATACGGTAGCTTATGTCAGATCTTCCTTCCTGTTTAAGGCCAAATAATATTCCATCCTATGTATATATCACACGTTGGTTATCCCTTCATTCATCCGTGGGCACCTGGGTTGCTTCCACGTCTTTAGCTATTGT
The DNA here is from genome assembly GCF_028018385.1 of Neofelis nebulosa. Taxonomy (NCBI): domain Eukaryota; kingdom Metazoa; phylum Chordata; class Mammalia; order Carnivora; family Felidae; genus Neofelis; species Neofelis nebulosa. Next base: position 135,058,941 of record NC_080788.1, read on the forward strand.
GAAGAGTGCTGCTGTGAACACGAGTGTGCAGTTATCTATTTGAGTTCCTGCTTTCAATTCTTTTGAGTACTTACCCAGATGTGGAACTGCTGGATCATATGGTATTTCTATTTTTAACTTTTTGACGAACTGCCATACTATTTTCCACAGTGGCTGCACCATTTTACATTCCCACCAGCAGGGCACAAAGGTCCCAGTTCCTCCACATCCTCGCTAACACTCATGACTTTCTGGTGTGTGTGTGTGTGTGTGTGTGTGTGTGTGCGCACGCGCGTTACTAACAGCTCTCCTAATGGGTATGAAGTAGTATCTCATTGTGGTTTTGATTTACATTTCCCTGATAATTAGCGATGTTACAAATATTTTCATGTGCTTGTCGGCCAGTTGAATATCTACTTTGGACAAATGTCTATTCAAGTTCCTTGGCCGATTTTTTTTGTTTGGGCTGTTTTTTGGTTGTCGTAAGTTGTTTTTAAGTAACCTACTGCACTGATGAATCTGCTCCGCTTTGATCCACGGTGTCTTTGAGGGTGCCACCCATTTTCTTTTGCCCAAAGATCCTCCTCTCCAGCTTGTATTCAGGCGTGGGCATCCTTGGGTGGGTTACCTTGCACTCATCCCTCCCAGACATCCTTCAGGTTTCCATGGATTATTTCTCTGAGCTACCGAGAAGAATAATCTCTTCCTTGTGGCCCAACTTTCTATCAAGTGCAAATTTAATGGGCATGTTCATTACTCCATCACTCGGCTCAGGCATAAGAATAGCCCACAGCACCTGGCCTCTCAGTAATCACTACATCAAAACATTACTCAGTATCATCTTTCAACTTACATTGAGTGTAAGTGAGACACAGTGAGGAAGAGACAGCCTTACTTGCCAAGTAATGATTTTTTTTTTTAAACCAGATATATGCTCCACTCAAGTACAGAATGATCCTAACCATGTTTTCCAGTTTATTGATAAGATTGACAGGGGAGACAGCATAAAAATGCGGTCCTTCTGGATTGCTAGCTCTGAGCATAAAATGTCTTTCTCTTATTCATGGCAGCCTTCCCAATGCCTAGCATGGTACCTGGAAGGTGGTAGGAACTCAGTGCTTCAAAGGCAGTGATTAAGAGCACAGATGTTGAGGCCAGACCACCTGTGTTCAAATCAGGACTGTGACTGACGAGGTGGGTAATTTTGGACAAACTAGTTTACTTTTCTGTGCCTCGATTTCTTTAGCTGTAAAATGGGGGCGATAACACTGCCCACCGTGATCAAATGAGTTTAGAATGAATTTACAATGTGCTGATAAGAGTTGCCTATAACAACTATTATCATAAATGCTAATAATTATCACTGCTAAGTGAATGAGTAGATGTTATGTATGTCCACTGCTTTCCATGCAGTTAGTTCCCATTGGTGTCAAAAGAAATGTGATCTCTCGCATGTGTGAGAGTATAAGATCACCCACAGGAGAGTGTTTAGAAGAGCTGGTGGTCTTCTGGTCAGGTGACTGAGGACTTATGTCAGTACCTTCTCATGTATCAAAGTCACGGATCAGAAAACATACTGGAGGCATCTGGGTGGCTCAGATGGTTGAGTGTCTGATTCCTGATTTCAGCTCAGGTCATGATGCCAGGGTTGTGGGATCAAGCCCCACATCTGGGGTCTGCACTGAGCGTGGAACCTGCTTGGGATTCTCACTCCTTCCCTCCCTCTGCCCCTCCCTCCCACTCGCATGCTCTCTCTCTAAAAAATAAATAGATAAAATAAAATTTAAAGGAAATATACTTAAGAGAGTTGGCCACACACCTTAATGATGCCACTTGGATTTGTATCCTTGAGAGGTTCTAAAAATTGCTTTCTTATGCTTTGCGTCACAAACCGCATTTGTGGTTTAAATAAGAAAGATTAAAATTCAAATCAATTAACAATTTGTAATCAGTCAGGCTGCACAGCCACCATTTGTCTCAGGGCAAGAAGCTAAACCTGGCAGGGGCTGCCCTTAGCAGTTACTGTAAGGCTGGCTGAATTAGAAGAAAACATTTTAGTTACACTAAAATTCTCAGATGCCACTGTAAATAGGATACTATCTGATATATTTTTCAAAGACAAAAAGGAACAAATTGTCAGCTTCCATCCCATTATTTTATCTAAAAATGCATCCCCACGGCAGAAACACAAAGTCTGTGAGGGGCTGACCAAGACGCTCACAGACAGATTGCCACACCGTCCCCCAGAGAGACACCTGTTCCAAACATCACCTGGCACCTACATCTACCTTCTTGGGCCAATGAAGAAATCTACCAAGTAAAGTGTATTCATCAATCAGGAAATTTTTGCAAAGCTGTATTTCAAAAGGAGAAATATCAAGGCTCCTCTAACAAGTACATTAGATAAGGAATCTACCCGAATTGACACTCTTCAATAGAAAAATGTGTTCTTTGTTAGATTTTATTTTGGGAAAAACTTACAATGTGTTAAAGACATTTTGGGGCACTGGGGTGGCTCAGTCGGGCAAGCGTCCAACTTATGATTTTGGCTCAGGTCATGATCTTGCAGTTTGTAAGACTGAGCCCCGTGTCGGGCTCTGTGCTGACAGGGAGGATCCTGCTTGGGACTCTCTCTCTCCCTCTCCCTCTGCCCCTGCCCTGCTTGTGTGTGCTTTCTCTTCCTCTTAAAATAAATAAATAAATAAATAAATAGACATTTAATATATAATCAGCAAATAATTTGTCATTCTTTTGTTTAGGTATTTAATAAAGGGTTTTAAAAAATAATTTTTTTAGAGAAAAAGAAGTCACCACAAGAGGAACAAAATAAGAGAATACACATACAGAAATCGTACACATAAATCCAACCATACCATTACTTATATTAAATGTGAATGCACTAAACACTTAAGACAAAGGGCAGGAATGACCAGACTAAATAAAAAAGCAAGACCCAATCATAAGCTATCTATAAGAGAAGAAGTATTTGGCTGAAAAGAAATAATGGCAGAGAATTTTCTAGAAATGATAAACAATACCAATCCACCATTTAAGTAAGCCCAGTGAATCTGAGCAGAAGCCACTCTTATCTGTATTACAGTGAAAATGTACAGTGTCAGCAACAATAGCAATTAAGAATAGCCAGAGAGAAAAGACAGATGACATTAAAATGATCTAAAATGAAACAAATAGCTGACTTCTCAACAACTCCAAGAGGAAAGCAAGATCATTTGTGCTGTGAGAAAATGTGAGCCTAGAATTATATATCCAGTTGGAAAATCTCTTTTGAGAGTAAAGCCAAATATATTTTCAGACACAAACTGAGAAAGTGTGCCAGCAACAGACCCTCACTAAAATTTCTAGGATAATCACTAAACAAAAACCAAAACAGAATGTTTCTTTTCCAAATTGGCAAGTAAAAAAATACATAACAAAAACACAATTAACCTAAAAGAAGGTAGGAAAAGAGAGGATAACCTATGAAAAAAAGGGCAGGACAAAGGGAAAGCACAAATGAGGTAGGAGACACTAACGCAAATATAATAGTATTTACAGTAAATGGAAATGAACTAAATGTTCCAGATAAGACTGTCGGCCTGAGTTAAAAAAAAAAAAAAAAAATTAGCTGTCTATATTGAGCACAAGAGTGAATCTAAAACATAAGCATATAATAAGTTCAAGATAACAGAATGAAGAAAGATACTCCAAGCGTGCATGCAGTGTGCACATGTATTGTATGTGTGCACGTATTAGATAAATGTTGTGGATGTGTGTGGATAGCATGACAAACTAGATTTTGAAGCAAAGTGAATTATGTAACTTATTACATAATGATAAGGGGTTGAATTTACCAGGAAGACAAGCAATTCTAAATTTATATGCACCTTATAGCACAGCTTTAAACTATATAAAGCAAACATTGCTAGAACTATGTGGGGAAATAGGGCAATCTGCCATTCCAGTGGCACATTTCAACACACCTCTGCTCAACAATTGATCGATGAAGTAAACAAAAAACATCAGTAAGAATGAAGAAGATCTGAATAGTGCAATTAATAGCTTAATCTAATAAATATATATGAAATATATACAAATACATAAAAATGTACCTCCAAATACAGAAAGCGTTCTTTTCAAGCACAGATGGAATATTTATAAGGAGTGACCACATGCTGGGCCATAAAAAAAAGTCAACACATTTCAAGTTCATATAGATTGCAGTTTCTGAACACAATTCAATGAAGTTATTAAAAGCCCATTAACAAAAGATAAGTGGAAAGACCCATATACTTGACAACTATAAAACACAGTTCTAAAATAACTGATGGGTCAAATAAGAATAATGGAGATTTAAAGTTATTTAGAATAAAATAATGATAAAAATTTCACATACTGAAATTGTGGTCTCCCAACTAAAGCAGCACTTGGTGGGAAATTTTTAGTCTTAAATGTTTATGTCAGAAAACAAGAAAGACAAAAATTAAAAATGAACTAAACACCTAACTTAAAAGATTAAGAAGGAAAACCAAGCAAAACAAAACAAACTCAAAGAAAATAGAAGAAAGAAAATAATAGAAGAACAGAAATTCATGAAAGACAAAGTAAAAATACAGTTGAGACCATAAAAAAGCTGGTTCTTCGAAAAGATCAATGTAACAGACAAATTTCTGGCAAGGCTGTTCAAGAAAATTAAAAAGAAAGCACATTAAGCAGTATTAGGAATGGAAAAGACTTAACCATAGGTGCTACGTGACAACAAACAGATCATAAAAAAACATGAACAACTTTATGCCAAGGAAATTTAATATTTAGATGAGATGAACAAACCCTTAAAATATATGTTGTATGTTTCAGCCTCTATGTTATATGTAGCTTAATAAAATAAGTGGAAAACGTGAAAACCCCCTAATTATTATTATTAGTAGTAGCAGTATTTATGAAATTTATTGTCAAATTGGTTTCCATACAACACCTAGTGCTCATCCCAACAGGTGCCCTCCTCAATGCCCATCACCCACTTTCCCCTCCCCCCACCCCCCATTATTTTTTAAAAGCATCAGAAGTCTTTCCACAGAAAAAAACCCAGCCCCAGATGGTTTTATAGGCAAATTCTACTGAAACTCATTATTCTAGAAACAGGTAATTCCAATCTCACACAAATGATTTGACAACACCCAAAAATGATTCCAACTCCTTTTAGGAGGCTGGCCTAATCTTGATGCCATAACTTGACAAGTATACAAAGAGAAGGGAAAATTACAAGGCATTTCACACCTGAACATAAATATAAATGTTCCTTTAAAAATTAGTCAACCAACTCTCTCATCACCTATAGCAATTCATCTCATATAATTTCATAACATCTTTTGCATTATTACCATTTGGAAGTGATAATTACAATTTTATTTACATTTAAAAAATAAAAATTAGTCAACTGAATCCATTAAAATAAGCTAATATGTCATGATCAAGTTGGGCTTATTCCAAGAATGCAGAGTTAATTTAACATTAAAAAATATCAATTAGGGGCGCCTGGGTGGCTCAGTCGGTTGAGCGTCCGACTTCAGCTCAGGTCACCATCTCACGGTTCGTGAGTTCGAGCCCCGCGTCAGGCTCTGGGCTGATGGCTCAGAGCCTGGAGCCTGCTTCCCATTCTGTGTCTCCCTCTCTCTCTGCCCCTCCCCCATTCATGCTCTGTCTCTCTCTGTCTCAAAAATAAATAAACATTAAAAAAAAAATTAAAAAAAATATCAATTAATATAACATTCAGATTCAAGGGAGTAAAATCATACAACAATCTCAATAAATATAGAAAAATAGTTTGATAAAATTCAATATCAATTCATGATTTAAAAAGATCAACACTTAACAAGCCAGTAAGAAGAAAAGTTCCTTATCTTCTTAAATAATATCTATAAACAAACTTGTAAAAAGCATAATTTGTAATGGCAAAACACTGAAAGAATTTTATTCAACTATACAGAAGGCCCAGTAAGGCCAGTTTTAAAAAGTTGAGGGATTAGAGATAAAGAAACTGAATTTTAATTATTTCAGATAAAAGTCATTGTCTATACAGAAATCCCAAAGTAATCTATACATAGATTGTTAGAAGTAACAAGAGTTTAGCTGAGTAGCTGGGTCAAGAAGAATATACAAAAATCAGCCACCTTTCTACACACTAACAACAAATAGATAGCAAATTTGATAAAGAAAAAAATACTACATATATAGTGTATACAAATGAAATTTTTTTCAGGTAGTTAGGAATAAAGCTAGTTAAAAATGGGCAAAATATTTATAAGAAAAATCATAAAACTTCATTAAAAAGTATTTTTAAATACCTAAATAATTAGATATAATGGCCACGGATTAGAAAACCAACTGTCATAAATATATAATTCTCCTCAAACTGAGCTATTAGACTAAATGCAATTCCAATAGATTTGTTTTTGTTTTTGGAACTTGACAAACTTGATTCAAAAATTTATACGCAAGGGGCACCTGAGTGGCTGAGTTGGTTGAGTGTCCGACTCTTGATTTTGGCTCAGGTCATGATCCCAGCATTGTGGGATCGAGCCCTGTGTCAGGCTCCATATTGGGCATAGAGCCTGCTTAAGATTCTCTCTCTCTCTCTCTCTCTCTCTCTCTCTCTCTCTCTCCCTCTGCCCTTCTCCTCCACTCACTGTCTCTCTCTAAGGAAAAAAAAATTTATATGCAAGTTCAAAGGCCTGAGAATAGCCACAACACTCTTGAAGAGCAAGATATGGGGACAAACTTACCCCCCATATAATAAAGTTGTAAGAATTCAGAAAGTGGCAATCACACACAGATGGGTACATTGACTGAAAAAAACAAACAGAAAGCTCAGAAATAGCAACCCCCTCCCCCCAATATGGGCATTTGATTTAAGGCAAAAATGATACTGTGGAACAACAGGGAAAGGAATCTTTTCAATACAAGATGCTAAGACAAGCAATTTTTCCATAGAGGGAAAAATTACACTACATCCTTCACACTATACATATATAAAACAATCATTTCCAGATGGACCCTTAGATTTAAGTGTGAAAGGTAACACAAGAGAGCTCTTAGAATATAACTTAGGAGACTTATCTTCGTGACCCTAGAGAAGGGAAAGTAAGGTTTCCTAAACTAGAGGCAGAAAGTAAAATCCATAAAGGAAATAACTGATAAATTCAATCGCTTTAAACATAAGAACTTCTGTTCATCAGAAGACAAGGCACAGACTGGTGGAAGATTTTTGCAACACATGTCACCAACAAAAGGACTCGTAACCATAATATATAAGGAAATGTCACCAATTGGTATGAAAAAGTCAACCCAATTAGGAAAGAAGAAAGATTTCTCCCTGTACTTCACAAAACAGAAAAGCTAAATGACCAATAAACAAATACAAAGGTATTCAACCTCATGCAACTTAAATTCACAATGTAACACCATTGCCAAAAATAAGTCTGAAACACCGGGTATTGGTGTAGGCGGCCACATGGGCTCTTGGGCACTGCTGGTGGGAAACTGGCACAACCCCTTCGGAAAATAGTTTGGAATCATTTGGTAAAATGGAAGATGCAGATACCCTATGACCCAACAATCTCACTGCTACGTAACGCCTGGAGTGCTTGCACATGTGCACCACGTGACCTGTACAAGGATATGTTGGGACACCTGGGTGGCTCAGTTGGTTAAGCATCTGACTTTGGCTCAGGTCATGATCTCGCAGTTTGTGGGTTTAAGCCCTGCAATAGCTCAGAGCCTGGAGCCCGTTTCAGATCCTGTGTCTCCCTCTCTCTGTCTGCCCACCCTCACCCAACTTGTGCTCTGTCTCTCTCAAAAATATATAAATAAACATTAAAAAAAAAAAAAAGAATATCTACAGCAGCTTTGTTTGTAACAGCTGAAAATGGAAAACAACCTGTATATCCATTTGCGATCAACTAGAAAAATACATCTTGGTATATTTGTATAATAAAATACTATTTATCGGTATAAAGAATAAATTGCTGCTGCAGGCGGTAAGGATCAACCCCAAGAATACAATGCCACACGACGAAAGCAAGCAGTATAAGGATATACTCAGTACAGTTCCATTAAAAATGTTTAGATATGCAAAACCAGAAATTTTCATTCTTTGGGAGTGCAAACAGATATGGTATAGAAACGCAAGGGAATGCTCAACATAGAACTCGGGATGCAGTTAACGTCCGGAGATGTTAGAGAGGTAAGGGGATAGGACAGGCAGGGATACATAGGAAATTCAGAGGCAATATTAATCTTCCTTTTCTTAAACTAAGAAGTGAGCACACATGTTAACTGTATTATTATTTTAAATATATTTAATAAATAACCTTTAGCTTTTACTCAATATTTAATAAGAATCATTTTAAAGGATTCTCAAATATCATATTTGAGAACACTGTAGAAGGACTTGTAATACCAATAACATGGATTCCTACCAATTACTGAGTGATTACCATGTACAAATGCCTTAAATGCACTAGCTAAGACAGCTGAACGTCCTCAGAGGGGCAGCTGGTCTCTCAAGTACTACTTATCCTTACTGTCACCATGAAATGATAAAAGATGGCACTTGAGTACCTTGAATGAGCTTAACAGGGACCAAAAAGTCTATTATTCTCTGCATCAGGCTAAGAGGCTAGCTAAATCAATGCTCTGTTCAACAGTTTAACTGCCCAACAGTTAAACAGGCCTAAGCCCAACTGTGGGAGGGGCTTTCTCCTCCATCTGGCAAGTTATCTAGGAGGAAACATCAAGCGTGTCCTCAGTCTGTGTATGGCCATTGGGACACGAGAAACATGAGGCATTCCCAGGCTTCCGAGAGCCTACGGTTCTGCGGGAGATGAGCTTGTCACAAACGGATAATACGTGTCGGCATTCGGGACAGGTGCCCACATGGTCTTGTTTAGGTTGGTGATGAAATGTTTTACCCACGTTGGAAAGAAACCATGGGATCCACCAATTACATCTGGCCCCAACTTTTCACAAAGTATTCTTGGGAAGAAGTTTCCCATCACATAGGAAGAAATACAAATATTTAAAAAGCAAACAAGTCATTGGCTGCTCTCAGACCTGCTGCCATATGCTTTGCTTTTTTGAGCTTACAGCTTAACATTAAAATAACAGGCCTGCATTCTTCAAATATCTCTACTGCTGTTCCTTACTTATTCTACTTGAAAAGGCTGTCAGCTGCTGTCACTTGGAAGCATTACCATATTAGCCACCACTGTTTACTGCTCACTGTGTGGCGTGGCTATTAGTTTAATAAGCCTCCTCTCGGATGACACCCGAGGCTGTCTACACAGGAGACACACGCGGGAGTCTAACGTCTAATGAAGGTGTTGGGGCGGGAGGCAAGGAATGCCGCTTTATAAATATTGATGAGAGAAACCGAATTCAATGGCATCAGGTTGTACTTTACTGATGGGTAAAGGACGGAGTCCTTTTTCAAGTGCTTTCACCATTTTAAGATTCCTTGGGCTAACCGGCTTTGGATACAGTCCAGAAATACACTCAGTGTGCAAGAGAGCAAGTTTGAGGCCTACAAGAAGTAAAACACTGCAGCAAAGCTCTTTAATTCACTCTGCACAAATAGCTGAACCTACAAAAGAAATCTCTAGTCAGAGGTTTCCTGGGTCATAATGAGAATTTTCTCGATGGGGAGAAGAGAAGTGCCCTTTTCACTTGAAGACAAAGAAATGTTTGTAATGGAAATGCGTGAACCAATTTTCCAAGGAGAGCTGAAACGCACTGATTAAAAACAGTGAAGCGATGAGGCACGGAAATAAAGCCGAAGCAGAGCCACTTAAAATTCGCCACGGCGGCACTGATTTCTGAAAGTGAAGGGAGCTGCCCTGAGCCCCCGTCTGCATTCCTTCCCTCCCTCCCGCCCCAAGCCACCCCCGCCCCATCACTGACCCTGCCACTTAGACAATTAGAACCTGCCAGCGTGTGGGGTGTTTACTGTTTCTGGCCACTGTATACCGGTTACCAGGCTACTCCACTGAGGATAAAACAGGAACCAAGGCACCCACACAACAGTGTCCTTCTCCACAAAGCCTAACCGACAGGCCCGGATTCAGGGAATGTTGTGAATTCAAGTAGACCGACATGCATAGTGCAGTTTACAATGTCAATTCTTCAGTTAGGTACAGACACTAATTGATTTATTTAGGGAATTCTATTTCCTAGAGAACAAAACCAAGGTACAAGGAGGTCAGTACCTTGTTGGAAGGTGCCTAAAAGATGACAACCGCCTGGAACTAGCAGAAGGCGCCGGTGACCAGGACAAACCAGCCATAAAGCATGTTTCCCAGGCTTCAGGCACTGGAGTCGGCTCGATTTAACTGGTGCCATATCCGTGCGTATCTGTATTAGCATTTACTTCATATTTTTCTTTAAATTGACTTTGAAACAACTCGTTTGAAAAATCTGTGGTCTCCCTCTGAGCAGGAATTTCTATGAAATCACACTTTGATACACAGGTATATTTTTTCTAATGTGCATCTTAAAAAATAAAAATGTTCATCCATGGGGCGCCTGGGTGGCGCAGTCGGTTAAGCGTCCGACTTCAGCCAGGTCACGATCTCGCGGTCCGTGAGTTCGAGCCCCGCGTCAGGCTCTGGGCTGATGGCTCGGAGCCTGGAGCCTGTTTCTGAGTCTGTGTCTCCCTCTCTCTCTGCCCCTCCCCCGTTCATGCTCTGTCTCTCTCTGTCCCAAAAATAAATAAAAAACGTTGAAAAAAAAAAAATGTTCATCCACCATCCATTTAAAATCATCTAATGTGCACCAAAGCTACATACACATTGGGAAAGACTGGATAAGGTGTTTTAATGTAATAAGGTGACCTAACAGGCTATGTTTGTTTCTAAATATCATGGAAAAACAAGAATAAAGGAATTTTGTCCTATTTACCCTCAGGGTATCCATGAAGGACTTAAATTAGATAGAGTGACGGAAGGGGGAAAGAAGTAAAGTTAATAACTTCTGAGTAAGGGAAAACAAAAGGCCAGGACCACTTACATAAAATTTTCTGGATATTCACTCAGGGCCATGTCAATGATATTCAGAGCATCGTGGTAATGCTTTTGTGCAGACAGTAAGAGGGCAAGAAGGTGCAGGGAGTTGGCATCATCGCCTTGAAGTTGAAGAGCTTGGCGGACGTACCCCAGAGCCTCTGGTATCTGGTTTGAAACAAAATCAAAAAGAATTTTAAAACACGCGCGCGCGCGCACACACACACACACACACACACACACACGAGAAGATACCATTTCAATATCTGATTCTCTATAAACATCAAAAGTTGCTTCACCCTGTGCCACATTCAGATTTTAACCTTTGTGATAGCCCCAGGATATTAACCACAAACATGCAGACAGATGTCTTCTTCAAGCAACAGCACGACCTGCGGAGTGATGCTAGATGCTCTGTTTCTCTGTAAAACTGCCAATACCAAATCTTTTGTTTCTCTCCAAAACACAATTTCTCTTTTTCCACAAAACTGATCCACTCTTGATTATGCCCAAGATTGTTTCACTCTCAATGGAGACACATACAAGTTGCCAGAGGTTTTTAGTGTAATTAAGCTGCCTTAGCTGAACTGTTCTCATTTTTTGAAGTATTAGTGAACTAAAGTACATAAGAAATTACAAAACCTGAAACAGAGCTTTCCAAAGGGTCAGACACCCGTGAATCTTTTCAAGTTCCTTTGTCCTGGACATCTCCATCAGGCATCAAGGAAATATGCAAACAAACCAACAAACAAAAACCCCACACCTTTCCAAACTACAACCTAAAATAACTTGATCCAAGAAACAAATTGCAATGCTGCATACAAAGCAGATGTATCCAAATTCAAATAGGATGAGATAAAACTTTAACCTTTAAAATGCAAGAGCTGTGCAACATTCTTCAAAACTGTCCAAGCACCAGGGTTGATAAAACGCATACATAATGGATATCTGAACGCCCGAAATTCCGTGCAGGTTTAACCGTAACTGGGGGGAATTAGAACCTGACACTGGATTTCGAAATAGAGCTCAGGACTGAAGCATTCTTACACAACCACCCAGGGACTGCTTCCTGTCCCCCTGCCTCAACTCCAGTCCAGACCTCTTCTCTGTTCGCCTGCTTCTTCCCAGCCCTCGGTAACCTCACTCTGTAACAAGAAGCCACGACTTCCCAAACCTATTCATTTTCCTCTCTGAAATTCCATTTAGGATGATTTAAGTTATAAAGCCTGGCTACAGAGACTTTCTGCCACCGAGCCATAGAATCAGGGCTGTCACAGCCTGGGAGAGGGCTCATCCAGCCCAGTCATTTGTTTACGGGGAGGGAGCCGAGTCCAGGGAGGTGACAAGACTTGAGCATTGCCATCTAGCTAGTGAGTGACTGAGTCAAGAGTGGCTCTAGACCTTCTGATTCCTCTCCTGTCCTCTCCTCCTGCACAAATGGCATTGGCTCTAAAGATAAGAGGGCCACAGCCTTGGGGCCCCTGCCCAGCAGGGACACTCTCCCACAGAGGTCTGGTGTCTTCACACTGCGGGCCTGCAAAGATAGCGGCTGGACCCACAAGGCCCCACCTATGTAACCTCTCTTCGGGGAGACAACCCACTGCGTGAACAGCCCTCAGCTTCCTGTTAGGAAGGCCGAAGGCAGGTGTACTTCTGGTGTGGATCTGCAGGGGTGACCAGAGCAATCAGGGACAAACTGATAACAGGATTCAACATGATGGCCTTAAGGGAGAGCTGACTGGGAAGGAATTCAAAGCTGGTTTCTTCATTCAATGAGTGTTACCGGGTACCTAACACATGGTGGGCAGTGTCCCAGCCACCAGGGTATAGTGATGAAGGTGACAGCTTCCTGCCCTCTTGGAACCTGAAGTCTAGGGAGGAAGACAGGTCCCGAACAGGAGGGCTGAGCAGGAGGAAGGAGAAGAGATGGCTTCTGCAGGAAGGAGGCTTCAGGGAGAAGGTGAGAGACGCTCCTGGTGGAGGAGGGCCCGGGGGGGATCGACCCCCAGTGCGCAGCTGAGGCAGTAGCAAGCTCCCCATCCGTCCAGGTGTGAGCCCTACCATGCCGGGCAACAGGGCCCACACAGAGGAGGCATCCTGGTTTCCTCGGTCCCCGGGTCACACGGCAAGGCACTCCTCAACACCATTCCCAGGCCCGCGGGGAGTCAGAAGCATGCCCACAGCCCCGGCCTATCCGGGGAATGGCATGTCTGGGGAACTGACCTCTGCTTCACCCTCCAGTCAGCACTCAGGAATGTGCTGGGGTTACCACCAGTGTCTTGCACCTGGTGGGCAGGCAGGCATGCGGCCAGACTCTCAGAGCAGCTGGGAGGGGACGGGAGGGTATGAGAATGGTCAAGACGGCTTCTGGAAGCTGCTGTTGGGAAGAGGAAGGCCAGCGAAGCTCGCCTCTCCAGCAAGGAGAGTGCTGAGGAGTCCCGTATGTCGAGGAGGGAGCCACTGTGACTGTCCCTCTCTTCCACATGTTATAAAGGAAGCTGCTACCTTTTGCCCATGCCTGTCGGCAACTTCCTGTCAATCGCCAGCGCCTTACGATGACCAGTGGCTGGTCCCCGCCGCGCAGCTCGGCCCTGGGTCTGCCAGCAAGGGACAAAGACTCTTTGGTGACTCCTGGGTTCATTCAGGGTGTCTGCCACGTGCTGCAGTCCGTGTTGCCCTCTGAACCCTCCAGATGTGTAGACGTAATCTCCCAAAGCGGAGCCCAGGACATCTGTGTCTTCACAGCAGACGCCCAAACTGACCAAAACACCAGCGGCTGTGCCGTGAGGAGTCAGCATCCTCTGAGAAGAGACTGGCTTCGGGTCAGCTTTGGGCCAGTGAAAGAAGACCAGCTACTGCCTCAGAGGGAGGCGCCGAAGGAACTGTAAGAAGGCGCGCACACCAAGTTCAGAGAACGTGAGAGAAACTGACCTGTCTGGAGATGGCAAGCTGCAGAGCCAGGTAGAAAGCTGCTTGGTGATCTGTAGGTGACAGGCTGTGGGCCCTGAAAAAGTATTGATGGCCATTAGAACGCGGGAGAGGCCATTTGAACCCTTCCTATCCAATGAGTATTCCCATTTGCAGTTTTACACGCAGGCCACATATTTAGCTACGCAACGTTTCCTTTAAACTCTCCTCTTTTGGGGCACCTGGGTGGCTCAGTCGGTTGAGCGTCCGACTTCAGCTCAGGTCACGATCTCGCGGCCCGTGAGTTCGAGCCCCGCGTCGGGCTCTGGGCTGACGGCTCAGAGCCTGGATCCTGCTTCCGATTCTGTGTCTCCCTCTCTCTCTGCCCCTCCCCCGTTCATGCTGTGTCTCTCTGTCTCAAAAATGAATAAACGTTAAAAAAAAAATTTTTAATTAAAAAAAAAAAATTGGGGCGCCTGGGTGGCTCAGTCGGTTAAGCGTCCGACTTCAGCTCAGGTCACGATCTCGCGGCCCGTGAGTTCGAGCCCCGCGTCGGGCTCTGGGCTGATGGCTCAGAGCCTGGAGCCTGCTTCCGATTCTGTGTCTCCCTCTCTCTCTGACCCTCCCCCGTTCATGCTCTGTCTCTCTCTGTCCCAAAAATAAATAAACACTAAAAATAAAATTAAAAAAAACCCTCTCCTCTTTTGTCCATTAGCAAGTGTGACGTGTTTTCCCTCTTATGGCTGTGTGTGTGTATGACACCGGAGCCTGCCTCTGTGTTTCGTCTAGCATCTGAAACGGCAGCCAAGGATCCTTGGCTTTGAGGAGGCGAAGCCACAAGGCCCTGAGATCTGACCCCCCAACCCCCCAGCAGACGCCTCCCTTGGGCTGAGCAGGAGAAGCCCACGTGTCATGCTAGGACACGGCGAAGCTATGAGTACACTTGGCAAGGTGACGGCTGCTTTGGTTAAGTTTTGGCTTGGCCTTAACACTACTCCCTCCAAATTTCGGGATTTCAGGGAAACCGTATGAAAATCAAAGACCTGGCTTTGCTTGTAAAATGAGGTTTTGGTTTTTGATGAACCATGGGAAGAGGAGGATTCTCATTCAGCCTTTTGAAGCTTCTACTAAGCTCCCTCCAGCTTACTAATGTAGTCTGTGTAACTATGACATGTAAGTCTCTGTGGCCAGACACTAGGCTTCGTTTTATTAACTGGCCTTTGACAGCGAAGGGGAAGAGGCTGTACTGGCCTCCTACTTGATTGCAAACACAGTCATTCTTGCTTTTATGTGGAGGCCAATTGTATTTCACCAAGAGTAACTCAAAATGTGACTCGACGAGGCAGAAGTCTGTGTTCAGAAGTCTGGTAGGAAGAGAAAAACAAACTTTCAGTTTCTTCAAAAGGCACTATGGGGCCGACTAATTACAACTGGGGGTGGGGGTGGGGCAGACAGTACACAACCCTTCACGGTCCTCTGTCAACACTCTGGGATTAAAGGAGAATCTTCTACCAGCAGAAAACAAATCTGAGATAGAAAAGGAAGCCAAATCATTATGCATTCAATGGCAGCAAACACGTCAAGGATGTCTTCCTGTAGTAATAAGGCCTTTTGCAGAAACCATCTGTCTGCTGTGGAGAAAAAGGCTAAACAGTCTTCCAGGTATTTGGGATCCAGAAAATACGCTACTGGGTCCAACAAGTAGGGCATTGTTTAGACAAATGTGGCAGCTCCAGTGCAGGACTGGGGAAACTGGGGTGGTGACTGCCCTTTAGGTACACGCAACAGCAAAGGACCCAGACTCCCATTCCTGCGAATCTTCATTCATCATCTTGCCTCAAGACACAGCCCTCATTTAAGAGGCTGAGACTGAAGAGGCGTGCGCGTTGTCCTTTTAAATGTCATATTTCTGGGGCGCCTGGGTGGCTCGGTCGGTTAAGCGTCCGACTTCGGCTCAGGTCATGATCTCACAGTCCGTGAGTTCGAGCCCCGCGTCGGGCTCTGTGCTGACCGCTCAGAGCCTGGAGCCTGTTTCAGATTCTGTGTCTCCCTCTCTCTCTGTGCCTCCCCTGTTCATGCTCTGTCTCTCTCTGTCTCAAAAATAAATAAAACGTTAAAAAAAAATTTAAATGTCATATTTCTGCCAGAGGCCTACTCGGTGGGCTCCAAGTTTTATGATTTTACAAGTATTGGTTTTCCATGAATTTGTACATCAAAGAATTTTTTTTCTTTGGTGTTCATAAAAAGTGAGATTGGAATGTCATGGTTTCTGTCTCTCCCAATTATTCAGGGAAAACGAATACACACTTAATTATGAAGAGACTTTGAATTATTTAGCATTATTTATTTTATCTTATCTTCTTTCACAATGGATGAAGCCAGGTTTTTACAACCCTCAAAAAAACCCCAAATTCCTCAGAGCTACCATTTTCTCAGGCCAGTTTAGACTTGTCACAAATGAAGTTAAGTCAAGTCATGGTTGCTTCTGCCCAACACCAACCAAGAAAAGCTGGCAATGGCTTGGTGAGTTCAGGGAGTAGATGGGGATAGTTCTGACCAAAGGCCCACTCTGGCCTCCTCAAATAATGATTAACTGCTAGCCACAGCACTATGAAAGAAACAAACCAGAAACGACAGAAATCTTGGCATTTCTGGGGTGCATCAGGACAAAACCTGAAGACTGCCAACTTGACTGCCCAACTGCCAAGTTTCTAACAGGACACAACTTAAACATACACATTGAAAAATCTTATTTCAATAATTTTGCTAATGAATTAAACTGACCACTTTAGCCTATGAAAGAAAAAAGGAGATAAGGAGAATGCCCAAGAAAACAAGAAAAAGTGCACAGTGTGGAGCTCATGTAGACTCCAGAAAACTTGCTTCGGTCATGTCGAACAGTTTCAGCAGCTAGGCTTCCTGTGACAAAACTATGCCAACAGAAAACGTGCTCAACAGAAATGACCAAGCAATGCAAGTGAGAGGAAAGACATTAGTAGCGATCTTGAAAACTGTAAGCCTGCTGGACTCAGCATATGGACTTAAAGCAGCCTCATAAAGCCCATTCCCATAGAGTCAGCACCTGGTAAGGCTGCTAAGAGAAACCCAAAGACCTAAAAATGTCACCCCATGGATGCTCACAAAGCACTTCCCTTGTCAAAGCACCTCCATATCCATTAAGTCAGTTTCTCTTCCATAAGAAAAAATTATTAGATTGCTGGCTCACTGAGGCTGCCCATCTGTCCATCCATCTACTCATCCATCATCCACCTACCCAAGTCACCCACCCATCCATCCAGTCATCCACCCATCCATCCATCCATCCATCCATCTGTCCACTTATCTGCCATCCATCTCAACTAGTCGCCCATCCATCTACCTGCCCTTCCATCCATCTATTAGTCCATCTACTCATCTGACCACTCATCCATCCATCCATCCTAGTCATTCATCCATCCACTAATCCATCCATCCATCTACATATCCAACCATCCACCCCTCTATCCACTCATCCATCTATCCATATCCACCTATCCATTCACTCACACATCCATCCAATCATCCAACCACCACTCATCCATCCATTCACCCTAGTCATCCATCCATCCATCCATCCATCCATCCATCCATCCATCCATCCACTCATCCATCCTCATCACACATCCAACCATAAATCCATCCATCCATCTATCTATCCATCCATCCATCTATCCATCCACTCATCCATCCTCATCACACATCCAACCATAAATCCATCCATCCATCTATCCATCCATCCATCCATCCATCCATCCATCCATCCATCCACTCATCCATGCTCATCACACATCCACCCACAAATCCATCCATCCATCCATCCATCCATCCATCCATCCATCCATCCGTCCATCCATCCATATTATGCAGTACCTATTGCAATGCCAGGACATGTCCTAGCCTCTTGGAGAGAAAGGAGATGAAAGAACAACACAAGCATCTTTCCTTCAGAAGCTCCCCACAACCCCGCAGAGGGGGAGACCCAAAGTGATCGTTACAGTGCAGTGGGAGCATGTCCTGGGAGAGGTATGCCAGGGTGCTATTGGAGAGCATGGATGGGCCTCCCAGACCACCTGGCTGAAACTCAGAATGCCTTGAGGTCACTCCAGTGCTTTCCTAGACTCTGGTTCCAACATTCTCTAGAGATGAACCAAGAATATAGAGAAGGCTGACCAATTTCAACCTGGTCCATAAGACACATACCTGGTAACAAGAACAATTATAGTTTATGAAGCATCTACTATTAAGCATCCTGTCCAAGAGCATCCAGCAAAAGAGGTAAAGCCAGAAGTGAAATTCTGAGGCCTTGTCTCCCTAGCATAACACCCCATTGCCTTGTTTAGCCAACTCTTAAGGTCCCATTAGTCCTAATTACAGTGGACATGGGATCTGTGTGTTATTAAGGAAATAAAAAATACAAACCTGATGAAAGTTATTACTCAGGAACCTCCCTTTAGTTACACACATAGGATATGACCAACTTGTCCCGGTTTGCCCAGGATATTCCTGGTTTTAGTACTGAAAGTCCCATATTCTGGGAAACTGCCCAGTTCCTGACGAACTGTGCATAAAACATGCCACATTAACTTAAACTGAAGCTAGGAGGGGGAGAGAAAAAAAAAGAGCGAGATTGGACCCCCTGTAACACTTTATATGGCAAATGTGAATGACACCATGTCACCTCTTCCTTGTGGGGCAGCCCAGATTGCTGCCGTTGGGGGGTCAAGCTGCTGAAACATGCTCTTGACTGTTTGCAGACTTGCTTTCCTCTGGAGGACACAAGAGCACAGAAGTAGCCACTCAGACCACTTGTGTGTCTTCAGAAAGCTCAGAAGACAACACTTTTTCCTCGTGATTCTTTCTTACCAGGCAAATGAGTTGGTTCAGCTGCTTGGGCTGAGTGTATGAGTCAGCAAACAGCTGAGGGTCTCAGTATTAAGATGCAGTCATGCAACTAGGAGGTCTTCAAAAATCGACTTTTGGAATCCACTAGAAAGCAAATCTTTCTGAATTCTGACTCCGGTCATAATTAAGAGTTAATTCTCACATGCTATATCTATAACCCCATCCCCTTCTTTTGAAAAGGAGGATCCACACCCAGCGTGGAGCTCGAACTCACAACCTCGAGATCAAGAGTTGCACGCTCCACTGACTGAGCCGGCCAGGAGCCCCAACATCATCCTTTTTGAATTATACTGTTTTCTCTAAACAAAAAAATTGTCAAACAACGGTATAAACAGAATTGTGGGCAGAAGATTTACAATACACAGTAAATAAGTACTTCTCAGCCAAGTGGTTTTTAAATACCCACTTACATTTAAGAAGTAATACAAATCATTCTTATTTACCTCACATCATTCCCTTATAGATTTTTGTTAAGTCTCCAGTGCACTGGAATAGCTCTAGCTAATGAACGTACTTGAAACAAAATAATTTTATTCCTTTGAAAAATATTCTTTATTTCACACAAATACTAATTTAGGTTAGCCTTCCCCAATATGATCGTGTAGGTTAGCAGGATTTTATTACTCTTTATTCCCATATGAACTAATATTTTTAAAAATCTCCATGAATTAAAACCCAAGCAAAAAAGGAACAAAAAGGGATTTCAGGCCAATGGAATAGCTGTTATATAACATGAAGTTACGAATTCTGGCAGCTCAAGGCAGACCACCGCCATGGCTGTTTTTAGACAGTCGGGAAGATGTGCCGATTTAAGAAAAATGAAACAGATGTGATGGCCACTTTTCATAGGCATCCATGTGTGGGCTTTACAAACTAGGACTGCAGGACGTGAAACTCCAAATCATTTGAAATGGAAATGCTTTCCACACTCCATGCTGAAGAACGTTAACAAAAGCTTAGCATGGAGATAGGAGGTCTGTCTGCAGATGTCAAGTGGTACTTTGCGTCATTAACCAGTCTGGGACTGGCAAAAGGGAAGAAGCTATCAGTATGCCTGCTAGGAAACGAAAAGAAATGAGACAAAAGAGTTCCATAGTAACTGAAGCCGGGTGATAATGATTTCATGAAAAAAGGGACACGTGCGCAGTGACAAATCTGTAGGCAACCCCAGTTACTAAGAAAAGAAATTGAACAGAGGTTATTTGGTATTGAGAGGTCCTCATAAAATTTTCAGAAAAGTAACGAAGTTTCTAACACAATTCCAAGAAATCAGTGTAACTCAGATACATTTAAGGTGACAGGATCAATACCGATTCAAGATTTGACATCACGGGGCTACCCCTGCAGGCAATGATTCGTTTGGGTGATTTATTATACCTGTGGTAAGGAATAAAATTAGGGCGGCAAAGTATCGTAGATACGAGGAAAGCTGAGTGGGAGTCAGGCGACCTTGATTCTACCCTGACTCTGGCAACTCTTTTCCCTCCTGCACACCTTAGTCCCTTACCTGCAGTAGACACATCACTTGTTTGTCTGTCTTACTGGCATGAGGATCAAGTTCAAGGAGGAATGCGAGAGGTCACTCGAGCATTCTCTAATTATAAAGGCGCCCTCCTAATTTCATGAAGAGCATAATTGATGGAGACAATCACAAGGCTTATGGAGCTCAGTGGCAGTGCGGGGTCCTGAGACTTGCTGGCCTGTCTTATCACAGCATCTCAGAAACTGTCCTAAAATCTGGCCTTTTCATTTCTTATAAACATCTTCAGCATGACGTGTAAACAAACAAACAAACAAACAAACAAAAAAGGCTAGAAATGATCCCTTTTCTAGATGATGACAATTGTCTTTAATAAAAGGAAGCATCTCCCCAGACATACAAAGTGTCCATCTTCTTAGAGCTGAAATCATTTAATTAGGAATGAATAACATGCCCAAGTGGATAAACAGATTAACAATGCAGATTTACGTAGCAACAAGTGGGGCAGCAAGTTTTGATACTGTGTGTTCGGTGCTCGAGATGAAAAGACTCCCAGGGGGAAAATACTGTTTACATAATCTTTATAAATATCTCTTCTTTTTATACTTTTCATACTTTGGTGTCATTATGCACAGCCGAGTGAAAAGATGAACTCCCACTCACCTCTGAAATGCAAGAAGCGCCTTTCTCTGTAGGACCTCCTGCATCCCTCGCAAAGAAGCTAAGAAAAGGGTTCCATTAGTCAGTGGCATGGAAGATCGGGGAGTTTCTGACAAACACAAAGCTCATCATAAAAACTGTACATGCAACTGGGTTAAAAGCAACACAGGACTGTGTGCCCAGCCCCGTCCGGGCACCGGGAAATGAAGCCCAGACCGCCCCCAGACGGTTGCACTCTGTGGGCACAACTGTGGAGCCATGCCGAGGGGACAGTATGAGTTGGCTGGTCACCTTGATGCCCCAGGCATAGGGGGCTGTTGTCAAAAGATCAGCTGGGAGTTCCAGAGAGGAGCGCGTCTGCTTTCTCGAGCGCGGGCATGTGGCTTCCAGGGGGGGAAGACTGCCTCTACTGGATGGTCCAGAGAGATTCAAGCACCAACGGTGTTGATCAGACGGACTTCGGTTCCTTCTGGCACTGACAACTATGATACTGGGCCAAGGGAGCTAGCTTGATGCCATACAAGGCCGGTTTAAGTCACACTGGACAATGGCCAGGACCTTTAATACCCTGATATGAACATAAGGGATAGACCAGGCAAACCCACAAATGATACTAGAAAATCAGCTGAAAAGTGTGAGGCCATCTTGCTGTGAGCCCACACGTCCCCTGTATAGAGCATATGAGAAATGGCTTCCTTAAGGTCTGTCATGGGAACTATAAAGGTACTTTTTACTAAGACATGAGAAAAAGTCCTGGAGGAACCTGCTTAGGGTTGGAACTGAGGAGGCCCTATCGAACAAACCAGCATGGCCGATCCCCTCCAGCTATGATACTGAGAATGGTGGACAGCTGTCCCAAGGGCCATAGCTAACTTAGAACAACAGTGACTAAGCTAGAGAGCATCTCAGGCGATCCTACTAAACCATGAATGCAAGATAAGGCTCAACAGGTCAAGCACCTCTCCCAAAATTACAGGGCTAATCAGGGCTGGGGTCCAGACTAAGACTCTATCTGGATAAATATACGGCATTAAACTTAAACTTCACTGAAAGTCGCCCATAGTTAAAACAATGTGCTGGGTGTTGCCAGTATATCATGTATGCAAAAAAGATTAGCAAAAAAAAAACCAAACAAACAAAAAACAAAAACAAAATCCAAGCCCATTATTGAAAATCGATTGATAATGTGAAATTTCTCTAAGGTCTTTGATTTTTTAGGAGAAGAGGATTTGGGGTAATTTGTAAAGTAAACTATAGCAAAACTATAAAGAAAGAAAAAGAAAGTGAATACTATACAAGTCAGGATGGTGTTTTTTCTTCACGGGGACTGTGATCAGGAGCGGCGGGGGGTTTGGTGGGGGGGGGGGGGGGGACAGGAGATGTTCCCCGGGCGGCTGGTAAGGTTCTATCTCCTGAATAGGGTGGTGATTACAAGGATATCTCCTGTATCCTCATTCGTTAGTGATGCATTTGCTTTGGAAAATTTTTTTTATTCGTGTTATATTTAACAACAAAATGTTAAAGACATAATAAGAGTTCAGGAAAGTAATTTATCAGTTTATATTTCCTGCAAACGTACCATTGAAAGCTTCATCAGGTGTACAAAACATAATTAAGATTTTTAAAAAATAGCTGGGACCCCCAAATTCTACGTACATCCAATAAGCATGTCCCCCCGCATGGGTATTTGATAAGCTGTTGCACAGCACGTGCACATATCTGTGAACTAAAATGTGCTACTAGGGAGGGGGCATCCTGAGCAGTCAAGGTAAGCTTCCTGGAGGAGGCTGGCCCTAAACTCTTCCACATTCCTGTGCCTAAGACACAACATCCCTTCACATGGGAACAGCCCAGCCAAGTGCCAGGGCAGACGCAGGTGCAGGCTGGGCTGGGTGAACCACCTCTCAAGACCCTGCACCTGCCAGCTGGGCACCCCGTGCACCACCAGTCAGTGCACCTGGCGCACAGGGCCTTCGCCCCCACGCTCCGATTCTCCAACCAGTGGGAGCGAAAAGGACAGCAGCAGCAGGTCCCCACGGGACGGCACACCCGAGTGACCCAACTTAGATGCATACTCCTGCGACAGTCCTCTGTGAGGGCTGTGGCAACCCTGCAGTGCAGACGTAGGGAGCCCAGCCCTGAGGAGCCCAGATCCCTTGGGGCGGGACTTCTCTCACCATCAGTGGCCTGCAGACTGTACGTGAGCCCCAGAGCTAAGTAGCCTTTGGCCTTGAACTCTGACGTTTTCTCTCCTGCATCAACGACGGTTTTGGCAAACTTCTCGGCCTCTTCCAACTGAAAAACCAGACAAGTTGAAAACGACAACAACCTGCAGAATTTCTAACATGAGTTCCCATAAGCGTCTGCTGGCAAAACCAGATTTCTGATGAGTCACTGTGAAAATAACTCCCAGGTCTTCCGATTCCACTCTGGTGATTCTGTTCTCTTTATTTGAGCCTGTCTGACAGACCTCAGGGCTCCCACCTTGCCTTTCTTTCTTTCGAGTTTGCCTTAATGCTTTTTTTTTTCACTTCTTTTCCAAGGTCATTTTCATTCTTGATGGGGTTCTATCTTTTTCATCTTTAGTTTTTACTAATTCGATCTGTAATTGGGCTGTGCTAGGGATTCAGAAATCGGATTGTAAATAAATAATATCTATAATAATTATAGATGTAACATATATATATTATATATATATGTTCTTAAAACATTTGGTGTCTGGTCCTTCCTTTTTTTTTTAATGACAAAAAGAACACATTTGGGCTTGGATTCTCTTTCCCACAGCTGTTAAAAATTTCAGAACCCCCCATCTATTTATTTTACAATGCAGAGCACATGGACCTCACATCAGCAGATTCCAATGAGAAAATGTGAAAGGACCACAAATTTCATGGCTCTTTCCAAGCACCCGGAAACGGCACCCCCAGTAAGACCTTTTGCACAATTTATTAGAAGCCAAAATAATAAGATTTGTTTCTTCAAAATATGGCAAATGTTGGGGCCACGGAGGCTGGGTGATAGTACCCGGGAGTTCATTACACTCTTGACTTGTGGGGTGTTTGGAAATTTTAATAATAAAAATGTAAAAAAAAATATATATATACAGAAAAGATTTGTTCTGCTCATCTTTACACACAAAAAAAGAGAGTCCAGTTTATTTTTGGCCTTAGGGAGAGATCTACAGTCACGAACAATGCCATGGCTGGAAGGGGCGCGACAGTCATCGCCGGAAAGTGGCATTTTCAGAACGGAAGGGTCTGTCCAGCTCCTCCGCCCACTGCTGGAGCCTGCCTGTGTGGTTCCCTCTCCTGTGGCACCGAACTGTCCGAAAGTGCATGAACCACACGACGCCTTCAGAGCTGTGAGCCTCAGGTGAGAACCTGCCCTTCCAAAATGTCTTTTTCCTTCCACACTTCCCCAAGTACAATTTAGCAGAAGTAGAACACTTTCTTCCCAGGGCTTACTTTCGTCCTGCTGTGTGAGAATAAATGGGGAAAAAAAACAAAAAAACAAAACAAAACAAAAACAAGCAGCGAGGACCGTAACAGTAAAAATCCTTAGCAAGGCACCTCGGTCTCTGGAGCAAATTCTTCTTCTAATTAATCTTGACATGAAGTTAAAGAAAAGAAATTAAAACTGGATCGTCTGTGGTAACGATCCATACCACCACCTCAGCGGTTAGTCTGGCTTTTCTACTTTCTACTCAAACGGTATTTTTTTTTTTTTGAGGTACTAGAACTGTTACAGATGGGACTATTCCCAAATTCAAATCTGAGCGAGAGGAAAGCCTACGTGAAGGAGGAGGAACGAACAGCATTGGTTTACACGTGAGCTGCAGGAGAGAATGACTCTTCTCTTCTATAGAAAACCTCCGCTCTGCTAAGAGTGAATCACTCAGTGACATACACCTTTCCGGTCCCGCATCCCTTCTTTGCGTACAGCAAGGTTTGTGTGAGTACGAGTTCCCATTCTCTTTTATCACTTCTGCCTCTTTCATCAACTGAAGCACATTCCTGTGAAAAAGAAAACCCTGGAGTATCCCGGGAACGTGATTCTCCTCAGTCCTGGCGCGGTGCGTTGAGGCCGGAGGGGTTCTGGGGTTTGGGGCTTTGGGCGGCCTTGTTTTTGGGTAGCTGATGAATTGCCACTATTCTCTCTCAGTGTTTTGAAGTGAAAGAGGTCACTGCCTGAGCGCGCGGGGCCCCAGCCCTACTCACCCAGTGAAGGGAGCCCACGCACAGCTTCGCGGCGAGGAGCGGGATGGTGGCGTCGTCGGGCTTCAGACGGATACACTCTTTCAGCACCTTCACGGCACGAGCAGACTTGGCAAAAGGAAATTATTTCTGTAAAACTCAAACTTTTTTGACAGGACCAAATACAAAAGCCTTCCCTGAGGGGTTTCGGTAAGGGTGGCCTCTTCACGAGGCTTCTCAACTTTGAACCCAACAGAGCAGGGGCCTGAGGATGGTGACAACCGGAGCTTGGGGCTCTCGAGTGATGGGAGTAAACTGTGGTTAGGACAAGTAGAAATGCTTCCCTGGAATCGCCCTAATTTTCTTCCTTACTTGTGTCGCCGTTGCAAAAATAAGAAAAAATAAATAAATAAAGGCAGAGAAGGCTTCAGTTATCATGAAGAATAAACGGTACAATTTAAAGTACGCCATACTCAATTTCTGTCTCCACTTGGCCCAAATAATCTCATATCTCAGACTTAACAAGGCACTAGATGGCAGCTTCGCTAAATGGCCCAAATTAACGAGAATGGCGGCTACTACCTTTATTGTGTGTGTACCTGTGCGAGCCGGGGAGGGGGGGGGGTGCTATTCTACGCATCTTAGGGGTTTTACCTCATTTACCTGATAACGGTTCTGTGAGGGAGGCTCCGTTAGGTCTCCACTTTGCCGAGGAGGAAATGGAGATACTAAGTGGCCTGCCCTCAGTGATAGCTGTGAGGGCAGCTCCAGGCCTCGACTCCAGCAGCAAGGCTCCACAGCCCAAGCTTTCAACCAGGATCCTACGCTGCCTGATATAATGCCTTGCTAAAGACAACGGAATGATTTCCCCCTCCAGGAATATGTTTATACTTCCAAATGAGTGAAAGGGTCGCTGGGAGAACCAGCCTTAGCTTAAGTCCCGCCTTCACACGACAAAGTTACAGTGGCCAAAAAAGGGCAAATATTTCAGAATTTCTCTTCTCAGTGGCATGTCCGTGTTTGGCTCCCAAATCATTACATGTGATGACTTAGTTATAAATGACCACAGGAGAGTTTCAGATAGTCGGTGCAGACATCTGCAAGGTGTGATATCACCCCCTGGAATTCCAAGACATGAAGCACTGAGACAGAGGAATACGCATCAAAGGGCAACTCACTTTTCCGGCGGCCATGAGGGACAGAGCAAACTGGTACCACAGCTGGAACTCCTCAAAGGCAAACTTCATGGCTCTTTCCAAGCACTGGTTGGAAAGAAGAATAAATGCAGACATCTGAGAACTGCCAGTGTCACAACGGGATATGTGTGAGTTTGTGTCTACACGTATTAAGGTAAGTCCTACAAAATCTGCTTCCCTCGAATGCGTCAGACTTAATCCTCCACCAGACCCCTCCTGAGGAGCTCCCACAGGGTATGAGTCACTGTGCCAGAAGCCAGGACCATCCACAGTTGACTAAGTAGTTTTTCATCCAGTACAAAGAAAAAGGCACGTACATAAACAACTCAAACACAAGGCCCAGACTGATATGTGCCCCAACAATGGGCAAGTAATCACAGAATTGAGAAATGGCATCCTGGAAAAATGCTACTTGAGCTGGGCCTTGATTAATGAGGAAGAAAAAAAATGCAGCTCTGATCTGGAAGAGGGGGGTATAAGCAGAGATGTGGAGGTGAGAGGGAATGCTTTGACTCGATGATAGCAAATGGTCCAGTAATAAAGGCAGCCCAGGGCACACAGGCAGGAATGGGCGGAATGAGGCTGCGAGGCTGGCATAGGCTGGGCCCATGTCACTGAGAGTCTGACATGGCAGCTCCTTTTCAAAGATGTTCCATCTCCCTCCTCCACCCCAGGCTTGGTGGTGCTCCTCAAGTTCATAACTGTATGTTAATACCACTGTCTTCAACTTTTCCGCCCCAGCCCAGCCACATTCCACTGTGAAAAACCATCAAGGGCAGAAATCCTGACTTTGTCACCTCAGGACCCACCTAGGTGGGTAATCTACAATAGGCTTCACTATGCACAGAGTGATATGATCACATCAGAGCTTTAGAAGGATCATTTGGGGGGTGGGGAGAGGGATGTGTGACCAGCATGAAGATAGACCAGGAATAAGGTGGATAGAATGGTCTAGAGACTTCAGCAAAGACAGGGCAGCCAAGGAGGGGGGAGGGATGACTGGTGAGGTGTAGAGGCTGAAGGAGGCCTCCAAAGTCTCTGGCTTGTATACTTGGGAGCAAACCCATGACAGAGAAGACCCTTGTGTAAACACACACATATGCGTGTGTGTGTGTGTGTGTGTGTGTGTGTGTGTGTGTGTGTGTGTTTATGAGAGAGAGAAAGAAAATTTTTAGAATAAAGAGAGAATTTGGGGAAGAAATGTGTTTTATTAATGAGCTTGGTAAGGGACATGGTGAGTCTGAGGTGTCATGTGGTTACTGATGATAATTAGAGACAATCTGGGGCCTCAAGAGAAAAATCTAAAAAAAGACATACATTTGAGCTGAAAGAAATTAAAGACATAAATAAATGGAAACACATCCCATGTTTATGGATTAGAAAATTTACTATTATTAAGATGTTAGAACTATTCAAAGTGATCTGAGGATTTGACACAATCCCTATAAAAATCCCAATGGCATTTTTTTTTTTGGCAGAAATAAAAAAAAAACTTATCCTAAAATTCATGGAATCTCTAGGGACTCAGAATAGCCAAAACAATGATAAAAAAGAACTGAGTTGGAGGACTCACACTTCCTCATTCCAAAGCTTATTACAAAGCTACAGCTATCAAAACAGTATGGTACTGGCATAAAGACAGACCCCAAAGAATTAAAAGCAGGGACCCAAACAGGTATCTGCACACTGATGTTCACAGCCGCATTATTCACAATAGCTAAAGCATGGAAGGGACCCAAGTGTCCATCAATGGATGAAAAGATAAACAAAATGTGTGAGATATAAGCATACAATGGAATATTATCCAGCCTCAGATTAAAAAGGAAGGAAATTCTGTTGCATGTGAAATAAGCCAGTCACAAAAACATAAATACCATATGATCCCACTTGTATGAGGTACTCAGAAGAGTCAAGATCACAAAGACAGAGAGCAGGATGGTGGGTGCCAGGGGCTCGGGGAGGGGGATGGGGGAGGTAGCATTTCATGGGGACAGTTCCAGTTTTACAAGATGAAGAGATTTCTGGAGATAGATGGTGCTGATGGCTGTACAACATTGTGAATGTATTTAATGCCACTGCACTGCACGACTTTAAAATGGTTAAGAAGGTAAGACATGTATTTTACCACAGTAAAAATAACTGGGGGAAAAGTACATTTGAGAAAACAGTTGAAGCCATCAGAAGAGGTTTTGAAGAACATCAAAGGAGTGCTCGGAGAGAGGGCAGCTGGGGCAGGACTGTGGGAAGCATCTCTACTTCGGGACCAGGAAAGGAGACACAGACAAGTCTCAGGACGGGGACGAGGAGACGGTCAGAGTGCGGGAGGCCCAGGGGCCCCGGACCCGGCAGCAGGTGGCCGAGCTCCGGAAAGCACGGTTCTGGGATGCGGTGCAGGAGGATGCCAGGCTGCGGGGGCCTAATGAGCAGAGAAAAGAAGGAGGGGAGTCTGCAAATGGAAGAACAGTGACTTATCTATGCACCTATCTTTCCATGGAGACAACTTGAGACGAACAAGCGGAAGAAAGTCAGAGAAGAAACCGAGGAGATAAATTAGGTCCCCCAGGACCAGAGAGAGCCAGGTCCCTGGAATAGACGGGCCCCTGGTGGAAGGCATTCTCTTAAGGACACAGGCTCTTTAAGATAAAGAGGAGAGACCTGGGGCGCCTGGGTGGCTCAGTCGGTTGGGCGTCCGACTTCGGCTCAGGTCACGATCTCACGGTCCGTGAGTTCGAGCCCCGCGTCGGGCTCTGGGCTGATGGCTCAGAGCCTGGAGCCTGCTTCCCATTCTGTGTCTCCCTCTCTCTCTGCCCCTCCCCCGTTCATGCTGTGTCTCTCTCTGTCTCAAAAATAAATAAAACGTTAAAAAAAAAAAAAAAAAAAAGATAAAGAGGAGAGACCCTTACCAGCAGCTGTCCTTCCCAGCCACTGTTTCCTCTGTAAAGATGGGCTAAGGTGGGTGTAGGAGCAGGGAAACAGAATAGGGCTGGGAGTTTTTTAAAAAAGACAGAAAAGCTTTAAACATCAACTTCACCCTGAGACAGACAGACACCAGTGTCACCTTAGAGGCTGGTGTGTGTGCAGTGGCACCTGCAGCACCTGCTGCCAATTCTCTCTAGTGATGCTCTGTGGCCAGCCTGGGGCAGAGGAGAGCAACTACGGAAGTCTCAGGACTAACAGGCAGACATTCAGGGATGGGTAGGGGGCTAGGGGCTGAGGGAGGAACAAAGGAGCCACAGAGAGGGTGATGAACGAATGGCAGGAAATAATAAAAGCGAAGTGAGGAGGTGGGAGAGGAGAGAAAAGAATTCCAGAATTTTAGGTAGTATTTACAGAGAAGGTCACAGCAAATATTATGCTAGCTGGTTCACTGTGAAAACCTACCCCAATAAAAATATATTAAAAGGTAAAGCGGGGGGCGCCTGGGTGGCGCAGTCGGTTAAGCGTCCAACTTCAGCCAGGTCACGATCTCGCGGTCCGTGAGTTCGAGCCCCGCATCAGGCTCTGGGCTGATGGCTCGGAGCCTGGAGCCTGTTTCCGATTCTGTGTCTCCCTCTCTCTCTGCCCCTCCCCCGTTCATGCTCTGTCTCTCTCTGTCCCAAAAATAAATAAAAAAACGTTGAAAAAAAAATTTTAAAAAAAGGTAAAGCGATAAGCAGTTAAGAAGCACCTACTGCACACCTGGTGATGGGATAGGATGGGGATCTGCAGATCCCAAGTAAGATGAATATTTGGTTCCTCATTGCGATCACACTGGCAAACTGCTTAGCCAAAATCTGGGGGGTTGGACATGTGACTTCACTCTGGATCATGTGATGTCGGCAGAGGCTGCTGGGTGAGGCTTCCGGCATGGCTCTCTAAGAGGAGGGCTTTCTGGGCTACTGCATGCTCCGCCCTCAGCTCTGGCCCTCCCTCCCACCTGGGACGCAGCCAGGAACGCTGAAGCATGAGGACAAGAGCCACTCTCTAGAATGGCTGAGCAGAAAGAGAAAGCACTGGGCCCCTGAGGCTGTGACATGCTGTGGCTGTGACTGCAGCCTCTTTCCAGACGTGTTGCTGTTGTTGTGGGGGGAGAAACTGACTCATATTTGGCTAAGTCACTGTGAGCTGGTTTTTTTGATTACATCTGGCTGCACCTCTCACTAACACAGACACTAAATGGCAGAGCTGGGATCCGAACCTGACCCCAGAGCCCCCTTAGCGGCTCTGCTATACTGATAAGAACAGGAAACCCTTAAGAAGGGCCCTAAAAAGCCCTCACTGTGCCTTTAAGAAGCACTGTGGGAACAAAAACTAAAGCAGCCTGCTGAAAACATCAAGTAGGCAAGATGCGTGAAGGGAGACCTCATCCAGGTGTGGGGTGGTAGGAGCTGGGAAGAGGTGGGGGAGGACGGCTCTTAAAGAGAGAACACCAAGCAGTGAAAAGCCAACAGTGCTTGGAAACTGAGTTGGGGGATGAGGGACGGCGGAGGAGGAGGAAACGGAAAACATGATCACACTGCAGGAATTAGGCAAAGGATCCGGCGCGTGGAGAAGGTCGCAGATGACAATCAAAAATGAGGTTTGTCCTAACAGCTCTACGGAACCAGTTCACTGCAATATGACCACTAAGTACTTAAATATGTACACAGAAACATTTAAATGTTTGAACGCTTTTCTTCCTCCTTTTGCTAAGAGGAATGATAAATATCAACTGTTTTCCCGATAAACAAAAGGAGCTCAGCAGCTGAAACAGCCTGTTCTGAATCAAAAAGCTGGATGCTATAAATAAGTGTGCATCCTTATTTTCTTTTGTGCCAAAGGCTAACATACTCATTATACTCAGTGAAAAACACTTACTGGAGGCCCAATTGGTACAGAGCTCCATTCCATGTGCTACCAGCCATGGCACCAGGAAAATACCAGCCCTCCTAAAAAGTAGACCTGGAGAATCTTGGGGCTACGAGGGAACTTGAGAAACGTCCAGTTGAAGTCTCCAAAGGAGAGATCTCTGTCGTTTTGGCTTCCCATCACCTCAAAACACTTCTGATTTTTTTGTTTCAAGAGTTGGGGATACCCGACATTGGAGGAAAGCAGCCTCTCTGTCTCCCTGTAGTAAGGCCTAAGGATGAATGAAGGACAGAAGCGATAGGAGTGGGTCACGTGGCCCAAACTCAGCCAATCAGATGCTCCTGCCGGAGCTTTGCATCTGGAGCAGGGAGGGGAGGGCCTGGGGGCCACAGCAGAAGAAAGGTTGGTGGAGGCCCTGGAAGGAAGGAACGGTGTCCTCCCAAACTGAGCCAGGGACCTTGTCTTCTTAATTTCTGCTCAGACCCATTCTTCAGCCTTCTGTGGATCCTGTGAGCAGCACACAGGGACGACTGCCTTTTCTGCCGGAGTGAACTCGTCAGCTTCTGCTACCTACAATCGAAGCCCTAAAGGTACAACCAATCAAATGCTTCAGGCTCTTACAAGCAAGCCCTGCCTCCTAGCCCCCAACAAGTAGTTGTACTAGTTCTGCCCGGGGACCTTCCAGAATAGGGAATTCACAACCTGGACAGTAGCTGGAAGTAAAGCCAGGCACCACCACAGATGGAGCGTGTGGATTCGGGCAAGCCAATTAACCCCTCTCTATCCAGACTCCTCGTGGTAAAATGGGAAATATAATAGTAATTAATGTAGAGAGTTATCAGGAAGATTAAATTAGTTAATACACGTAAGCAATAAGAACAGTAGCTCAGATACTGGCTAGTAAGTGCTAAATAAAAGTTAGCTATTAGTTCTTGATAAAAATTTAACATTTTTTATTTAAAAAAAATTTTTTTTTAATTTTTTTTTTATGTTTATTTTTTTTTGGAGAGAGAGAGAGAGAGCACGAGTGAGCAGGGACAGAGAGGGAGACCCAGAATCCGAAGCAGGCTCCAAGCTCTGAGCTGTCGGCACAGAGCCCGACGCAGGGCTCGAACTCACAAACCATGAGATCATGACCTGAGCTGAAGTCTGAGGCTTAACTGACTGAGCCACCCAGGCGCCCCTAAAAATTTAACATTCTTATATTAAGAAGCAAAACTGTATAATTCCCATCACTTTATCTAAACTTAATGAAAATCTGAATATTGAAGTTCAAATTTATAATATATCAGAAATAATTACTTTACAACATGCTTTCTCATCTTAGAAAAGGATTCAATCTGAGATCCTTGAAACTAGCACACTTTATAGAATCAGACTAGAACATATGTTCATTACCTATTTCCTTAACAAGTGGTACGGACCGAATGTTTGTGAGGCCTCTGGGACGTGATTAGGTCGTGAAGGTGGAACCCTCAGGAATGGGAATGATACTCTCATAAGAGAGAAGAGATCCTTTGCCCCCTCCACCGTGTGAGGACACAGCAAGAAGCCTGCAACCCAGAAGTGTCGGCCCTCGCCAGACATCAACTCTGTTAGGGCTCCGACCTTGGACTTCCAGCCTCCAGAACGGTAAAAAATAACTGCTTACCGTTTAGAAGCCACCCAGTCTGTGGAAGTTTGTTACAGCAGCCTGAATGGACTACAACGACGAGCCTTACTATAGGATACTGACTCTGTAGCCGGGAGCTAGTCTCATTGCTTTACAAGAACTGCCTCATCGCTCGTCCTCACAACCCTCCAAGGACAAGCTGGCACTATGACGGTCCTCCCTGGAGCACAGACGTGCCAGGTCGCAGTGAGCCGCTGGAAGAGGCAGGACCTGAATCCGGAATGTCTGGTTCCAGAGTCAGAGCCCTCAACCACAACGCTCCCCTGCCTCTGCGACTTTAATTACAGACAGGCCAGCCACACTTATCAGTCCCACTCTTGCCGCATAAAGCAAAGGATAGCGAAAATAAAAGGCCCCCCAAAATGCCACATGCTCACCTGAACTGTTCTGCAGATTCAGCAATATTCTTTACTGCTAATGGGGCCCTCGCTCCCGTGGCCTCTTTGGGATCCCCGAGGCTTCAAAGCACTGAGGCCTTTCCGGCTTGTGGAATTTTCAAGAAACCTCCCAGACCCCATGATATCCACCAGCACTACAGTCAAGCAAAGGTGCTCAGTTCGTGTCCTTCAGGCATGTCCCCTCCACTGTGGCATCCTTCATGGGCCCCTCCCGCTTTGGACCTCCCTCCCATAATGAAACCGGTTTCCTAAAGTTAGTCCAGGTGTGTCACAAAATTAGGAAATACAAGCCAACAGCGACAAAGTAGCCCTTCGCCCCCAATTCTGAGGGGTTTGAGCTCCGGCATCACAGCTGAGGGCTCTTGTCCTCCCGAGGCTCTTGGCATCTTATATACGGTGACGGCACGCTGTCTCTGAGAAAGTGCCTAGACAGCTCCAGATGCTTGTGAAAGCTTGAGGCCAAGCATACCTCTTGGGTATATAGCATGTCCTCCCCGTGGTCCCCTAAACACGGGGATTATATAGCCCCGAAGCAGCTCAAGTCAACATACCTCGACAACGAACGGAAGCCCTCTCCCAAAGGATGCATCTGAATAAAAAGGCACTTGAGTCATCTCTGGAGGCATTTGCTATCCACGGCTTCCGCTCCTTAGGTGAGGTGTTTGCTCACCCCGGTTCTACCTGACTACCCTTTTTAAACACCCCCTAATCATATCTGTATAGGGCGAAGTAAACATTTCCCAGTTTTAATGGACCGAGGGAGATGGCAATCCATACATGCTGTAAAATAAAGTCAGACAAAATAAGAACATTCATATTTCAATAACAGTTCCAGTCTAAGACGTGGGTGTTTGTGTGCCAGGGGCACGTGAGAGGCCGCTTCAATCCCCAGGCCCGGCGGGGGCCGGCGGCCGGAAGGGGAGAGGAGCCCGTGAGGCCAAGAGAGAGAGAGCAGTCACGTGCTGAAGGCCAGCCCTGGGGCCAGCTGCCCAGGCTTCATCCAAACTCCCTACTCACCAGCCATGGGTTGTCATGGGGTTAAGTGGACAAATACTTGAAAGAGTGGCCACCACAGAGCCAACGCTATAAACGCGTTGCTGTTGATGGTGCTTTGATGAAATGAGGAAAAGTAGCTGACGCTGAGGGGCTCGGGTCTGATCTGAAGGGGGCACGAGGGGGAGGCCGAGGGCCCTGTAGATGGCGCGGGGGTGCCGGTAGATGGCGAAGGAAGAGGGGAAGGGGAGAGATGCCAGCCAGATGCCAGCCCTTTCCCACGTGTGGTGTTGGGTCGAGAGGTGGCAGCGTGGCTGGGGCAGAGGGACGTGGGGCAGATGATGCCTGGGCCACACACCCCAGGCGGCAGGTGACATCTCCAGATCGCCTCCCTTGCAAGAAAAGAAGGGGGGTTTGGGAGTAGCATTACGTCTACCAGGAAAGGCAGGTCCATTCACTGTAATCACACCTCTGCCAGCTCGCTACACCCCAGGTCATGTTCATTTAATACCGCGAATATTTTGTAGAGCAATAATTAGACTCTAAACGGCATCCTAATCATTTGAGCGGTAGTCAAAATGCCACTTGCGAAAATGTCACTTCCCTTTGGGAGCAAGGGCTCGCCCTTTCCAGTCTATTTTGGCTCTACATAAACCAGCCAGTCCTGAGGGGGCTCCAGGAATGAGAAGCTCTTCTGGCCCAGGCAAGGGATGTAGCGATTACCTTCCTAGTACCCAAAGCCCAACTACATGAACTGGGTGCGTGGCAGTGACAGCAGGACAATGCCACGAGCAAGGAAAAGCCAAAGCCTATTTTTGGAATTCAGGAGTGAGATCCAGCAGCCAAAACCCATGGGGGAGGGGACAGGAATAAAATAATCAGATACCCCTCAGCTTTACCCTGGAGCTTATGTCTCAAATCCATCAGTATTAAAATAGAACAAATAACACACCGAGCTGTCTTCATTATTCACCGTCGTGAACACGTTGGCCATATCCTAACTAAAAGTTCTTGTAACACAGATCCTCCAGTGGTTTAGGAGAATTTTCTTTTCTACATCATATATACTTAATGAGTTCGTTGATAAATGTAATCCTTTGCAGCTGTATAAAATTGTAGTTTTTTGTTTTAACTTTAACGTGGCGTATGGATAATATTTCACCTCTTTACTTTTAACAATGAGAAACTATCTAAGCAATTTACACATTTTGGACCAATATCTTAGACCCACAGAACGACATCATCAGAGAGCATGTTGGGACCCTGGAGACTGCCCAGCCCTATTCTTACTTTACAGATGTGGCAACTAAGACCCAGAGAGAAAACAGGGCCTGCCCAGGGTCACATAGGGGCAGATCTGAAATTAGAGCTTTGACACTCAGTTCCGAGCCCCTGTTTCTATATTAACTAAAAATAAGAGTACAAATTACAGATCTACTTGAGAGATCTACTCTACGAGAGTCTGAGTCCAGGAGAAGCTTCTAAAAGTCATGCTTCTGGGACTCTCAGCTACCAATAAAAGTTCCCCCACCCAGGTTGTGAGGAAATAGATGAGGTCCGTCAAGTCTCACTCAAGTTTTCCCCTCAGAAATGAGAAATAAAACAGAGTGAACCCCACATCTGTGCCCCCATCCCATTTATCTTTTTGCTTTCAAACACCAATACCGCTCCAAGCTGAGGAGTCTCAAACCTTTATTGTTCAGACAAGTGCTTAAACCAAAGGGTACCACTGCTTCTGGCCATGGTGGGAGGAATAGAGAGCAGGCTGGTTTCCAAAGGTTACCGACTTTATTGTAGACTTTGAACGCTGGACACCATCCTCTGGCACGCTCTCTGCTCAACTCTATGAAGTGACTTGATCAAGTTTGCCTTGCGAGTAAAGGGTTTCCAGGGTCCGAATCAAAAACGATTCCATCTGCCGCTGCGCTCATGTAGCTGTTATTCTTGCAAAATGAATCGCTAAATTCAAGAAACGGGCATCCTGTTCATCTACCTCCTCCTCAACTGCTTCTAACCTTGGGTCTTCATCTGTTTTCAGTCCACCTGCCCTGGATGGGGGTGCCGGGTATTTGCCCTTTGACCACGGCTGCCGCTTCACCCATGCAAGGGCTGGGGGAGGGAAGTGAGGAGTCAAGGTAACAGCAGACCAGGGGAGTGTCACACACGAAACAGATGCTCAGCGAATGCTTGAAGGAAGGAATAAACCTGGGTCAAGCGGCGACCCACTCTTCCAGATATGCTTTTAGGAGGCCACCCAAACAAGGAAGCACTTGGGAAGAGTACAGTAAAGTGCCAAGAACCTGGAGCTGGCATCACGTTAGGAAGGGCTACCGTAGTATGGCCTGTGAGCCAAACCACACCTGCTGCCTGTTGGCATAGAGTCCAAAAGCTAGGAGTCCTTTATAGACGAACATTTGCCATCAATTTGATGAGCAGAAATACTAACTTTGAACCCAAATTAAGTGAAATGTCATCCTCCAAAATAATCCCATTCTTCTCATTAGTGGACCTGTATCACAGAAAGTTGTATTCATTGTTACAGTTGGAATGTAATCAATAAAAATTCTGTGGAAATTTGTTTCCTTTCTCGTCATACCTACATAATATCCTTGATTTTGCCTCTTGGTCCTCAAAGCCTAAAATGTTTAGTGTCTGGCTCTTTATAGAAATGTTTGCCAACCCCCAAACTAAAGGCACGGGGCACTTTAGGCTGGAGGAAAGACGGCATAACAGCTGCCTGTCACTGAGGCAGAACCCAACTTGCTCTATTGTTCCAAAGAGACAGAATAGATGGAAGTTATAGGAGACAAACTTCAGATCCATCCTTTCTACTAACCAGAGAGAAATGGAATGGTACATATCACATATCAAAAGCTGTGCTATTTTATACCTATTGTCTCACCAAGTTTTATGACGGTCTTTGAGGTGGGAGTCCAGAATGGCTAACTCTTGGGGTGCCTGGGTGGCTCAGTCGGTTAAGCGTCCGACTTCAGCTCAGGTCACCATCTCGCGATCCGTGAGTTCGAGCCCCGTGTCGGGCTCTGGGCTGATGGCTCGGAGCCTGGAGCCTGCTTCCCATTCTGTGTCTCCCTCTCTCTCTGCCCCGCCCCCGTTCATGCTCTGTCTCTCTCTCTGTCTCAAAAATAAATAAACGTTTAAAAAAAAAAAAAAAAAAAAAAAAAAAGAATGGCTAACTCTTTCCAAAATCACAAGCTAGGAAAGTGTAGTGCCAGGATTTGAACTCAGATATGCTTGGACTCCAAGGCTGAGTTTTTCCACTGTACAATGAAAGACCCTACCAAAACTCAAGCATTATCTGCCAGGGTAATTACAGAGGGGATTTTACTTGAGAAAGCACATGATCACCACCACCAATAAGAACAGCAACACGCACTTTGCATATACTATCCCATCAATCCTTACAATAACCCTCAGAGGTAGGTCCTATCATTACCTGTATTTTCCTCGTAAGGGGACTGGTGTAGAGAGGTAAAGGAATCTGCCTACGTTCATAATCAGCACATAAAGTAGCAGAATTGAGATTCAAACTAAGATCTGATATCAAAACATGAGATATTGTCAGGAGGGCAACACTTTCCAAATGACCTACAGAGTCAACACAATCTCTATGAAAACTCTAACAAGTCTTTTTTGCAGAAATGGAAAAGCCAATCTTCAAATTCATGTGGACTTGCACGGGGCCCTGAATAGGCAAAACAATCTTGAAAAAGAGCAAAGCTGGAGGACTCAAACTTCTTGATTTCCAAGCTTGCAAAGCTACAGTAATCAAACCAGTGTGGTACGGACATAAGAATAAACATATAGACCAATGGAACAGAACTGAGATCCCAGAAAGAAACCCACACATCTATGGCCAGCTGGTTTTCCACCAGGGTGCCCAGTCCATTCAATGAGGGAAAGAACAGTCTCTCAACAAATGTTTTTAGGACAACTGGGTTTCCACATGCAAAGAATGAAGTTGGATCCCTACCTGTATACAAAAGTTAACTCAAAATGGATCAACATTCTAAAAGTAAGAGCAAAGACCATAAAATCCTTACAGGAAACATAGGAGTAAATCATGACCTTGGATTTGGCAATGGATTCTTAGCTATGACACCCAATGCATGAACAGCAAAAGAAAAAAATGGACACAGTAGACGTCATCAGCATGAAAAGCTTTTGTGCATCAAAGGACATTATCAAGAAAATGGAGAGACAGCCTACAGAATGGGAGAAAATATTTGCAAATCATTATCTGTTAAGGGTTTATTATGCACAATAAAGAAAGAATTCCCATAACTCTACAACAAAAAGACAAAAACCCAAGTTTAAAATGGGCAAAGGTCAGGGGCACCTAGGTGGCTCAGTTGGTTAGGTGTCTGACTTCGGCTCAGGTCATGATCTCATGGCTCGTGAGTTCAAGCCCTGTGCTGACAGCACAAAGCCTGGAGCCTGCTTCGGATTCTGTCTCCCTCTCTCTCTGCCCCTCCCCCGCTCACACTGTGTCTCTTTCTCTCTATCTCAAAAATAAATAAAAACATTAAAAAAACTTTTTTTTAAATGGACAAAGGTCTTGAATAGATATTTCTCCAGACAAGACACACAAATGGCCCAAAAAACACATGAAAAGATATTCAACAGCATTAGTCATTTGGGAAATGCAAATCAAACCCACAATGAAATACCATTTCACAACTACTAAGATGGCTACGAGAAGACAAAACAAAGCAAAAATAACAAGTGTTGGTGAGAATGTGGAGAACTGGGAACCCTTGTGCCTTGCCACTGAGAATGTCAAATGGTGCAGCTGCTGTGGCAAATAGTTTGGTAGTTCTTCAAAAAGTTAAACAATTACCGTATGAGCCAGCAATTCCACTCTTGTATATATGACTTTACAGAACTGAAACCAGGAACTCCAATATGTGTTTGCCAATGTTCCCTGCAGCATTATTCACAGCAGTCAAAAGGTGGAAACACTGAACACGTCCACTGATAGATGAATGGATAAATAAAATGCGGCGTATACATACAAAGGAATATTCTCCAGACAAAAAAAGGAATGAAGTCTGATACATGCGATCAGATGTGTTACACAACAGAGTGGAATCTTGAAAACATTAGGCGAGGTAAAATAAGCCAGACATAAAAAACAAGGACGGCATGGTTCCCTTCACATGATGCAAACTCATAGAGACAGAAAGTAGATCGGAGGTTAGCAGGTTATGGGGTTGGGGAGGAGGAAATAGGGAGTTATTGTTCAATGGGTAAAGACTTTCTGTTTGGAGTGATGGACGATTTGGAAATAGTCATGAAGGCTGTACAATATCATGAATGCAATTAAATCACTGAATTGTATACCTTAAAAAGGTTAAAATGGCACATTAAAATTTACTGAGGGCCATAAAAACAGAGCAATGATACTTAATTCAAAAACGTTTCCATAATGGTGGACATGGAGGTGCCAGGGGCCACGTCAGGAGGTGAGATTCTTTGGGGCAGGCCTGTCACACAAACGTGACATAGCCGATCCCTGCTGGGTGACCCCCAGAGCTGGACCAGAGTGGGGATCTGTAGGTGCTCTGGCCCATGCTGGGCCCGGCTCTTCCTCTGTTACCTATTTCCCAGCTAAATGACCTTTACTCTTTGGACTCACCTGGGAAGATATACTCACTGCATATCCAGGGAAAGTTTATCTTGAAAATCAAAGAAAAGGGAGCAGGATGAGAATGTCCATTGGCTTTGAGTTTATTCAGCAAGTTTCTACTGAACACCTACCATGCACTAAACATTCTGCCTTGATCTCTCAGAAGGCCACGCCTCTAGTGGTCAGGCCACACTGATGCCTCCTAGCGAGCTGGGCACCTAGGTCAAGGCTGGGCTTCTGTAGCCCAAGTGGGGCTGCACGAAACACCAAACTCTAATATAAACTGACAAATGGTAGGCCTGTTCCACAGACTTAGACATTCAAGTGTCTTTCACATGCTCCCTGATTAAATGAGTGTTTGGGTTAGGAATGTGTAAATGTCCCTTTGGTACAAGCACTAGCCAGACAGTTCTACCCACAGAACTATAATGTTGTTGAGATTTACCAGAAACGAATTGGGAGTTCAAAAGGAAAGACAAAAATACCACTTCTGTCTTTAAAGCTGCTGTCTCTATGTAGAGGGGACACGTACACCCTTCCCAAAAGGACCCCCTAACATTCTGTCAAGATGGAGCCATTAATAGTCAAATTCAAGAAACAAACCTACTTCGCAGTTTGGGTTCATTCTGAAAAAAACAGAGGAAGCGGGGCTTGTTGCTTTACTTTTAATAGCACGGGTTGTCATGCCAACTAGTGCTGCTGTTTAAATTGAAGGGGAAGAAAGAAGTGTTCCTTCCTACACAAACCTTTCAGCGGGGCTCACAATTAGTCTTCTAAAAACACGAAAACTCATGGCGCCGGAGATACGGTAAACACCGTGCTTATATTTAAGCCTGTCACAACGAGGATGTGGGAAACCTCTGGTTTGTACTGCCTTTACACAAGGCTCCCGCCCGGTTATCTGGCTGTGCGCTGCCCTGAAAGAGAGCAAGGCATTCCGTGGGCACACACACAGAGGCGGCCGATCTCGAGACGGGAGGGGAGCCTTCCATCTTGAAGGAACACAACTGAAGAGAGAGACAGAGACAAACACGGTTTTCTGGTCAAGGTGGCTCTGCTCCCCGCGAAGGCACCGTTCCTAAAAAGCTGGGTCCGCACAGAGCTGCACAACACCCAAAGGTGTCAGTGATGCGGGGAGGGAAGGGAAAGGCGCACCAGGTGCTGTGGCAGAGGGACTCCCTCGGTGCAGGGGTGCCGAGGGGCCCAGGTCAGCGGTAGAAGGACGGTTGTTGGCTTCTGCTCACGCAAGGTCCCAGCTGGCATAAAGGAAGGTCTGTGCAGTGTTGCTACGGCAAGCAGGACCTGCTCACAGACCAGCCGCGGCGGGGCACGGCCGGATCCCATCAGCGAAGGGCGCAAGCAGTCTGTCCCAAGATGTCAGGGGTTCCCAACCCAGCCCTGTGCCCGTCTGGTGTCCTCTCCTCCCGCTCCTCCGTGAGAGCGAGCCCTTGTCTCCCACATCCTCAGGCCTCACGCCCTCACACCCCCACAGTCCTGAGGATGAAGGTGTCTCTCTGCTCT
Organism: Neofelis nebulosa; assembly: GCF_028018385.1. Lineage (NCBI taxonomy): Eukaryota > Metazoa > Chordata > Mammalia > Carnivora > Felidae > Neofelis > Neofelis nebulosa. The sequence goes on from NC_080788.1 coordinate 135,100,406, forward strand.
GAGACTTTAATTCCTAGCAGTCCCTGAAGAGCCAATTCAGGAACCAGCGTTCCTCCTCTCGCACTGGCCCCCCACCTACAAACACTGCAGCAGCCTACCCAGTCTGTCCACCTGTGGTTAGCATGCCTTGGGCTAACCAGTCTTCTCTAATCAGTGTCCTTTTGTGTCTTTCTATTTAATTTCCCTAATTAGTTTCTGGAAGTTTCTGGAAGCCAAAAGGCCTTTCTCTGTACACTTTGTTGCTTCCCCTGTGCCTGGAAACCCCTGAGCATACGGTGGTGGGGACAGCACAGAAGCACACAGTGGCCGTGTAATAAGCTCCAGTGCTGGGCTCTGTTCTGAGTACCTTATGTGGTTTGGCAAATAAGCCTCACAATTACCTGAGAGAGGTGTGATTATTAGCCCCATTTTGCAGAAGGAAAAACCGAGGCATATGAGGTCAATGACTTGCCAGGATCACACAATTGGTAACTGGCAGACCCAGGACCCAAACCCAAGCTCTCTGACACGAGGGCCTGGGCCTGGGCCACACTTGGTTGCTGCCCTGGGTTTGGGGGTTGAGAAAACAAAGATGGGGTGGGGAGCCAATGGAGGGGAGAAAAATGAGTGGGAATATCTATAGTAAACACATACGATACTATCCCATTCCTTGAAACTTATGTAAATATACATGCATTTATTCACAAAGAGATACATGAAAAGATGGTCTCTATGATGTCAATGGGTAGTCAGCTGTCTCAGGAGGGCGGGGCTTTAAGTGCCTTTTATTTCCTTTTCCATATTTGTCTGTACAGTTTGATTTTCAAGGAGTCTGCAAGGTGCTGCATACTGCAAAAATGATCACCGATGAAGTCAATTTCATCATGGGAGGAAAAGGGAAACAAAACAAAAGAAAAAGAAAGGAAAAAGAGGGAGGAATGGGACAAGCCATCACGTGTTTCTGATCGGAAGGGTGGCATGCCACACCTGTGACTTAGATCACCTCGGGGACAATGCAGGAGGTGAAGACAGACATACTATTCTACCGCGATGAATGACAGCAACGACAATCCCTAACTCTCATGGGGCCCAAAGAAGTAGTACAGAAGTTGAAAATCCAGCTGCCCCCACAGCAGCACGGCTCACCACAGTCAAATGCCCATCAACAGATGAACGGATGAACAGGTTGTGGTATAATCTACATGATGGACTGTTATTCGACCATAAAAAAGAACGACATACTGACAGGCTACAGTGTGGGTGACCGTGAAAACATTATGTTGAGTGAGAGAAGCCAGACTCAAAAGGTCACTTACTAGATGATTTTGTTTATAGGAAATACCCAAAATAGGTAAATCCATAGAGTCAGGAAGCAGGTTAGTAGTTGGCGGGGACTGGGGGGAGGGGAGAGGGGGACAGTTGCTTCCTGGGGATGAGGTTTCCTTTTAGGGTGCTGAAAATGTTTTGGGACTTGATAGAGGTGATGCCTGCACAGCACGGGGAATGCACGGAATGCCACTGAATCGTGCACTTTTAAAATGGTTTAAGTTTATGTTACATGAATTTATCTCAATGAAAAGACAGTCCAATTAGCTTTTAACCTAAAGCCCCAATAAAATGGAAGGGCAAATGAGAAGAAAAAAAAAGAAAAAAGAAAGAAAGTCTCAGCAAATGAAGGAAGCAGGACACTCCACGGAAGATGTGGCCTGGGGCTGGAGGAGAGAGGGTCCCTGCTCAGCCAAGCGTGGACCTTCCGTAACTGAGCACCGAGGTGCCACCGTCTCCAGATACTGGGAGCTTTCACCTTTCTCCTATGACACCTCCTGTTCTAGCTAAAAGATATGAGACAACATGGTCATCAAATATTTGCTGCGGGAAGCTCCAACTGCAAAATCAAGTAGAAACAGCAAGAAAGGTTGAAGCCACATATTCAAATGCTTTGCTACTGGAAGCGGACCCTGCGGGGAGCCCTCCCCAGCATCAGCCACACCAGATGGCAACTGCCTGCTGCTTGGCTGCCTCCCCCAAGACTGGGAGCCACTCACGGGCAGGGACCATGCCTCGTGCAAGGCTGTGTCCCGGCCTTTATCACAGTCCCTGGCTCAGAACAGGGGAATGCATATACCTGTGTTAAAGAAATGAATGTCCTCCATTTTACATATCTTATCACTTGACTTCTATATATATTTTTTAAGTTTTTATTTTCATTTATTTGAGAGAGAGTGCACAAACACATGCAAGCGGGGGGGGGGGGAGGGGGGAGGAGGGGGAGAGAGAGAGAGAGAGAGAGAGAGAGAGAGAGAGAGAGAGAGAAAATCCCAAGCAGGCTCCACGCTCAGCACGAGACTGGCGCAGGACTCCATCTCACGAACTGTGAGCTCATGACCTGAGCCAAAATCAAAGGTGGGACAGTGAACCCACTAAGCCACCCAGGTGCCCCTGATTTATATTTTTAATAGATAAAACACAGCCATGGGATAAAATCCAAAGGCCTCCAAGGAATGTAACGGTGGTAAATTTCCCTTTCTCCTACCCTTGTGCTCCCTCACCGACGAGGCAACCTCTGACGCTGTCCCCATCATTTTAAATGTGACCAGGGCAGTGAAATTCTGAATTGCAAAAGCTCCGGCAACCAGACCGCCCGGTGACTCGGGCGTCAGGTCATCACCACAAGATGGAAGCCACATGTGATACCAAGATGAAAGTCATCGGAGTGCAAACAAGGTCCCAGTATTCTGTGCTGGGAGGAGGCACATGCCAGGCTTGCAGAGGAACGCTGCTAAGGTGACAGCCGTCCCCCTAGAGTCATTCATGGCATGTCGAGAAGTCCGTGGGCAGGGGCCAGCCAGCCACCTCCAGTTCCTCACACCTGATTCTGACGCTGGCGCATTTCAAGCTGAGGCAAGGCCACGTGGCCACATGATGGGACGAAAGCAGACACACAAACCGCAATCACGCTCGGACCCAGAGAGATGCTTTAGCGGTTTGTCTAGAGGAAAAACGTTCACCTTAAAAGAACTCAACGGAGAGCTGGGTGGCCCTGTCCCCACGGACAGGCTCCATGGTGGACACAGCAGATGGGAACTCAGCCGGCCAGGAGGAGAGGGGCCGGGGAAATCAAAGCACCCACGGTGGCAAAGAATCTGGGCAGCGTCCCCAGGGGCATACCGTGTGCGACAGGAACATCTGGACACACTGAGCCCCGGCCTGTGAGGGGCTTTTTTTGAAGACTGAGTAACCATTGCCCTGTATAGTCACCAAACCGAAGCCTAAAAAAAGACCCGGGCCGCGCAGGCTCATCTGTTCTCCAAGGCTCCTGCCTAATGTGGCGAAGCACCGGCGAGAGGGTGAGCCGGGTGCTTATCTGATTTCAGCCAATCTGTTACTGTATTTCATTCCCTGTCCTCGTGCCCAGAGGCTGTTGCAATGTGTATAAATTTAGAAAGAAAAAGATAAATAACATGGAAAAGTCCATTTTAACAAAATGAGTTGTTTTCTTTCTTTTCTTTCTTTCTTCTTACTCCACTAAAGAAAGGACAAAGTGATCGTGTTACTTATTTAGCCCTTACCATGGTGGAATTTGGTATTCTGGGCAGCAGCTCAATAATGCATGACCGCAGCCCAAGATTGACTAGCTTCTTCTGAAATTGTAAAATAGTCAAGCTTCCATCCCAAATATTTTTTAGAAGCTGAAGGAACAAAATGACAGTACCTCGCCCAAGATCTGTAATCAACTAGAGTGTCTTCTGATCGAGCCAAAATCTCTGAACGAAGACTGTGTTTACCGACATGAATGTCTATGCCAGCTCACTGACCACATACGGCGGTGCCATTTTGCCCCAGGAGTTATGCGTCGATGCTTTAAATAAGGTAAAACCTTCATAAGGACATTAGTATCACGGATGGGAGGTTTGGGGTTACGGTAGAAATTACCCTCAAAGAGAAACTGCTTGAGAAATGCTTGCCTTCCCTCACACGCAAATTCATAGCCAGTGGGTTTATAGACCAAGGTAGGAAGTCACCACCAGTGGATTCTACAAGCTAATCATTTAGCCCAATTTCCACTCCACAGAGTTAAGTGATGGGCCCAAGGTCACGTGGCTGCCAGTGGCAGAGGGGTCAGGACCAGGTCTCACAGCCCTTCCCCGGGCTTATTCTGCTGGCACCACTCCCCACCGGAAAGTACCAGACTCAAGCGCTATACCTCCGACAGCATCTCGTACTGGCCTCTCCTCCCAAGGGCAATGGTCAGCAAATCGTAGACCACAGATGCGCTCTGCAAGCTGATGAGGCGGTCACTCTTGTGCTCGGGTATCCGGCTCAGCACAGCGTCCCGGTTGGCCTGAAAACAACGCAGAAAAGAGAAGCAGATGGTGAGCCAGTCCCTGCACACCGCCAGTGTTCGGGGCAGAGAAGCAATCTAGGCCCTCCTGCTCCTCACAGCTTGCCGAGGGCCTGGAGACAGGGGAAGGAACGAGTACAGGGCTTGTCACCTTGGGCTGTTTATTCAAATTCCCCAGAGCACTACAACACATGGTACAGGGTGTTATCCAAACACGAAGGCCCGGAGGTATGGTTCTAGAGGACGCTCGGTACCTGTCAGCAGGCATTTGAGGGAAGCTTTGGGGGCTGATGGGGGGCAGGGTGGTCTCTCCTGGGCTCGGGCTCACAGCCAGGCTCTGCGGACACAGCCAGTGCTCTGGGGCAGCCCTGCTGTGCCTTGCCTATAGGTCCTTCTTCTGCTCTACATTAAAGAGCAGGGGGGAAATCCCCAGTCCCATGTTCCCATCATCAAAGGGTGCCATTACGTTGTGTCACTCCTGCGGAGACATGTGGTCCTTTTCCTGTGTCACTAAAGCAACATTCAAATCCCTATATGGCACCTTCCCTGGAACAGACTACAAAGACTAATGCAATCTTGTTTAGGGAAGCACAAAACAGCTGTATCAGAGAAACCAAGAAGCAAACAGATTTTTGTCTTAAAAGATATTACCGAGGACTCAAGAGATCACCTTGCCTATTTTCCATCGCTGCTGCTTGGCACAGAAAGACAGCAGGCACATTCAAACTTATTAATCTCATCTATCTGGAAATCAAATGCTCTTTATGACAACTTGTTTTCGTTACTTCCGAAATTTAATTTCTCTACAGATTCTCCACACATATCCCATGTATCAGGGACACTACCTACTCTAACCATTTTCTTTTTCTCCCTAATAGGGAGCCGGAATCAACTAAGTTAGATTTTGCCTGTCTTTGTTCCCCCTGCTAGTTAACAGAAGTCTCCAGATCTATCCACCTCTAGGAGGACACAAGGGGCCCGTTGGTTTTTCCTGCGAAGGGGTGCCTGAGATACCAGGGTCGCTTGTCCAGGCCGGCTGATGATCATCTCCCTGCCTGACATTTGGAATGGCCGTGCGCACACCTTCTCTGTCACAAACGAGACAAAATGCTTTCTCTGTGTGTGAGTCCGAGGCACTCACTTTTAGCCACTCATCAGTACTTACTGACTCGAAAACTTGCTCTTAAATGTCAAAGACAAATAAGAATACATAAGACAGGCCACTTCCTACAAAGTGAGTCATCTCTTATGGATACAAGCCTGCTTTTGAAGATTTCATTCTAAGGTTTTCTTGTTAGGAGTGTCTTTGAGCCAAGAAAAGAAACCCTGAGGGAAATAGGAGGGCCTCCTGTAAGGGGTCTCATTTTATTTACTTGCCATAAATGTTCCATACTGAGACCAATGCCTGGAAGAGAACAAAACAAAGCAAAACAAAGCAAAATACTACTTAGGGGATATTTTCAAGTTGTGCCAAGCACACTTTTTTTTTTTTTTAATTCTTAGAGAAAATCTATCGACGTCTTTTGATTAAAACCTCAATGCATCCACAGATAATAAATACCGCAGAACACCGTGTTGGTGGTAATTGTGGAAATGTAGTTCTGATGACCCCTTTCTCCTGGGGAAACTTCATTTGACACTTTCTTGCAGGTGGAGAGACTACGGATGAATTGACTTTTCTAAGTTAAAGTCAGAACCAACGAAGATACAATTTTCTCAGATACCAAAAAAAACACAGCAATTCTCAACTGGTTCTGAAATTGAACACATGAAACTTTCTGTCTATAAGCTGAAAAATCAAGAAGTCAAGGAACACGAAAAAAGGCTTGCAAAGGCAACTTAACTGAGACTTCTACCTACATAATTATGGAATAATTTACAGGGAGAGCACAGTCATTTTGGTTGGAAACCCAGACCTCCATATTTACTGATGATGTCATTGGATTTCACCATCCTCTGAAGAGAGTTTCCAGAAATTCAATACCACAGAGCCAAATCTGACTGCCTCAAAGGGATCTCAATTTTGAGTATTATTAGTTTCTATCATTTCAATTAAGGAGCAGGAAAGTTGGAGACATCATTCCCAAAACATCTCCACTTAGAGCGAGCATTTCAGAGATGTGCCTGTGTTTTCCAAACTCTAAACTGGAACACACAACCTGACCACAGAACACCATATTTTCAATCAGAATTGTCCCAGAAATCTAAAATGTGTGGTCACCACTCTTTCAGAACTTTTACAACGTCACCATCCCAGTCTGCCCAAATGAAACTAAATGCTAGGTTGTGGAGAGCCCCGCCTGGAAGGAGGGCATGAGAGCTAGGAGGCCAACACGAGCTGGCCCCCACCAAAGAACTGATGACGAAGCGCGGAGAGACCGGCTCATTCGCAAAACAGTTCCCGAATGCCACAGAGTGCCAGCCTGTTCACATATATGCTTTCCCTGACTGTGCCAAGGCAGAGTAGAGAATGTAAATGACACCGTTCTAAGTTACCAGCTGACAGTCAAGGAAAGATGAGTCAAGGGGGCAACCTGTTTCCTTCAGAGGAAGTAAGGCCAATGACGTCAAAGAGGTTCCAAATAAAAAGCAGTGGTAACTCAAGCAGTCTTGCTCCTGTAAACATCTCTGGGCCATTTCACAGAACAAGGAAACCCAAAGCTCGAAATTAAGGCAAGGATGCTAGCCTCCCTGACTAATCCCAGCCTCTTCCAATCCCTCCTTTGCTCAGCATACAGCCTTCTTCTTGTGTTCCATTTCTAAATCTTCTTCAGCTGAGCGCATTTCATGCCTCCATTTAAACTGCACACTTGGGGAAGAAGGAAACGACCTTCTCTCGCTTCAGTTTCGATTCCTTTTCTTCCACCTTCTCCACCTGCTTGCCTGGTGAGGAGGGGGTTATGAGAAGATGCAGCCTAATCTGGAAAGAGCAACAGACCACTGTGGGATGCATCCGTTTTGCCTGCTCTGGTCCTCATCTACAGAATGAGTGAATGGGTGGGAGGATATCTAGGTCCTTCCAAGTTCCAGGAGCCTCGCCATTCTGCTCAGGTGCTTAGCACACACCATTTAGGTGCTAACGTACTAACTACTATAACACAGATTGCTTCTCAGAGTTTCAAGCCAGGCGGTCATGCCTAGTGATATGCAGAGTAGAAACCCAATAAATGGTGAGTAATGAAACACTAGATGTAAACTTTGATATTCTGGCCAGACATTACGAAAACATTTCAAAGGAATCTGATGGCCTGGCAAAAACTCCCGCACAACAGCAAAGCAGGTAACAGGAGCGAGCTCTCACGGCCAGGGACTCTGCAATGCCAGGGGAGCGGGCGGGAGACCTGTCCAAGGAGCTGAGTCTGCTCCATCGGGCTCCTGCTTTAAAAACCAGAGGTTCAGGGCACCTGGGTGGCTCAGTCGGTTAAGCGTCCGACTTCAGCTCAGGTCACGATCTCACGGTTCATGAGTTTAAGCCCTGTGTCAGGCTCTGTGCTGACAGGGCAGAGCCTTCAGAATCTGTCTGTCTGTCTGTCTCTCTCTCTCTCAGTCCCTCCCCCGCTTGTGCTCTGTCTTTCTCTCTCAAAAATAAATAAAACATTTTTAAAAATTAAAAAAAAAAAAGAGGTTCGCATACACCACAAGTTATTTATCCCTAAACTCTCCCTCCCACCCAGGCAAGTTGAGAAGGCTCGAAAAGGTTACCCTCTGGGGGCTTCCTTCCCTTTTTAGGGTTACTTTGATGGTCTTTTTAGCTGCAGTTTTCCAATACACAAGTGTGCTAGTGTTCCATCAATACTCACTAGGTGGGCAAATAAATGAACTCAGATGCCTGTTACCTACTAGGGCAGAGAAGTCCCATGCCCCAAGCTGACATTAACCTACAGGGGACATTTCTAACCATTCCAAGAATTAAGAAACATCCCTCTTTTCAAACCCCCGTTGTTTTTCCCCCCACCCAGCTATCCCCTCTAGAAAGTATTCTTCTCCAAAGAAAAACAGCCACTGTACTGATGGAGTCACCATATCACAAAC